>NC_084574.2:6802500-6920000 GCF_033978685.3 Nerophis lumbriciformis | reverse complement strand
TAAAAATATTGTCTTACAATCAGGGCCGTCTTATATTCGGGACAAAACAGTATTTTATGGTGATATGTAAATGAATGCTACGTCAGTGCTTCATATTCTTTACGAAAAATACACATTTTGTCTTAGCCAATAAAAATGTCTTATATTCTATTCATCCATCCAATTTCTACAGCTTGTCCTTCTCTATCGTCTTATATTTGTGTCAAGACAATTTTATCATGGTGATATGTTAATGAAAGCTGCATCAGTACTTCATGTTCTTCTCTCAAAAATACATTTAGTCAGTTTTTGTCTTTGAGGTTTGTCTGTATAATAAATAAGTGTTCGAACAATCTATCAAAATATAAACATTTTGTCTGAGCTTTGCCTTTAAAAACAGCCTTATATTCAGGGTTGTCTTATACTCGGGTCAAAACAGTATTTTATGATAGGGGAATAAAGGCTTAAAATCAGGGCTTCATTTTTTTTTTTTTTTTAAACTAAAAATACACAATTTGTCTTTGCCCTTAAATATATTGTCTTATAATCAGGGCCGTCTTATATTCGGGACAAAACAGTATTTTATGGTGATATGTAAATGAATGCTACGTTAGTGCTTCAAATTCTTTACGAAAAATACACATTTTGTCTTAGGTCATTGCCCCTAAAATGTCTTATATTCCATTCATCCATCCAATTTCTACAGCTTGTCCTTCTCTATCGTCTTATATTTGTGTCAAGACAATTTTATCATAGTAATATGTTAATGAAAGCTGCATCAGTACTTCATATTCTTTTCTCAAAAATACATTTAGTCAGTTTTTGTCCTTGATGTTTGTCTGTATAATAAATAAGTGTTCGAACAATCTATTAAAATATATACATTTTGTATGAGCTTTGCCTTGAAAAACAGCCTTATATTCAGGGTTGTCTTATACTCGGGTCAAAACAGTATTGTATGATAGGGGAATAAAGGCTTAATCAGGGCTTCATTTTTTATTTTATTTTTATTACTAAAAATACACATTGTCTTTGCCCTTAAAAATATTGTCTTACAATGAGGGCCGTCTTATATTCGGGACAAAACAGTATTTTATGGTGGTATGTAAATGAATGCTACGTTAGTGCTTCATATTCTTTATGAAAAATACACATTTTGTCTTAGGTCATTGCCCCTAAAAATGTCTTATATTCCATTCATCCATCCATTTTCTACAGCTTGTCCTTCTCTATCGTCTTATATTTGTGTCAAGACAAGTTTATCATGGTGATATGTTAATGAAAGCTGCATCAGTACTTCATATTCTTCTCTCAAAAATACATTTAGTCAGTTTTTGTCCTTGATGTTTGTCTGTATAATAAATAAGTGTTCGAACAATCTAGTAAAATATATCCATTTTGTCTGGGCTTTGCCTTGAAAAACAGCCTTATATTCAGGGTTGTCTTATACTCGGGTCAAAACAGTATTTTATGATAGGGGAATAAAGGCTTAATCAGGGCTTCATTTTTTTTTAAACTAAAAATACACAATTTGTCTTAGCCCTTTAAAATATTGTCTTACAATCAGGGCCGTCTTATATTCGGGACAAAACAGTATTTTATGGTGATATGTAAATGAATGCTACGTTAGTGCTTCATATTCTTTACGAAAAATACACATTTTGTTTTAGGTCTTTGACCCTAAAAATGTCTTATATTCCATTCATCCATCCAATTTCTACAGCTTGTCCTTCTCTATCGTCTTATATTTGTGTCAAGACAATTTTATCATAGTAATATGTTAATGAAAGCTGCATCAGTACTTCATATTCTTTTCTCAAAAATACATTTTGTCAGTTTTTGTCTTTGAGGTTTGTCTGTATAATAAATAAGTGTTCGAACAATCTATTAAAATATATACATTTTGTCTGAGCTTTGCCTTGAAACACAGCCTTATATTCAGGGTTGTCTTATACTCGGGTCAAAACAGTATTTTATGATAGGGGAATAAAGGCTTAATCAGGGCTTCATTTTTTTTTAAAAACTAGAAATACACAATTTGTCTTTGCCCTTAAAAATATTGTCTTACAATCAGGGCCGTCTTATATTCGGGACAAAACAGTATTTTATGGTGATATGTAAATGAATTCTACGTCAGTGCTTCATATTCTTTACGAAAAATACACATTGTCTTAGCTCTTTGCCCCTAAAAATGTCATATTCCATTCATCCATCCATTTTCTACAGCTTGTCCTTCTCCATTGTCTTATATTTGTGTCAAGACAATTTTATCATGGTGATATGTTAATGAAGGCTGCATCAGTACTTCATATTCTTCTCTCAAAAATACATTTAGTCAGTTTTTGTCCTTGATGTTTGTCTGTATAATAAATAAGTGTTCGAACAATCTAGTAAAATATATGCATTTTGTCTGAGCTTTGCCTTGAAAAACATCCTTATATTCAGGGGTGTCTTATACTCGGGTCAAAACAGTATTTTATGATAGGGGAATAAAGGCTTAAAATCAGGGCTTCATATCTTTTTTTTTTTTTTACTAAAAATACACTAATTGTCTTTGCACTTAAAAATATTGTCTTATAATCAGGCCCGTCTTATATTCGGGACAAAACAGTATTTTATGGTGATATGTAAATGAATGCTACGTCAGTGCTTCATATTCTTTACGAAAAATACACATTTTGTTTTAGGTCTTTGACCCTAAAAATGTCTTATATTCCATTAACCCATCCAATTTCTACAGCTTGTCCTTCTCTATCGTCTTATATTTGTGTCAAGACAATTTTATCATAGTAATATGTTAATGAAAGCTGCATCAGTACTTCAATATTATTTTCTCAAAAATACATTTAGTCAGTTTTTGTCCTTGATGTTTGTCTGTATAATAAATAAGTGTTCGAACAATCTAGTAAAATATATACATTTTGTGTGAGCTTTGCCTTGAAAAACAGCCTTATATTCAGGGTTGTCTTATACTCGGGTCAAAACAGTATTGTATGATAGGGGAATAAAGGCTTTATCAGTGCTTCCTTTTTTTTTTTTTTTTTTACTAAAAATACACATTGTCTTTGCCCTTAAAAATATTGTCTTACAATCAGGGCCGTCTTACATTCGGGACAAAACAGTATTTTATGGTGATATGTAAATGAATGCTACATCAGTGCTTCATATTCTTTATGAAAAATACACATTTTGTCTTAAGTCATTGCCCCTAAAAATGTCTTATATTCCATTCATCCATCGAATTTCTACAGCTTGTCCTTCTCTATCGTCTTATATTTGTGTCAAGACAATTTTATCATGGTGATATGTTAATGAAAGCTGCATCAGTACTTCATATTCTTCTCTCAAAAATACATTTAGTCAGTTTTTGTCCTTGATGTTTGTCTGTATAATAAATAAGTGTTCGAACAATCTAGTAAAATATATCCATTTTGTCTGAGCTTTGCCTTGAAAAACAGCCTTATATTCAGGGTTGTCTTATACTCGGGTCAAAACAGTATTTTATGATAGGGGAATAAAGGCTTAATCAGGGCTTCATATTTTTTTTTAAACTAAAAATACACAATTTGTCTTAGCCCTTTAAAATATTGTCTTACAATCAGGGCCGTCTTATATTCGGGACAAAACAGTATTTTATGGTGATATGTAAATGAATGCTACGTTAGTGCTTCAAATTCTTTACGAAAAATACACATTTTGTCTTAGGTCATTGCCCCTAAAAATGTCTTCTATTCCATTCATCCATCCAATTTCTACAGCTTGTCCTTCTCCATTGTCTTATATTTGTGTCAAGACAATTTTATCATGGTGATATGTTAATGAAAGCTGCATCAGTACTTCACATTCTTCTCTCAAAAATACATTTAGTCAGTTTTTGTCCTTGATGTTTGTCTGTATAATAAATAAGTGTTCGAACAATCTAGTAAAATATATACATTTTGTCTGGGCTTTGCCTTGAAAAACAGCCTTATATTCAGGGTTGTCTTATACTCGGGTCAAAACAGTATTGTGTGATAGGGGAATAAAGGCTTAATCAGGGCTTCATTTTTTATATTTTTTTTATACTAAAAATACACATTGTCTTTGCCCTTAAAAATATTGTCTTACAATCAGGGCCGTTTTATATTCGGGCAAAACAGTATTTTAAGGTGATATGTAAATGAATGCTACGTTAGTGCTTCATATTCTTTACGAAAAATACACATTTTGTCTTAGCTCTTTGCCCCTAAAAATGTCTTATATTCCATTCATCCATCCATTTTCTACAGCTTGTCCTTCTCCATTGTCTTATATTTGTGTCAAGACAATTTTATCATGGTGATATGTTAATGAAAGCTGCATCAGTACTTCATGTTCTTCTCTCAAAAATACATTTAGTCAGTTTTTGTCCTTGATGTTTGTCTGTATAATAAATAAGTGTTCGAACAATCTAGTAAAATATATACATTTTGTCTGAGCTTTGCCTTGAAAAACAGCCTTATATTCAGGGTTGTCTTATACTCGGGTCAAAACAGTATTTTATGATAGGGGAATAAAGGCTTAAAATCAGGGCTTCAATTTTTTTTTTTTTTTTTTTTTTTTTTTTTTACTAAAAATACACAATTTGTCTTAGCTCTTTGCCCCTAAAAATGTCTTATATTCCATTCATCCATCCATTTTCTACAGCTTGTCCTTCTCCATTGTCTTATATTTGTGTCAAGACAATTTTATCATGGTGATATGTTAATGAAAGCTGCATCAGTACTTCATATTCTTCTCTCAAAAATACATTTAGTCAGTTTTTGTCCTTGATGTTTGTCTGTATAATAAATAAGTGTTCGAACAATCTAGTAAAATATATGCATTTTGTCTGAGCTTTGCCTTGAAAAACAGCCTTATATTCAGGGTTGTCTTATACTCGGGACAAAACAGTATTTTATGGTGATATGTAAATGAATGCTACGTCAGTGCTTCATATTCTTTACGAAAAATACACATTTTGTTTTAGGTCTTTGACCCTAAAAATGTCTTATATTCCATTCATCCATCCAATTTCTACAGCTTGTCCTTCTCTATCGTCTTATATTTGTGTCAAGACAATTTTATCATAGTAATATGTTAATGAAAGCTGCATCAGTACTTCATATTCCATCCATCCATCCATCCATCCTCTACCGCTTATTCCCCTTTGGGGTCGCTGGAGCCTATCTCAGCTACAATCGGGCGAAAGGCGGGGTACACCCTGGACAAGTCGCCACCTCATCGCAGGGCCAGTACTTCATATTCTTTTCTCAAAAATACATTTTGTCACTTTTTGTCTTTGAGGTTTGTCTGTATAATAAATAAGAGTTCAAACAATCTATTAAAATGTATACATTTTGTCTGTGCTTTGCCTTGAAAAACAGCCTTATATTCAGGGTTGTCTTATACTCGGGTCAAAACAGTATTTAATGATAGGGGAATAAAGGCTTAAAATCAGGGCTTCAAATTTTTTTAATTTTTTTTTAACTAAAAATACACAATTTGTCTTTGCCCTTAAAAATATTGTCTTTTAATCAGGGCTGTCTTATATTCGGGACAAAACAGTATTTTATGGTGATATGTAAATGAATGCTACGTTAGTCCTTCAAATTCTTTACGAAAAATACACATTTTGTCTTAAGTCATTGCCCCTAAAAATGTCTTATATTCCATTCATCCATCCAATTTCTACAGCTTGTCCTTCTCTATCGTCTTATATTTGTGTCAAGACAATTTTATCATGGTGATATGTTAATGAAAGCTGCATCAGTACTTCATATTATTCTCTCAAAAATACATTTAGTCAGTTTTTGTCCTTGATGTTTGTCTGTATAATAAATAAGTGTTCGAACAATCTAGTAAAATATATACATTTTGTCTGAGCTTTGCCTTGAAAAACAGCCTTATATTCAGGGTTGTCTTATACTCGAGTCAAAACAGTATTTTATGATAGGGGCATAAAGGCTTAATCAGGGCTTCATTTTTTTTTTTTTAAACTAAAAATACACAATTTGTCTTTGCCCTTAAAAATATTGTCTTACAATCAGGGCTGTCTTATATTCGGGACAAAACAGTATTTTATGGTGATATGTAAATGAATGCTACGTTAGTGCTTCAAATTCTTTACGAAAAATACACATTTTGTCTTAGGTCATTGCCCCTAAAAATGTCTTATATTCCATTCATCCATCCAATTTCTACAGCTTGTCCTTCTCTATCGTCTTATATTTGTGTCAAAACAATTTTATCATGGTGATATGTTAATGAAAGCTGCATCAGTACTTCATATTCTTTTGTCAAAAATACATTTTGTCAGTTTTTGTCTTTGAGGTTTGTCTGTATAATAAATAAGTGTTCGAACAATCTAGTAAAGTATATACATTTTGTCTGAGCTTTGCCTTGAAAAACAGCCTTATATTCAGGGTTGTCTTATACTCGGGTCAAAACAGTTTTTTATGATAGGGGAATAAAGGCTTAAAATCAGGGCTTCATTTTTTATTTTTTTTTTAACTAAAAATACACAATTTGTCTTTGCCCTTAAAAATATTGTCTTATAATCAGGGCCGTCTTATATTCGGGACAAAACAGTATTTTATGGTGATATGTAAATTAATGCATATTCTTTACAAAAATCTTAGGTCTTTGCCCCTAAATATGTCTTGTATTCCATTCACCCATCCAATTTCTACAGCTTGTCCTTCTCTATCGTCTTATATTTGTGTCAAGACAATTTTATCATAGTAATATGTTAATGAAAGCTGCATCAGTACTTCAATATTATTTTCTCAAAAATACATTTAGTCAGTTCTTGTCTTTGATGTCTGTATAATTAATCAGCCTTCGAACAACTGATTAAAATATATACATATTGTCTGAGCTTTGCCTTGAAAAAATTTCCACATATGGTTGTCTTATACTCGGGTCAAAACTGTATTTTATGGTCATATGTTAAAGGCTGTGTCAGTACTTTATATTCTTGACTTAAAATATATACATTTGTCTTTGCCTTGGAAAAATGTCTCATTCAGCGTCGTCTTATATTTGAGGCAAAACAGTATTTTATGATGGGTTAATGAAGGCATAAATAGTACTTCATATGTTTTTCTAAAACGAATACTAAATGGGTCTGTTTTTGTCTTTGAGCTCTATAAAATTAAAAAAAAATTGTAAATAAATAGTGAAATAACTAAAACGTTGAAATAATTAAAACAAAGTAATTAAATTATGTAATAATTAAATAGTAAAACAAAACATGCAATTATGTAATAATCCGTGTTGGAGGTTTCATCAATAAAACAATCATTGAACTGATAATTAAAAAAACAAAACAATAAATTCTGTCTTTGATCTCTGTCTTAAAACCGTCTTATATTCAGTGGTGTTTTATATCCATTGCAAAACAATATTTGATGGTGATTTGTTTGTGAAGGCTGCACCATTACTTCATATGCTTGACCACTAAATATTAATTTGGTCGGTTTTTGTTTTCAATATTTGAATACGAAAGAACGTCTTACATTGAAGGCCTGTTCAATTAAAAAAGTACTCGAACAAGTGATCAGTAAAATGTTACACCTCATTAACCTTTTCTTTTTGTTTGTGGTGTCAGTATTTACAAAATCACGCCCGTTAGCTTGCTGTAAGAAAAATGCTAAGAGCAAAAATGTGGCGAGTCAAACCACAATGTCAATGAAAACTGGACCACCCGAGGACTATAAAGACCCCTACTGTCAGAAAAATTGTATGTAAATTATCAAAAAACTTTCCGCTCTCTCAGTTCCCAATGAACAGACAAGAGGCTGTCTTTGTTTTGTTGCACCAAGCAAAGGCTTGGAAATTTCCATTGTGTACGACGGGAGGAGACGGGAGGGGGTTATCTATTGTCATCCAAGACCTGCTCAAGCTGAATCCAGGTCCAGCCCAAACCCGAGGCATATTTTTCTTTTGTGTTAATGTGACCGAAAACAATGACTGTTTACATACTCCCCATTCCTTTAGAAACAAATATTGTTATGTAAAAAAAAAGAGGTGGCGTACAATCTTTGGCCAGAGCGTGGGTGACACTGTAAGAGGTTACAGGTCGACACGTTTCTCATCAATTGAGCAAAATTAAATTCTGCCTCTGTTTGATTCTTTGCTTCTTGTCTTGTTTAATAGAGGTCATCAGTGTTTGAACCTGACACCTACCCTCCAATAAAGTCATCTTTTGTCCAATGATGTAATGGCTTTGTCCTGTCCCCAAAATACCAGAGAGCGCTAGCAGGTAGCACCTCGCCAACTGTTCCTTTAGCATTAGCGTGGGGCACATGGCGCCCAATGTGAGGCCTCCACCTCCGCCCTCCCCTTCCTGCTCAGCGCTCTAATCCCGCTCCTTCTGCTTTAAATACCGCCGGCGTGGAAGAGAGGGAGATTAAAAATGACAAGAGTGATTAGCGAGGTTTCTGCTGCTGGACCTAAAACAGGAAGTCCTCCTGGACAACCTTAGGACACCTTTTGGCGTCACGGCTTCGCACCTTAAACCTAGCATCTAAAGCTTGTCCATGTACGAGAAGACATCTTAAAAAGGTGATGTTTGTGCTCAGAATCAAATCATCTCTTCTGCTTTTTAGGATGATGCTAATCCTTCTCAAACTGCGCACCAGACAGGGCATGAGATTGTTAGTTTTAAACAACACAATTAAATCCATTTCTTCAAGTATGACCATGGAAATGGGCTAAATTCTGAATTTTCCTTGGTGCGGTTATAAAAAACTATATTGCTAACATTAGCACGCTAACTTTTTTTTTTTTTTTCATACACACACACATATATATATATATATATATATATATATAAAAGAAATACTTGACTTTCAGTGAATTCTAGCAATATATATATATATATATATATATATATATATATATATATATATATATATATGAAATACTTGACTCTTCTCCTCTTAACCACGCCCCCTCACCCCCACCTCCCGAAATCGGAGGTCTCAAGGTTGGCAAGTATGCCTGTGTGTAGTGTTTCCTATTTTGTTGTTGATTGTCATGTCATGTACGGGATGTACTTTGTGGACGCCGTCTGCTGCTCCACACGCTGTAGGTCTTATATATATATATATATATATATATATATATATATATATATATATATATATATATATATATATATATATATATATATATATATATATATGTATATATATATATATATATAAATAAATGAGAAATACTTGAATTTCAGTGTTCATTTATTTACACATATACACACACAACACTCATCTACTCATTGTTAAGGGTTGAATTGTCCATCCTTGTTCTATTCCCTGTCACTATTTTTCTAACCATGCTGAACACCCTCTCTGATGATGCATTCTGCTTCGTCTCCTTGTTGTGTGCGCAGTTGTGCACTGCACTCTCTAAAAGCCCTAGATGTTATTGTCACATATGCATGTACAGTAGATGGCAGTATTGTCCTGTTTAAGAGTGTCACAACATTGCTGTTTACGGCAGACGAACTGCTTTACGGTAGACGAAAACGTGACTGCTGCTGTTGTGTGTTGTTGCCGCGCTGGGAGGACGTTAATGAAACTGCCTAACAATAAACCCACATAAGTAACCAAGAACTCGCCCTCCATCATTCTACAGTTATAACGTGATTGGGCAGGCACGCTGTTTATATTGTGGGAAAGCGGACGTGAAAACAGGCTGTCGACACGTCACTCAGGTCCGCCTGAATTTCGGGAGAAAAACTGTCCCGGGAGGTTTTCGGGAGAGGCGCTGAATTTCGGGAGTCTCCCGGAAAAACCAGGAGGGTTGGCAAGTATGCACACAGGAAAACAGCAAAAAAGTCCAAATAAGTCAGGGTGTGATGTGACAGGTGGTGACAGTACATCTACTTTGAGACAAGAGCTATAGTCATGCATGCTTGGTTATGGTTTGAATTTATATCCAACAATTGCAAGAACGACTTTTTACTGTCAAAATCGGCTACTGAGTTGAATTTTTTTATGTTTTCCGCTTGTGGTGTGCCTCGGGATTTTTCCAATGAAAAAAATGTGTCTTAGCTCAAAAAAAAGGTTGAAAAACACTGCTGCAGTGTATATTCAAGTGCACACACACACACACACACACACACACACAATACAATAAAAGAAAATCTTTACATTTTGAAGACAGTTTTATCCCACACATTCAATGGCGTACACTTATTGTTACTCCTGCATATTATGTCATCAGAAACAGGATGCATTGTGGTCGTCTACAACCGTGCTAATGTGGATTTTTGTCATGCAGAAAAACTCAGAAAGCAAAAATACACTGCAAAAACTGAAATCCAAGTAAGATTAAATATCTAAGGGTGATATTTGTTTATTTTCTGTCTGATAAGATAATTCTTCTCACTAAGCAGATTTTATGTTAGAGTGTTTTACTTGTTTTAAGTGTTTTGCTCCTAAATGATCTCAGTAAGATATTAAAGCTTGTTGCTGAGATTTGATGACCTATATTGAGTAAAACATGCTTGAAACTAGAATATCAACTGTTGCAAAGCTGTGTCATCAACACTCACAAGTATAAAACTACTTTTTTAAAGTAATCATTTCTTACTTCAAGCATGACAAAAAAAAAATCATGATTTTTGACACAATTGTGTCTCATAATTAAAACAGATGACAGCCAAATGGACTTTGCTGTTTTATTTTCAATGAAACAATAGAAAATAGGTACTCATATAGTAGTACAGTTGGCACAGTACAGTAAACTGACAGTTAATATTCATACATTTCACACAATTTTGAACAGAAATAGTCCATGCACATTCAGATAAATTCTTCAAAATTACAATAAAAAAATTAAGATAATGGCACTAGCATTTACTTAATTTATGAATATTTTTCAACATATTGAGCAAAAAGGTCTCTTTTTTTTTTCTACCAAGAAAAGTGCACTTGTTATTAGTGAGAATATACTTATTTTAAGGTATTTTTGGGTTCATTGAGGTTAGCTAATTTTACTTGTTTTGGAAAGTCTTGACAAGCCAAATTTTCTTGTTCTATTGGCAGATAATTTTGCTTAGTTCAAATAAAATACCCCTCATTTTTGTAGGTTTTTTTTTCTTGTTTTTGAACACTGACTTTTTGCAGTGTGGGATGCCAAATACTAAAACAATAACTCCTTTATGAAAGTCATGTGACCGTATCCTCAATATTCCTTTTATCACCATTCACACACACACACACACACACACACACACACACACACACACACACACACACACACACACACACACACGGGATGCCAGCTGGTTTCCTCCCCCGCGGCGCGAGTGCCACGGGGACGCTCATCTCCCCGTGCAGCGACGCTCTCACGACGCCGACTGTTACATAAGAGCCAGAGCAAAGAGCTTCCGAGTCACATGACCGACACGCTGTCGCCTCATTCGCCGTCGGCATCGGAGCTCAGTCAGCGAAAGCGACCCGGACAAGTTCTCCACGTCGCTGTGGACCAGGAACAGTCTTACATGCGGGGGCGTTTAGATTTAAGAGTACGCATGCAAATCAGCGACTCCTCTAAGCGAGTCAGAGCTTTTCTTCCCGTCACTCACGAGCACACACACAGTATACATCCGTTACCTGACGAGCGACACAAAAAGTGTTCGCAAGATAATGGTAATCGACAACGCAGAGTCAAACAGCTAAAAAATATGCTTAATAAAATGTAAACTAAGATTTTTTTTTATTTTTTTTTTTGTGCCTTACAAAATATGTTTTCCATACTAAAAGAGTGTTGAAAGGGTTCACTCATTTGTACATGCACACCAAATGACTTTCCCTTGGCTTTTCTTCTAGTCGCTCACGCACAAATACCAGTAACCTGGTCAAAAATGTTTTAAAGTTTAGCAAACATAAGGAGTCATTATCTGGAGGGCAAAACGACCCCTAAGTAGAGTTAGAGCTTTTCTTCTTGTCACACACTCATGCACACACGGCCCTGCACTAATGACACTTTAAAATCCCAAATCGAAATCGTAAATGAAAATACATTTTTGGGAGTAATAATTGATAGTAAACTATAATTTTTTTTATTTTTTTTTACAAAATAGTGCAGACAAATTCACCATAACTATGCGGGAATACGACTTTAAATAAATAAACAAAATAACCTGTCATTCACCTGCTGACATCAACTCCAAAACTGGACAGATCAGCGGATGAGGGTATGTCTACAGAATATATTAATTGATGAAAATTGGGCTGTCTGCACTCTCAAAGTGCATGTTGTTGCCAAATGTATTTCATATGCTGTAAACCTAGTTCATAGTTGTTAGTTTCCTTTAATGCCAAACAAACACATACCAATCGTTGGTTAGAAGGCGATCGCCAAATTCGTCCTCGCTTTCTCCCGTGTCGCTGGCTGTCGTGTCGTTTTCGTCAATTTCGCTTGCATACGGTTCAAACCGATATGGCTCAGTAGCTTCAGTTTCTTCTTCAATTTCGTTTTCGCTACCTGCCTCCACACTACAACCATCCGTTTCAATACATGCGTAATCTGTTGAATCGCTTAAGCCGCTGAAATCCGAGTCTGATTCCGAGCTAATGTCGCTATACCTTGCTGTTTGTTTGTGTTGGCATCACTGTGTGACGTCACAGGAAAATGGACGAATGTATAGAACGATGGTTAAAATCAGGCACTTTGAAGCTTTTTTTTAGGGATATTGCGTGATGGTTAAAATTTAGAAAAAAACTTCGAAAAATAAAATAAGCCACTGGGAACTGATTTTTAATGGTTTTAACCCTTCTGAAATTGTGATAATGTTCCCCTTTAACCTGAACATACAGAGGAAGAACTACTGCTTCTAGAAGCGAGCACGAAGGAAGGGTGAGACTTTGGAGCAGACGGAAGCCGAGAGAGCGAGGTCGGCGTGACTCGAAGTTGCAAAATGTGGAACTTGAAGCCAAGCTATTTCGACATAAATGGAGTGCTTACCCAAATAAACCAGAAAAAAAAAAAAAACGTCCCCAGCCAGCTGGACCCAACGCACAAACGAGTGAGTCCCTTTAATATTATTCATGATACACGCAGAACATCACCGTGCAACGACAGTACATACGCTGTCTGGCTAGCTGAGTACAAACAAAACATGAAATAATACTTTACATATACTGTAATATGAGTGTTCATGTTTTTCAGGCAGTACAGATTGGTGTGTCATCGCATTGTGTTGAGCATTACAAACTCAAACGTGTTGACGCAGTTGCTAGATTGTCTGTATTTGTAGTTAGCTTTTATGGCTAATACCGAAGCCTGCCCAAAAAAAAATATATATGTTTTATCATAGTAATGTTAATGAAAGCTGCATCAGTTCTTCATATTCTTCTCTCAAAAATACATTTAGTCAGTTCTTGTCTTTGATGTCTGTATAATTAATCAGCCTTCGAACAACTGATTAAAATATATACATATTGTCTGAGCTTTGCCTTGAAAAAATGTCTCATTTAGGGTTGTCTTATACTCGGGTCAAAACAGTATTTTATGGCGATATGTTAAAGACTGTGTCAGTACTTCATATTCTTTACTTAAAAAGATATACATTTGTCTTTGCCTTGAAAAAATGTCTCATTCAGCCTTGTCTTATATTCGAGGCAAAACAGTATTTTATGATGGGTTAAATAGTAAATAGTACTTCATATGCTTTTCTAAAAAAAAAAAATATTTGGTCTGTTTTTGTCTTTGATCTCTTAAAAAAAAAAAAAGTTCCTCAGTGTTCGCTCTTACAATAACAATGTTATAGCTTGGTTATTATCCAGGTTACAGAACGTAAATGAAGTATTGTTGACGGTTTTTGAATGCATTTCAGAAGTGATTTAGAGGTAGAATAGATTGCTCCCATTAGCTGCATTGCTAGTGTTGCGTTTTGGACCAGTTGTTCCTCCCAGGGAATTCAAGTCACAAGTCGCTCCCAAGCTCTTTACGACTCTTAAAGCTGAGTTGAAAAAACCACCAGAGACAGAATAGGTATTTTGTAATATATTGGCAAAGCTTTGCAGATATATTTTCACAGAAACAGCATAGAACATTCGGATCGCCCCGCTAAAATGGCCTGTCCTCCCAACCCCAAAACCCCCTCTTTTCTTCCCTCTCCCTAGTCATAATACATGCACAACGTCTCCCTAGTCAAAATACATTCCAAAGAACTCAAGGTTAACACACACAGTTTACTTGCTGGAAAAAAGAAAGAAAATGAAATGGAAAACACGAGCTGTTTTCAAATAGGACTATGAAAGAAAATAAGTAACACTAAAATTCGGATATATGTAAATATCTGCCTCAGACATTGGTGGTTCAGTGGACAGACAATTTTTACATGTTAGGAAGTGTAAAAAACAAGGATTGTGAACGCCAGGCAAAATTCCCCCCAAAAGTGTGGTTCCCCTTTAAAACGGTGCAGAGACAGGTTGTCTGATATTGGGGTCAATGCAGCATCTTATGCTGATGATAATTAAAGCTACATCAATGCTTCACACTGCAAAAAGTCAGTGTCCAAAAACAATAAAAAAAAATAAAAAAATTAGCGGTATTCTAGTGGTTAGAGTGTCCACCCTGAGATCGGTAGGTTGTGAGTTCAAACCCCGGCCGAGTCATACCAAAGACTATAAAAATGAGACCCATTACCTGCTTGGCACTCAGCATCAAGGGTTGGAATTGGGGGTTAAATCACCAAAAATTATTCCCGGGCGTGGCACCGCTGCTGCTCACTGCTCCCCTCATCTCCCAGGGGGTGAACAAGGGTGATGGGTCAAATGCAGAAAATAATTTCACCACACCTAGTGTGTGTGTGTGACAATCATTGCTACTTTAACTTATTTGAATTAAGCAAAATTATCTGCCAATAGAACAAGAAAATTCAGCTTGTCAAGACTTTCCAAAACAAGTAAAATTAGCTAACCTCAATGAACCCAAAAATACCTTAAAATAAGTATATTCTCACTAATAACAAGTGCACTTTTCTTGGTAGAAAAAAAAAAAAAGAGACCTTTTTGCTCAATGTGTTGAAAAATATTCTTAAATGAAGTAAATGCTAGTGCCATTATCTTGACATAATGATATGCGCTCGGCATTACATTTCTTGAAACCAGCAAACATATTGTTATGATCCGCTGCCCGGATCATATTTTCGTTTACGTTTTCAAGGTACTTGTGTTTTCTGTTAGTTTTGGACTCCTTGAGTGCCTGTTTTGTACACCTGAGTTTGTTGCCATGGCTGCTTATTGTTTTCACCTGCCGCTTGTGTTCCCGACGCGCACCTGTTGGTCATCACTGACATTATTATTTAAGCCTGCCTTCCCTGTCATTCTGTCTTGCTTCCTAGTTTGCTTTTTGCAACGGTAGACGACTTTTGTTCTTGCTCTGTACCTGCTAGCTTCCACGCTAGGTTCTGTTACTCGCTAGCTCCCACGCTAGCCATCCTTAGTTTTTACCTTATGTGCTATGAGCACCCTTTTCTTTGTTTCTTCTGATTTATTCCGTAAATAAATCATTTATTTTACCTTCACGCTGTGTCCGAAGTCCGTTGCATCCTGGGAGAACGAAACCCCGCATCACCATGCGCCCCGGTCGTCACACTTATACTAAAAACTAATTTATTGTTCTTAATGGAAAGGCAACAAGGCAAGCGCTTGTTACTCTCGGGGTCTCCTAGCCGCTCAGGCAAATCATATGGTCTAAAAATGCATTTTTCCATGGATAACATGACATCATCGCGCCAAGTGCGTGCTCTTTCAGTCAATTAGTGCGCATATATACAGCCCGGCCCCCGGCCAAAAAATTTTTAATTGTAATTTTGAGGAATTTATCTGAATGTGCATGAACTATTTCTGTTCAAAATTGTTAGACATGTCACATTTTAAATGTTTAAATATTAACTGCCAGTTTACTGTACTGTGCCAACTGTACTACTATATGAGTACTTATTTTCTATTGTTTCATTGAAAATAAAACAGTAAAGTCCATTTGGCTGTCCATCCATCCATCCATTTTCTACCGCTTATTCCCTTTTGGGGTCGCGTGGGGCGCTGGAGCCTATCTCAGCTGCATTCAGGCGGAAGGCGGGGTACACCCTGGACAAGTCGCCACTTCATCGCAGGGCCAACACAGATAGACAGACAACATTCACACTCACATTCACACACTAGGGACCATTTTAGTGTTGCCAATCAACTTATCCCCAGGTGCATGTCTTTGGAGGTGGGAGGAAGCCGGAGTACCTGGAGGGAACCCACGCAGTCACGGGGAGAACATGCAAACTCCACACAGAGAGATCCCGAGCCCGGGATTGAACCCAAGACTACTCAGGACCTTCGTATTGTGAGGCAGATGCACTAACCCCTCTTTCACCGTGCTGCCCCCATTTGGCTGTCATCTGTTTTAATTATGAGACACAATTGTGTCAAAGTCATGATTTTTTCATGCTTGAAATAAGAAATGATGACTTTAAAAAAGTAGTTTTATACTTGTGAGTGTTGATGACACAGCTTTGCAACACTTGATATTCTAGTTCCAAGCATGTTTTACTCAATATAGGTCATCAAATCTCAGCAACAAGCTGTAATATCTTACCGAGATCATTTAGGAGCAAAACACTTAAAACAAGTAAAACACTCTAACATAAAATCTGCTTAGTGAGAAGAATGATCTTATCAGACAGAAAATAAGCAAATATCACCCTTATTTTAGACATTTCATCTTACTTAGATTTCAGTTTTTGTAGTGTGGGCGGTCTTATTGACGTGGCTCACCTTCGACAGCATCTTCTCCCCGTCATCTTTGTTGTAGCGATGTAAAGCGTGCAAGGACGGGAGTGGAAGAAGTGTCAGAAGATGGAGCTAAGTGTTTTATTGACATTCACACTTTACTTCAATCAATAATTGAGCAGCATCTCCTCATCCGGAAACAATAACAAGGCCGGAAATGTGCCCCATGAAAAACCGTCCGACCGGAACTCTCTAATAACTAATGTTCCTTGGGTGAATAATATAAACTCACTACACCGGTATGTTTTAGAGCTTTCATGGCGAGTTTACTGACAGATATAAGTAAGAACTTTACACTACTTTATATTAGAAATGGCAACAGCAGAGGAAGAATGTCCCATAACAAGAAGATAGAGAAAAAGAAGAAGCTTTTCGACTACGGTGTCTCCACGGACTACAAAGGCGGACACGCGCACATTTTCAGGACTTATGCAGATCCCAAATTCAGAAGATCAGCAGGTACCAGAAGATAAGAAAAGTTTATTTTGCATAATATTGTGAAACAAAATGCCAGATAATATGTCTTACCTTATACACACACCATAATAATACTCCTATGTTGAAGCACAGTACAATCCATCAAGCGGTGCAGCTTCATAGCTTACCAAAGTCCTACTAAAACATTTTGACAGATTTTTGAGCGGCGTGTGTAATGTTCTATATTTTCAATGGAACATACAAAGTTTTAGTACTGTTTACAGCCATGTTTTCAGTGTCATGTTGCAGTCTACACGCATCTCTTGTGTGATTGCCATCTGCTGGTCACAATTATCATTTCACCAGGTACCAAACAAAATAGCTTCGAGGTCAGTAAGCACAACCAAAATTATTCTGTACATTAGGCGCACCGGGTTATAAGGCGCACTGCCGAGTTTTGAGAAAATGAAAATATTTTAAAGGGGAACATTATCACCAGACCTATGTAAGCGTCAATATATACCTTGATGTTGCAGAAAAAAGACCTTTTTTTTTTTAACCGATTTCCGAACTCTAAATGGGTGAATTTTGGCGAATTAAACGCCTTTCTAATATTCGCTCTCGGTCACGTTGTGACGTCACATCGGGAAGCAATCCGCCATTTTCTCAAACACCGAGTCAAATCAGCTCTGTTATTTTCCGTTTTTTCGACTGTTCTCCGTACCTTGGAGACATCATGACTCGTCGGTGTGTTGTCGGAGGGTGTAACAACACCAACAGGGACGGATTCAAGTTGCACCAGTGGCCCAAAGATGCGAAAGTGCTACGACATAGATGGCAAGAATGTGTGGATATCCTGCGACACTCAAAGCAGATGCATTTCCAACGATAAAGTCAAAGAAATCTGCCGCCAGACCCCCTTTGTGAGAAGAATTATCTTATTAGACAGAAAATAAGCAAATATCACCCTTATTTGAGATATTTCATCTTACTTAGATTTCACTTTTTGCAGTGTATTTTCTTTACCACAACAAAATCCTGATCCAGATCACATGAAAGCAAAGCAAACTAGACTCCCTGAGCACGTTTTAACACTGGAGCAGACCGACGCCGCAAAGACGCTGCCCACTGATTCGTGATCACGCCTCCTGATGAAGACAAATTGTCTTCTGCGTGTGAGAGGAGCGGCGGTGTAGTAATGGGCCCTGGAGGACATCAGACACCAACACTCCAAATCAATACAGCAGACGCAAAAAAACCCCAAAAAAACACAGATTCCTCGGCGCAGACTTTCAATCACGCCGCAACGATCCATTGCCAGCAAAACAGCAATGCATCTTGGGGGCTGCATGACCTAATAAAAGTAGCGAAACGCCTCTCATACATTTAATATGATCTACCTTTTATTTTGGCTGCGGTCGGCTGGAAAAAAGAGCAGACGACGTTAGAAAACTGTTTTTAACTTAGCCATACTAATGATTCATATTTGCTCCTTTTATTCCACACAGATTGTGTCTACAACATCGGTGATTGGAAGTGAAGGTGCAGAGGAAGGATGGACGCCCTCCGGTTGTGTGTACCACATGGTGTGTGTGTGTGTGTGTGTGTGTGTGTGTGTGTGTGTGTGTGTGTGTGTGTGTGTGTGTGTGTGTGTGTCAACAAGCGCACACAGTCTGAGTCAATACGCAGCAAAGTCACCATGCTCGGATTAATGCCAGCGTAATCCCGGACAGACTATTTGGGGCGGCGTGGTGGTTGGGCACGTGGCGAGCAATGGGAGCAAATCCCATCATGCTTTGCGGTTTTTTTTCAGCCTCCAAAAAAAAAGTTGCCAAATGGTGAGGCGGACGACTCATCTATGTCGCTGCTTCTCGATCTTAGCGCTGCTTTTGATGCCGTCGATCATAATATTTTATTAGAGCGTATCAAAACACGTATTGGTATGTCAGACTTAGCCTTGTCGTGGTTTAACTCTTATCTTACTGACAGGTCCGCTGGCCATGGATGAAGTGCTGGCTGTCCAGAGTCGGGACCCGGGGTGGACCGCTCGCCTGTGCATCGGTTGGGAACATCTCTGCGCTGCTGACCAGTCTCTGCTCGGGATGGTGTCCTGCTGGTCCCACTATGGACTGGACTCTCACTATTATGTTAGATCCACTATGGACTGGACTGTCACTATTATGTTAGATCCACTATGGACTGGACTCTCACACTATTATGTTGGATCCACTATGGACTGGACTCTCACTATTATGTTAGATCCACTATGGACTGGATTCTCACTATTATGTTAGATCCACTATGGACTGGACTCTCACTATTATGTTAGATCCACTATGGACTGGACTCTCACACTATTATGTTAGATCCACTATGGACTGGACTCTCACTATTATGTTAGATCCACTATGGACTGGACTCACTATTATGTTAGATCCACTATGGACTGGACTCTCACTATTATGTTAGATCCACTATGGACTGGACTCTCACACTATTATGTTAGATCCACTATGGACTGCACTCTCACTATTATGTTAGATCCACTATGGACTGGACTCTCACTATTATGTTAGATCCACTATGGACTGGACTCTCACACTATTATGTTAGATCCACTATGGACTGGACTCTCACTATTATGTTAGATCCACTATGGACTGGACTCTCACTATTATGTTAGATCCACTATGGACTGGACTCTCACACTATTATGTTAGATCCACTATGGACTGGACTCTCACACTATTATGTTAGATCCACTATGGACTGGACTCTCACTATTATGTTAGATCCACTATGGACTGGACTCTCACTATTATGTTAGATCCACTATGGACTGGACTCTCACTATTATGTTAGATCCACTATGGACTGGACTCTCACTATTATGTTAGATCCACTATGGACTGGACTCTCACACTATTATGTTAGATCCACTATGGACTGGACTCTCACTATTATGTTAGATCCACTATGGACTGGACTCACTATTATGTTAGATCCACTATGGACTGGACTCTCACTATTATGTTAGATCCACTATGGACTGGACTCTCACACTATTATGTTACATCCACTATGGACTAGTCTCTCACTATAATGTTAGATCCACTATGGACTGAACTCTCACACTATTATGTTAGATCCACTATGGACTGGACTCTCACTATTATGTTAGATCCACTATGGACTGGACTCTCACTATTATGTTAGATCCACTATGGACTGGACTCTCACTATTATGTTAGATCCACTATGGACTGGACTCTCACAATATTATGTCAGACCCACTCGACATCCATTGCATTCGGTCTCCCCTGGGGGGGGGGGGTTACCCACATATGCGGTCCTCTCCAAGGTTTCTCATAGTCATTCACATTGACGTCCCACTGGGGTGAGTTTTTCCTTGCCCTTATGTGGGATCTGTACCGAGGATGTCGTTGTGGCTTGTGCAGCCCTTTGAGACACTTGATTTAGGGCTACATAAATAAACATTGATTGATTGATTGATTGATTGACGACGTGTACGGTTAACAGGATTTATGACCACTGGACCGGTCTCAGATAGAATAATACTTACCGTATTTTTCGGACTATAAGCAATACTTACCGTATAAGTCGCAGTTTTTTTCATAGTTTGGCCGGGCTCCAGTGCGACTAATATATGTTTTTTTCTTTTTTTATTATGCATTTTCGGCAGGTGCGACTTATACTCCGAAAAATACGGTAAATATGTAGTGTACACTTTGCACTTAGATGTATATGGTCAGAGGTGGGTAGTAACGCGCTACATTTACTCCGTTACATCTACTTGAGTAACTTTTGGGAGAAATTGTACTTCTAAGAGTAATTTTAATGCAACATACTTTTACTTGAGTATATTTATAGAGAAGAAACGCTACTTTTACTCCGCTCCATTTATCTACATTCAGCTCGCTACTGATTTTTATACATCTGTTAATGCACGCTTTGTTTGTTTTGGTTTGTCAGACAGACCTTCAAAGTAGGATCTATAGCATGCCTGCGTTGCACCAATCAAATACAGTCATTGGTGACGTTTGACTCCGTTTCACCAATCAAATGCAGTCACTGGTGACGTTTGACTCCGTTTCACCAATCAAATGCAGTCACTGGTGACGTTTGACTCCGTTTCACCAATCAAATGCAGTCACTGGTGACGTTTGACTCCGTTTCACCAATCAAATGCAGTCACTGGTGACGTTTGACTCCGTTTCACCAATCAAATGCAGTCACTGGTGACGTTTCACCAAGTTTCACCAATCAAATGCAGTCACTGGTGACGTTTGACTCCGTTTCACCAATCAAATGCAGTCACTGGTGACGTTTGACTCCGTTTCACCAATCAAATGCAGTCACTGGTGACGTTTGACTCCGTTTCACCAATCAAATGCAGTCACTGGTGACGTTTGACTCCGTTTCACCAATCAGATGCAGTCACCGGTGACGTTTGACTCCGTTTCACCAATCAAATACAGTCACCGGTGACGTTTGACTCCGTTTCACCAATCAAATACAGTCACCGGTGACGTTTGACTCCGTTTCACCAATCATATACAGTCACCGGTGACGTTTGACTCCGTTTCACCAATCAAATACAGTCACCGGTGACGTTTGACTCCGTTTCACCAATCAAATACAGTCACCGGTGACGTTTGACTCCGTTTCACCAATCATATACAGTCACTGGTGACGTTTGACTCCGTTTCACCAATCAAATACAGTCACTGGTGACGTTTGACTCCGTTTCACCAATCAAATGCAGTCACTGGTGACGTTTGACTCCGTTTCACCAATCAAATGCAGTCACTGGTGACGTTTCACCAATCAAATGCAGTCACTGGTGACGTTTGACTCCGTTTCACCAATCAAATGCAGTCACTGGTGACGTTTGACTCCGTTACACCAATCAAATGCAGTCACTGGTGACGTTTGACTCCGTTTCATCAATCAAATGCAGTCATTGGTGACGTTTCACCAATCAAATGCAGTCACTGGTGGCGTTTGACTCCGTTTCACCAATCAAATGCAGTCACTGGTGGCGTTTGACTCAGTTTCACCAATCAAATGCAGTCACTGGTGACGTTTGACTCCGTTTCACCAATCAAATGCAGTCACTGGTGACGTTTGACTCCGTTTCACCAATCAAATGCAGTCACTGGTGACGTTTGACTCCGTTTCACCAATCAAATACAGTCACTGGTGACGTTTGACTCCGTTTCACCAATCAAATGCAGTCACTAGTGACGTTTGACTCCGTTTCACCAATCAAATGCAGTCACTGGTGACGTTTGACTCCGTTTCACCAATCAAATGCAGTCACTGGTGGCGTTTGACTCCATTTCACCAATCAAATGCAGTCACTGGTGACGTTTCACCAAGTTTCACCAATCAAATGCAGTCACTGGTGACGTTTGACTCCGTTTCACCAATCAAATGCAGTCACTGGTGACGTTTGACTCCGTTTCACCAATCAAATGCAGTCACTGGTGACGTTTGACTCCGTTTCACCAATCAAACAGAGCCGGGGTGTCACATGATTAACTACACATAAAGTTTCAGCGGCAAACAACAACAAGCTTAAGCTTACATGAACTCAACGTCAAATTTGAGGAAGCACATGGCGGTAAGTAACGTTAGTAGATATTTTGGCTGATGTTAGCTTCCCTGCTATGAATCACTGTCAAATGTACATCGTGTGGGGACATTTATTAACGCACTGCAGCCTCATAGACAGACAGAGACACACACACACACACGCATAGAAACACCAATCAGAAGTGCACAGTGTGTTCCCAGGTGCAGCCAACACCTATTAGTTTATGGTTTGCGTAAAGGCTAACTTGTTATTTTCCTTTGTAATCTCTGCCTACTGAGCCTATGGTGCTGTTAAGTTATTGTGGCTCAATTTGCCATCTTTTTTTTTTTTATGTTAATGTATTATTATTTAATATATATTATTGTTTTAGTTGCTTAAGCGATATTCCTGGCTCTGAATTTGCTCATTGCTATTTTTATATGTTTTTGTGCATTATTTGTTGCCGTCATCATTAAACGAACAGGTTACTCATCAGTTACTCAGTACTTGAGTAGTTTTATCACAACATACTTTTTACTTTTACTCAAGTAAATATTTGGGTGACTACTCCTTACTTTTACTTGAGTAATAAATCTCTAAAGTAACAGTGCTCTTACTTGAGTACAATTTATTGCTCCTCTACCCACCTCTGTATATGATAAATGGGTTTTACTTGTATAGCGCTTTTCTACCTTCAAGGTACTCAAAGCGCTTTGACACTATTTCCACATTCACACTGATGGCGGGAGCTGCCATGCAAGGCCCTGTCCACCACCCATCAGGAGCAAGGGTGAAGTGTCTTGCTCAAGGACACGACCAGGTTGGTAGAAGATGGGGATTGAACCAGGAACCCTCATGTTGCTGGCACAGCCAAGTTCCCAACCGCGCCACGCCGTCCCCATGTATTTTCCATTCGTTCGTTTATTTGCGGCATGCAGTTGGACCACTTGGTACTTTTTTTTTTTTTGTCTACCCAACCAAGTACCGATTCACATACTCAAACAGTATCATATTTGATACCTTTGCTGCACGTGACAACACGTCCGGTTGCGGACTATGCACCGGCTTAAACATTGGCAGGGAAACCAGCAGTGAAGCCCTCAGAGCGGACTCCCTATGGGTAACGTTACAGTTTCCAATGCCAACAAAAACTTTTCAAAATGCGCTAGCTCAATGCTAAATTTACATTGGATATGCCGTAGACACGCTAAAGACTAGCATCAGCAATTTTACATGGCAATTTTATCATCTCCAAATTTGCAACAGAGATAAACGTAAGAATCAAATAGCTGGTGTGTGATAAATACAACACTCAACAAAAAGACGAGCACATTCAACTTAACGGCAAAGACTACTTTCTGACCAAGGCAACACACCACTACTGCCATCTAATGTCTTGAAATTGCAACTGCATGCAATTTATATAACACTTGCAAATGAGACTAAGAAGTGTAAGAAAACAAGATAACAATTAGACAATATTTATCATCACATGAACACACATAGCATACTTGCCAACCTTGAGACCTCCAATTTCGGGAGGTGGGGGGTGGGTGCGTGGTTAAGAGGGGAGGAGTATATTTACAGCTAGAATTCACCAAGTCAAGTATTTCATATATATATATATATATATATATATATATATATATATCCCCGCGACCCGAAGGGAATAAGCGGTAGAAAATGGATGGATAGATAGATAGATAGATAGATAGATAGATGGATAGATATATAAATAAAAGAAATACTTGAATTTCAGTGTTCATTTATTTACACATATACACACACATAACACTCATCTACTCATTGTTGAGTTAAGGGTTGAATTGTCCATCCTTGTTCTATTCTGTCACTATCTTTCTAACCATGCTGAACACCCTCTCTGATTATGCATTGCTGTGTGGCACGCACAAAAGTGTTTTCATCAAATCCACTAGATGGCAGTATTGTCCTGTTTAAGAGTGTCACAACATTGCTGTTTACGGCAGACGGACTGCTTTACTGTAGACGTTCTTTATATTGTGGGAAAGCGGACTCAGGTCCGCATGGAGCTGGAGGTGACGTGGCCTCCAGCTCCGCCTGAATTTCGGGAGATTTTCGGGAGAAAATTTGTCCCGGGAGGTTTTCGGGAGAGGTGCTGAATTTCGGGAGTCTCCCGGAAAATCCGGGAGGGTTGGCAAGTATGACACATAGAAGTAAAAATTGGTAACGTTGCGTAGCGGTCTAGATACCCCAGGTAGAGGAGATCGATACTGTACTGTTTGAAAGGTACCCAACCCTAGCCCAAATTAGATCTGGCGCTACATTATGTAACACAGCTCCTTAACACACCCAAAGAGCACCTGGTCCGCCAGAGAATAAGATGAGGTAGCGGAAGGAGGGATCAGTGTTGCCAACCTAGCAATTTTTTTTATATTAAGCAAGTTATGCCCCTAGAGCAGGGGTCCCCTCCAAGGTTTCTCATTGTCATCCCATTGGGTTGAGTTTTTTCCTTGCCCTGATGTGGGATCTGAGCCGAGGATGTCATTGTGGCTTGTGCAGCCCTTTGAGACACTCGTGATTTAGGGCTATATAAATAAACTGATTTATTTATTGATGTTTCTAATACTTTTTTTGTAGCATACAAACATACTAAGCATAAAGTTCCTCTTGTATTTTGTTAAAATGTTCCTTTTGCTATGAATGTTTTTTTTTTTGCTCACATGCTTCACGGCCGATAATGACAATGAGATGCCCCTCCCGCCCAATGCCACAAATAGATTGCAGTTCTGTGGGAAACGCTACTTCTCTCCCTTCTGATGAAGGAATTGCAACCGCTTTAGTCGGGGGTAGCTGTGTGAGGTGGTCGTGAGTTCTAAGGGTGATATTTTTAGTCAGGACACCATCTGCTGCTGGAGGAGAAAGAAAAGAGGACAAATTGCTTCAGCTGCTTCTCAAAAGTCCTCCAACACTTCCTTGGTCGCGCTTTCAGTCCTATTCAAGTCTCCGCCTTTCCTGCCCAATTTGGACGACACCAACTACTGACAAACTCGCTGTATTGTGTGTGTATGTGTGCGTGTGTGTGTGTGTGTGCGTGTGTGTGCAATAGGGGTGTAACGGCACACAAAAATTTGGGTTCGGTACGTACCTCGGTTTAGAGGTCACGGTTCGGTTCATTTTCGGTACAGTAAGAAAACAAAATATACATTTTTGGTTATTTATTTACCAAATTTGTAAACAATGGCTTTATCCTTTTAACATTGGCAACACTATAATAATTCTGCCCACGTTAATCAACATTAAACTGCCTCAAGTGTAAATAAAATGACAAAACTTTTCTTCTACATATAAAAAGTGCAACATTGAACAGTTTCAAGTCAACTCATCATGCTTAATTTATTACAGCATTTGGGAAGCCTGTAGTTGATTGATTATGTAAATGTTATATTTTTATCAACATGTGATAGCAGGGACCCTGCCATTCAAAACTAGGCTGCTGCATTACTAATGATTAATGTAACTAGGGCTGCAACTAACGATTAATTTGATAATCGATTAATTTGTCAATTATTACTTCGATTAATCGCTTAATAATCGGATAACAGAGACAAACTACATTTCTATCCTTTCCAGTATTTTATTGGGGAAAAAACAGCATACTGGCACCATTCTTATTTTGATTGTTTCTCAGCTGTTTGTACATGTTGCAGTTTATAAATAAAGGTTTATAATTTTTTTTTCAAATAAATAAAATTGCCTCAGCGCATGTCATAGATCCAACGAATCGATGACTAAATTAATCGCCAACTATTTTTATAATCGATTTTAATCGATTTAAATCAATTAGTTGTTACAGTCCTAAATGTAACTAATGTAGTTGATTGATTATGTAAATGTTATATTTTTATCAACATGTGATAGCAGGGACCCTGCCATTCAAAACTAGGCTGCTGCATTACTAATGATTAATGTAACTAGGGCTGCAACTAACGATTAATTTGATAATCGATTAATCTGTCGATTATTACTTCGATTAATCGCTTAATAATCGGATAAAAGAAATTTCTATCCTTTCCAGTATTTTATTGGGGAAAAAACAGCATACTGGCACCATGCTTATTTTATATTGTTTCTCAGCTGTTTGTACATGTTGCAGTTTATAAATAAAGGTTTATAAAAAAATATTTAAATAAAAAAAAATTAAAAATAAATAAAATTGCCTCTGCGCATGGCATAGATCCAACGAATCGATGACTAAATTAATCGCCAACTATTTTTATAATCGATTTTAATCGATTTAAACCGATTAGTTGTTGCAGCCCTAAATGTAACTAATGTAGTTTATTTATTATGTAAATGTTGTATTTTTATCAACATGTGATAGCAGGGACCCTGCCATTCACAACTAGGCTGCTGCATTACTAATTATTAATGTAACTAGGGCTGCAACTAACGATTAATTTGATAATTGATTAATCTGTCGATTATTACTTCGATTAATCGCTTAATAATCGGATAAAAGAAATTTCTATCCTTTCCAGTATTTTATTGGGGAAAAAACAGCATACTGGCACCATACTTATTTTGATTATTGTTTCTCAGCTGTTTGTACATGTTGCAATTTATAAAGGTTTATATAAAAAAAAAAAAAAAAAATTAAATAAATAAAATTGCCTCTGCGCATGGCATAGATCCAACGAATCGATGACTAAATTAATCGCCAACTATTTTTATAATCGATTTAAATCGATTAGTTGTTGCAGCCCTAAATGTAACTAATGTAGTTGATTTATTATGCAAATGTTATATTTTTATCAACATGTGATAGCAGGGACCCTGCCATTCAAAACTAGGCTGCTGCATTACTAATGATTAATGTAACTAGGGCTGCAACTAACGATTAATTTGATAATTGATTAATCTGTCGATTATTACTTCGATTAATCGCTTAATAATCGGATAAAAGAAATTTCTATCCTTTCCAGTATTTTATTGGGGAAAAAACAGCATACTGGCACCATACTTATTTTATATTGTTTCTCAGCTGTTTGTACATGTTGCAGTTTATAAAAAAATTTTTGAATAAATAAAATTGCCTCTGCGCATGGCATAGATTCAACGAATCAATGACTAAATTAATCGCCAACTATTTTTATAATCGATTTTAATCGATTTAAATCGATTAGTTGTTGCAGCTCTAAATGTAACTAATGTAGTTGATTTATTATGTAAATGTTATATTTTTATCAACATGTGATAGCAGGGACCCTGCCATTCACAACTAGGCTGCTGCATTACTAATGATTAATGTAACTATAGCTGAAAAAAATGGTACAATAGCAATAGGAGAGACTATTCATCCCTGAACACCATGGAGTTCAAGTAGGCTTAATGATGCACTTACATTATTATATCAACTATCAGAGACAGAAACTCTTCATTTAAACATAATGTCCTTTTTTGCTGCTTCAACACAGCTCAATCAACACAGAAAAAGGTCAAGTGAAATAACAGACAGACAGGGCTTTGCTGTCCGTAACACACACACACACCGCAAAATGAGCTAACGTTACGCTAAAAGCGAATTAGCCTTCACCTCAAGCCAGGACTGCGAGCGAGCTGAGCTGCCTTTTATATTTCTAGAAGGTCAACGGGCTCATAGTGATGTTACTAGTAGTTGACTGGGAGGTGTTTATTATCATTTGGGGAGAGTCCGCTGCCTGATGCTTACCTGCTAAACGCTAAGCACTGACTACATGCGCTCTGAATACGCACTGCTGATTGGCTGTTACCGCTCTGTGTGTAACCAATCAGATGGTTGTGTGGGTGGGACAATGCTGGGTGCTGTGTAGAGGACTGACACAGACAGAGGCAGAAGGAAGCGGAGGCGGCTCCTTAATATGTCCGTGTGGAAACTCGTTCGGTACACCTCCGAACCGAACCCCCCGTACCGAAACGGTTCAATACAAATACACGTACCGTCACACCCCTAGCGTGCAATCTTGCATAACACTTTCATTTCTGTGCGGTAATCCGCCATCCTTCTAGTTCGTGACTTGAAATCGGCGCTTGACCTCCGACCCCTGCGGGAAATGCACCTCAGGCAAGGTCTGCGAGACCGTAAAGACGTGGTCCGTGTCCACAAACGACATTTGCGTCCTTCAGCCCTGAAGAAAGTGACAAGCGGCCTCCATTCATTTCCTTAATAATGACCTCACCGTCCCTGAACGGAATTGATGCGCCGCAGCTTTAAGAGCACCCCGGCACCTGTAAAGGCCAATAAGAAGAGTCGGTGAGAGAATTCCCTTTCCTCCGTGTTCCCTGCAGCTAGAAGTGGACGCCTGCAATGTTTCACACGCTGAATAAAACATCAGCCGTGGCCTGAATACTGATGAGGAAGAGGATGCCACAGGAGGAAGGCAGCGAGCGCTGCAGTGCATCTTCTCGTCTTCACATCATTTTTTCGGATGCTAATTGAGTTTCCGCTCGGAATGTGACCAGCTAAAAATAAATAGTGAGCAAAACACGACGAGGGAGAACACTCAGACCTGGCGTCCCGTGCTTTTTGAACGACGTTTGAAGCAAGAGGAGACATGTTTGTCAAGAAAACAGGAAGCTGCTTCACTGGCAAGACAAGAAAAAGTGGGCGGGGCACAGCAGCAGCTTGAAAAAAATACAAACAAGCTTCAACAAACTTGACAAGTTGAAGTATTCAGTTTTGTTGGAAATGATTTCATTAGTAATATTCTCAAGATGTTCAGCAAAGGACCAGCCAGGTCCAACATTAAAAAGTTCCAGTTTAACCATAAACACAAGAGCATGACATATTTTAGTCATGTTTGTTTTTTTAAAGCTGTGATGCTAGCCTTTAATTTTTTTTTTTTTTTAACATGGCAACATTTTAGTAATATTACAATTTTTTAAATTAAAAATTAGTCAGCTTTGGAGTTTTTATTATATTTTATCAGATTTTTTTTTAACCATGGGTAACGTGTAACTGAATGTTGCTTATTATTGGAATTTATACTGCAAAGGCGATTACATATAATTATTACTAATTCAAATATAGGGTTTACAATTAGTATTTATAATGAACCATATTGCCTGTGATGAGGTGGCGACTTGTCCAGGGTGTACCCCGCCTTCTGCCCATGTGCAGCTGAGATAGGCTCCAGCACCCCCCCCCCCCGTGACCCCAAAAGGGACAAGCGGTAGAAAATGGATGGAATCATATTGCGATTTGCATTATTTCTTCAGGTTATTTTAGTGTTAAATATACAATAAAATATTTGTCCTAATCATAATTATCTATTTTCATTAATACTGCTACCAATACTCAAATTATATTAAATAATGAGTTATAGAGGTAATATATAATTACTTGTATTAAAAATAAAAAATGGATACAAAATAATTTAATATTTATTATGATTAGGGCTGCAACTAACAACTAATTTGATAATAGATTAATCTGTTGATTATTACTTCGATTAATCGGATAAAATAGAAAAACTACATTTCTATCCTTTCCAGTATTTTATTGAAAATAAAAACAGCATACTGGCACCATACTTATTTTGATTATTGTTTCTCAGCTATTTGTAAATGTTGCAGTTTATAAATGTTTATTTAAAAAAAAATATTTTTTTTTTAAAAAGTAGCCTCTGCGCATGCGCATAGCATAGATCCAACGAATCGATGACTAAATTAATCGCCAACTATTTTTATAATCGATTTTAATCGATTAGTTGTTGTAGCCCTAATTATAATATATGTAGTATTTAGTTTTTCTTATTAGTATTGATAGTAATTATTTTAATTTAAAAATAAAAGGAATACGCTTTTTTTTTTAAATATATTTTATAATTCATATGGAAATAAACAAGTGATATTTAAAATCATAATAGTAAAATCAGTAGATCGTATTAGTGGCAGTAATAGTAGTGTCTTAGTCTACAAATAATACTAATTATTAGAGGTCCACACTAAAGAAATGTGGCCTAATTATGATACAATTAAAGTATTTCCCTTGATCAACAAAATTTATATGTCTTTGTTTCTACACTTTGTCAATAAACAATCTTACAATAAATTGAAAACCAAATAGAGATGTGTTCTTGTATATTTTCCAATATATTGCACATATTTAACCTTTTAAGGCCCAAGCGGTTTGTTTACATGCTTTTTTTAAATTTCTCTTTGCTATTTGGGCTTATTGGACCCTAATTAGAATAAAAACTAACTATCATCTTTTGATATGATGTACTTAGTCCATAAGTACACAAACGTGTACTTTATATTTAGTGACATGCTAATTCTTATTTTTCCACTTTTTTTCCCCCAAATTCCATTGTATGTTATACTCTTCTGACACCACCAGATGGCAGTATAAGTGTCCACATAAGCGGCCATAAGACCCCAATTCAGTACTGTACACAATTTTGGAAATAAGAGCTAAAAGGTGCTGTCCACGCATGTGGCCACAAAGGCCTTAAGTTAATATCACATGTCATTTGGTGATCCACAATTACTGGTACAGTACAGTGTGAAAAAATGGCTTACTGCTAAGGGTGTAACGGTACGTGTATTTGTATTGAACCGAGGGGTTCGGTTCGGAGGTGTACCGAACGAGTTTCCACACGGACATTTTAAGTAGCGTAACGCACGTTGTGTAAACAATGCACACCGAGGCACAACACACGGCATGCTAGCAACGACCGGGCTTGGACAACATGCAAAAGCCAGAGCTGGAAGACCTTCTGCCTCGTTAAGATCTCCCGTTTGGGAACATTTGGGCTTCGCGGTGCGATACAACAATGGATAACATCGCTTCAACGAAGAGAAAGACAACCAAACACAGCTCTCACCGCATTCAAGCAGCCTCTCCTCGGTGAGTCAGGCAGGGCTAAAGCAATAACAAATGTTTTTATAGCAGCAGATATAAGTCCATATTGCGTTAAAAACTAGATTTTGAGCCACTTCTATGGTGGAAGAACAATGAGCCCATATATCCTCTTACTGCCAAGTTAGCCAGGCACTACCTCGCCATACCTGCTACCTCCGTGCCCAGTGAAAGGGTATTTTCCACAGCTGGAGACATTGTAAATGCAGGCAGGAATGCTCTTTCTGCAGACAATGTGGATCAACTGATTTTTCTGGCAAAAAACATGAAAATTGAGTGAAAGTCACCAGGGTTAAAGGCTGTGGAGTAAAAGAAAAGTTAATCTGAGGCTGAGTTGACTTGAAACTGTTTAATGTTGCACTTTTTATATGTAGAAGAAAAGTTTTGTCATTTTATTTAATCTGAGCAACAACTTGAATCCGTTTAATGTTGCACTTTATATGTAGAAAGGTTTTGTTAAGAAACCAATTCTGAGCCTTATCTTATTTAGTTTTTATTTTATATATGTTGACTCACATCCATCACACACACACAGAGTTATTTTAAAGCAATGTTAAAAGGATAAAGCCATTGTTTACAAATTTTGGTAAATAAATAACCATAAAATTTATATTTTGTTTTCTTACTGTACCGAAAATGAACCGAACCGTGACCACTGCAAAAAGTGAAATCTAAGCAGGATTAAATATCTCAAAAAAGGGTGATATTTGCTTATTTTCTGTCTGATAAGATAATTCTTCTCACTAAGCAGATTTTATGTTAGAGTGTTTTACTTGTTTTAAGTGTTTTGCTCCTAAATGATCTCAGTAAGATATTACAGCTTGTTGCTGAGATTTGATGACCTATATTGAGTAAAACATGCTTGAAACTAGAATATCAACTGTTGCAAAGCTGTGTCATCAACACTCACAAGTATAAAACTACTTTTTTTTTTTAAGTAATAATTTCTTATTTCAAGCATGAACAAAAAAATCATGACTTTGACACAATTGTGTCTCATAATTAAAACAGATGACAGCCAAATGGACTTTGCTGTTTTATTTTCAATGAAACAATAGAAAATAGGTACTCATATAGTAGTACAGTTGGCACAGTACAGTAAACTGACAGTTAATATTTAAACATTTAACATGTGACATTTCTAACTATTTTGAACAGAAATAGTTCATGCACATTCAGATTAATTCTTCAAAATCACAATAAAAAAAGTGGCTGGGGAGAGGGAAGTCTGGGCTTCCCTGCTTAGGCTGCTGCCCCTGCGAAGAAGAAGAAGATATATATATATATATATATATATATATATATATATAGATATATATATTAGAGATGCGCGGTTTGCGGACACAACCGCGGAGTCCGCGGATTATCCGCGGGTCGGGCGGTTGAAATAAAAAAATTTTTTGATTTTATCCGCGGGTCGGGTCAGGCGGTTGAAATAAAAAAAAAATTGATTTTAAATAGATTCAGGCGGGTGGCAGTTAAACCAATTCGGAAATATATATACATAGTTAAATGTTGTTACCCACATACGAAAAACGAGCAGGCACCTGCAGCATATGCCACAACAGAAGAAGAAAAAAAAAAGAGATGGACACTTTTACGGAGCGGAGAAGAGACGCCTCGCCGGGGTCCGGGACCGAGGCCCCTTCCCCCGAGAGGGCCCCACCGGGAGCCGTAGCTGAGGTGATCCGCGAGAAGGGCCCGACGCACGTCCAGGGTCACCACCGCGCCCACCCCACCGACACCCCGCCATGCCGACGCTCATCAGACCCCAGAAAAGGTGTTGGTTGATATAGACAGCAGGACGGTGGCCATGGAAGTCGGAACCCGCTAAGGAGTGTGTAACAACCCACCTGCCGAATCAACTAGCCCTGAAAATGGATGGCTCTGGAGCGTCGGGCCCATACCCGGCCGTCGCCGGCAGCGAGAGCCGCGAGGTCTAGGCCGCGACGAGTAGGATGGCCGCCGCGGTGCGCGCTGAAGCCTCGGTCACGAGCCCGGGTGGAGCCGCCGCGGGTGCGAGGGACATCGCACCTCCACGCGCTTGGAGGTGCGCTCAGCGCGGCTCCCAGATGATTGCGCACTGGTGTGCGTCTGGGCCGTGACAGCGTGGCACGCATTGAATGTCTCTGCTGCATTGGATCAGTCTCCTTTCTTTAACAGGCAAAAGCTTTATAACCTCACTAATGCCTTGCATCGTCTATATTAGATATATAACAACGGGCGGGTGCGGGTTTGATTAAATGTTAGATCGGGTGGGATGGCGGATGGTTGACGACTTTTGTGATGCGGTTGCGGATGAAATAATTGCCTATCTGCGCATCTCTAGTATATACGTACGTATGTATATATATATATATATATATATATATACACACACACACACACACACACACACACAAGCATTTACATTAAGAATATTTTTCAACATATTGAGCAAGAAGGTCTCTTTTTTTTCCTATCAAGAAAAGTGCACTTATTAGTGAGAATATACTTATTTTAAGGTATTTTGGGGTTCATTGAGCTTAGCTAATTTTACTTGTTTTGGAAAGTCTTGACAAGCCGAATTTACTTGTTCTATTGGCAGATAATTTTGCTTAGTTCAAATAATACCCCTCATTTTTTTTCTTGTTTTTGAACACTGACTTTTTGCAGTGTGACCTCTAAACCGAGGTACGTACCGAACCGTCATAAAAACAGCCATAGTGGAACGTCTATTAGCGTAATGACGAATCCCGCCACGGTCTTCCTGGCGCTGAGACCGCCATCACTCTGCCAGCCCCTCCCAACCTGCTCCTTCATGGCCGTGGTGTCTCCCCCCTCCCCGTCTGTTATCTCCCAGCTGGATCTACTTTACGTTGCACTGCAGTGCTCCTTTGCTGACGATCCAGGCGGCATGAGTCACCCGCTCGCAATCTGCTGCCCCTCAAGGCCTCGTGCACACACACACACACACATTCCTGATTGTACGTGCACATGCAATCACTAATCAATTAGGAATCTGTTCCTTTTATAACAATAAAGGATCGTTGCAACACTGCACGCTCCGGTTCAGATGCCCGTCACGACTGTTCAACGTGACCCCCGAGGTAAAAGTTGGCTACTGCTAAATAAACGGAGTGCAAGAGTGAAGGAACGTCCCATCCTGCAAGGCTTTCTCCTCTACACGTTCTCCTTCATGCTCCTGTGCATGCATTCTCTTTCAAAATGGCCGTGTCCTTGGCAGAGAGAGAGAGAGAGAGAGAGAGCGAGTGAGATGTCTCACGCCGGTGGAAACGTGTGATTACCGAGCAGGGACATAAATTACCAGGACAAGCCGGGGGAAAGTGACACCCTGCGTGAGAGAGTGACAGAGAGGGTGTAATAATAAAAACATTAAAAAAGACACAACAAAGCAGCCTTGTCTTTGCACGCTGCAAAAAAAAATAAAAAATACAAGCAGCAAGAAGCTAAGCGGCTGATTAGCAATTAGCTCCTAAGGCCATGAGGTCACTGCAGCATTTTGGGGGATATGCCATCTGTCTGATCCTGATGAAACCTAAGCCAATTTGGTGTCACTTCCTTTAGTTTCCCCCTCCCCAAGATGTTCCAACAAACAGAAAATAACGGAAATAGATCCCGCGCTCGGGATCTTTCAGTGTGGAGTTCATACTTGCCAACCCTCCCGAATTTCACTGCCTCTCCCAAAAATCTCCCCGGGACAACCATTCTCCCGAATTTCTCCCGATTACCAGCTGGACTTAAGGCACGAACCCCTCCAGGTCTGTGCGGACCTGAGTGAGGTCAGTCTGTCGTCACGTCCGCTTTTCCTTCTTATAAACAGCGTGCCGGTCCAGTCACGTTATAACATCTACGGCGTTTGGCGAGTGCACAACTGCACACTCAACAAGAAGAAGACACAGTCATGGCGACGACGAGTGACAGAGAATAGAACGAGGATGGACAATTCAACCCTAAACACACTCCTTCCCTGCAAATTAAATGTCACAGATGCTGCCTGTAATAGAGTGATCTAAGTTGTTTGTTGCCATCTCCTGGTGAATGTTGGGTATAGTGTTCTGTGGTTACTTTTTACGTTGTATTGCACACCCTGACGGCAAGTGTGGGAGTCGGTTCTGAAGTATGAAGTAAAGAGATGTAACTTCGTCACCTCGCCTGGTTATTGACTCCAACCCAGAATATTACACTGCCCATACCTATGCTCCTTCAAAGGCTGTGCTACTGGCTGCAAAGCATTGCACTTTCAAATACAACAATGAGTAGAGGAGTGTTGTGTGTATTTGTGTAAATAAATGAACACTGAAATTCAAGTATTTCTTTTATTTATATATATATATATATATATATATATATATATATATGTCTTAAGGTTATCCAAAAAATAGTGCTCGATACCGTGGTAGAGCGCAATATATGTATGTGTGGGGAAAAAAAATCACAAGACTACTTCATTATATATATATATATATATATATATATATATATATATATATATATATATAAAAATACTTGACTTTCAGTGAATTATAGCGATATGTATTTTATTATATATATGTATTTTATTATATATATATATATATATATATATATATATATATATATATAATGGGTGTCTGGCGGCAGATTTCTTTGACTTTATCGTTGGAAATGCATCTGCTTTGAGTGTCGCAGGATATCCACACATTCTTGCCATCTCTGTCGTAGCATAGCTTTCGTCGGTAAAGTGTGCGGAACAAACGTCCAATTTCTTGCCACTTTCGCATCTTTGGGCCACTGGTGCAACTTGAATCCGTCCCTGTTGGTGTTGTTGCACCCTCCGACAACACACCGACGAGGCATGATGTCTCCAAGGTACGGAAAACAGTCGAAAAAACGGAAAATAACAGAGCTGATTTGACTCGGTGTTTGTAATGTGTTTGAGAAAATGGCGGATTGCTTCCCGATGTGATGTCACGTTGTGAGAGAGCGAATAATAGAAAGGCGTTTAATTCGCCAAAATTCACCCATTTAGAGTTCGGAAATCAGTTAAAAAAATATATGGTCTTTTTTCTGCAACATCAAGGTATATATTGACGCTTACATAGGTCTGGTGATAATGTTCCCCTTTAAATCTCCGGCTCTTAGCTTTGTATGGACTCATTGATCGTTTACAAACTGCGTCTGGAGAGGAAGTGACGCCATAAAGAACGCGCCACAGCCAGCTTCATAATAAAGCGGTTTCGTATCTCGGAGCTAACCACTGGAGATATGGAGGAGAGTCATCCAGACATGCCCGTGTTTCTCCTCCTTCTACATGTACAGACGCTTGTGGAAATCACGCATCAATACCTTAAGACAGGCCTGGGCAATTATTTTGACGCGGGGGCCAAATTTAGATAAGAAAATGTGTCCGGGGGCCGTATATCTATTTTTAGGAACACTGATACAAAACCTCAAAATAATGTCTAATTGAATGCTAAAAACGTTATGACAGACCGCCTTAAAAAATGGAATTGTAAATGTTTTGACTGAATGAGACACCTAGAATGTACGTGAAAATAAAGAATGTGGGATTTACAATATTAACTATGAAGGATAAAACACTGAATATTGACTACATATGAACGTCACACCCCCTCCCCATATTTTACAATCAAGAGAAACGCAACAAAAATGCTCCGAGAGCGAATAATAGAAAGGCGTTTAATTCGCCAAAATTCACCCATTTAGAGTTCGGAAATCGGTTAAAAAATATATATGGTCTTTTTTCTGCAACATCAAGGTATATATTGACGCTTACATAGGTCTGGTGATAATGTTCCCCTTTAACGAATCAATGGTGCGGAAGTGGAGGAAGCAACATGATGACTTGCGCCAAGTAAAGAAGACTAAACAGAGTTTCCGAGGGAACGAAGAGAGATGGCGACAGTTGGACAAACTGGAACAGTGAGTTGTTGAACAGAGTAGAAGTGTCAGTACAATCATTATTTGTTTTGTTGACATTCCCTTTAGCGCAGCTCCATCTAATGGATGCATAACGTAACCCCAGCCTTTACTGTAGCATCTATTCTATGCGCCTTGTAATGCGGTGCGCCTTATATATGAACAAAGTTTTAAAATAGGCCATTCATTGAAGGTGCGCCTTATAATCCGGTGCGCCTTATAGTGCGGAAAATACGGTAAGTAAGCATTCATTAAAAACAAGGCAGAGGATTTTTTTTTTTTTTTTTTTTTTTTTTAAAACAAGTATAGTTAATATTTTTGGCCACTGTAACATTACACAGTTTGAACAGTAACATTTAAGTGATTCTTTAGGGTACTACTAGATCCTGTGTGTCAAAGTCAAGTCAATGATATTTGATTAGTATTAGAACCGGCCCGCAGGCCACAGCCACCTGCTGCTCTTTTGCACGCACCAATACTCCATCAGTGTTGGCGCTAGGAATTTTGAAAATGGGGTCCCAGGGACCCCCATCAAGTCATAAAAATGGGGTCCCACAGTACATTTTTGGGGTCCCACTTTTTTGTAAGCGTTTTGAAAACAAATAATAAATGTATGCATTATCCTGTTAGGTCTCACATTCTATATTGTGTTTTGGAAAAAGGTTGTCATAAACGTTAATTCATTAAAAAAAATACAAAAGAAAACTATTTTGTATGTATTCAGTTATAAACACTTTCTTCTTTTCTACATGGATCTAAACCAGGGGTGCTCACACTTTTTCTGCAGGCGAGCTACTTTTCAATTGATCAAGTCGTGGGGATCTACCTCATTCATATATATAATATATTTACTTATTTATGAAATATATGTTTTTGTTAACAAGTTAAAGGTGTTTAATGATAATACAAGCATGTTTAACACATATTGTTAATATTGTTAATACATTAAAGGTGTTTAATGATAATACAAGTATGTTTAATACATATAGTTAATATTGTTAACAAGTTAAAAGGTGTTTAAAGATAATACAAGCATGTTTAACACATCGTTAATATTGTTAATAAGTTAAAGGTGTTTAAAGATAATACAAGCATGTTTAACACAGATTCCTTTCTTTCATGAAGACAAGAATATAAGTTGGTGTATTACCTGATTGTGATGACTTGCATTGATTGGAATCAGACAGTGGTGATGATAACGTCCGCATTTTCGAATGGAGGAAAAAAAAAGTCCTCCTTTCTGTCCAATACCACATGAAAGTGGTTGGTTTTTGGCATATTATTTGTCCAGCTTCCGTACTCCTTTGTATACACTTTACAAGAAATACATTGTCGGCAAACTCTGTAGCTTGCTAGCTTGTGCATGCCAGCTTTCTGAGACTCTTATTTTGGTAGCGCAGGCAGGATGAAGCATAGCTTTTATTGTGCAACCGTGCAGTCGGTCTTTGGAGTTTTGACGACAGGTACGGCGCCAGAGTCTGTTGAAATAAAGTGTTTCTCGCCTTCCAGTCGGTAATTTTAATGAGCTGGCAGCAGCCAGCGTCATCTCAGAAGACCCTCGGGTGCCGTGAATGTCAATCAAGTGACGTCTTAGTGAAGATTTATGATCGCTCATTTTTAGGACTATTTTTTTAATGCCTGGCTGGTGATCGACTGACACACCCTTCGAGATCGACCGGTAGATCGCGATCGACGTAATGAGCACCCCTGATCTAAACTTTACCGCTGCCGGTATTTTTTAATTGTAATATTTTCAGAATGTGTTTGTTCTATTTTTGGCCAAAGTAAGACAAAGAAAACAATCTGAAGTTGTCCTTATTTTTTAGTTTTAATGCCACGATTTTAATAGTCCGGCCCACGGGTGCACAGATTTTCCTCCAAGCGGCCCTTGAGCTAAAATGAGTTTGACACCCCTGTAGTCGATGGAGCCCACGTGCCACTAGTGGTACCCGTACACTCGTTTGAGAATGACTGGTCTAACTGACACTAAAGCTTCCTTAAATTAGGGTCATGATGATTATCAGACTGATATCAGATAACATAAAAAAAAAATAGCTGGGATTAAAAAACTAACCGAACAAAACACGCTCCAATTACCAGATTACTCGTATTTTGCTGTAGGTGTGTTAGGGTGTGCACATCAAGCGCTCCTCTCCTCAGCTCAGGGTAAACAAACATGGGACTTCTTCACTTTTACAATAGGAAGACATTTTAATAACAAAAATAAAAGTATTTCTGATTCTGATTTTGTGCACTATTTGTCCTACGAAAATTCTGTGAGGTGGAGGAAAAAAACAAAAACATTGTGCTTCAACACATCGCACCTTAGCCAGCATCACTACAGCGGTGTTTTGAAAGCCATCTTTCAGAATAACTCTTATAAATCAGTTGCTGCTGGCCTACGGTAAGGACAGGATTCATATGGCTCCATTCCTGGGTGGATCTCGCGTGAGAGGAGGACGGGGGGTTGATTATTTTGCAATGCAGTCTGCTGAAAATGATGGAAAGCGCCACTCTACATAGCAACTGACACATTGGTCATAGTTGCAATTGCCACAAAACACATTTTAAGATATTCAACATTCTACGTATGGATAGTGCGACCCCCAAATTCGTCACGTGTCATGGGTCAGGTAAACCGCGACAAATGGGGCCACATGAATGCCATTCCTACTTACAAACCCCGTTTCCATATGAGTTGGGAAATTGTGTTAGATGTAAATATAAACGGAATACAATGATTTGCAAATCATTTTCAACCCATATTCAGTTGAATATGCTAGAAAGACAACATATTTGATGTTCAAACTGATAAACATTTTTTTATTTTGCAAATAATCATTAACTTTAGAATTTGATGCCAGCAACACGTGACAAAGAAGTTGGGAAAGGTGGCAATAAATACTGATAAAGTTGAGGAATGCTCACAAACACTTATTTGGAACATCCCACAGGTGTGCAGGCTAATTGGGAACAGGTGGGTGCCATGATTGTGTATAAAAACAGCTTCCCAAAAAATGCTCAGTCTTTCACAAGAAAGGATGGGGCGAGGTACACCCCTTTGTCCACAACTGCGTGAGCAAATAGTCGAACAGTTTAAGAACAACATTTCTCAAAGTGCAATTGCAAGAAATTTAGGGATTTCAACATCTACGGTCCATAATATCATCAAAAGGTTCAGAGAATCTGGAGAAATCACTCCACGTAAGCGGCATGGCCGGAAACCAACATTGAATGACCGTGACCTTCGATCCCTCAGACGGCACTGTATCAAAAACTGACATCAATCTCTAAAGGATATCACCACATGGGCTCAGGAACGCTTCAGAAAACCACTGTCACTAAATACAGTTGGTCGCTACATCTGTAAGTGCATGTCAAAGCTCTACTATGCAAAGCGAAAGCCATTTATCAACAACACCCAGGAACGCCGCCGGCTTCTCTGGGCCCGAGATCATCTAAGATGGACTCATGTAAAGTGGAAAAGTGTTCCGTGGTCTGACGATTCCACATTTCAAATTGTTTTTGGAAATATTCGACATCGTGTCATCCGGACCAAAGGGGAAATTAACTTTCCAGACTGTTATCGACGCAAAGTTCAAAAGCCAGCATGTGTGATGGTATGGGGGTGCATTAGTGCCCAAGGCATGGGTAACTTACACATCTGTGAAGGCACCATTAATGCTGAAAGGTACATACAGGTTTTGGAACAACATGTGCTGCCATCTAAGCGCCGTCTTTTTCATGGACGCACCTGCTTATTTCAGCAAGACAATGCCAAGCCACATTCAGCACGTAAAAAAAGTCCGGGTACTTTCCTGGTCCGCCTGCAGTCCAGACCTGTCTCCCATCGAAAATGTGTGGCACATTATGAAGCGTAAAATACGACAGCGGAGACCCCGGACTGTTGAACGACCGAAGCTCTACATAAAACAAGAATGGGAAAGAATTCCACTTTCAAAGCTTCAACATTAGTTTCCTCAGTTCCCAATCGTTTATTGAGTGTTAAAAGAAAAGGTGATGTAACACAGTGGTGAACATGCCCTTTCCCAACTACTTTGGCACGTGTTGCAGCCATGAAATTCTAAGTTAATTATTATTTGCAAAAAAATAAATAAAAGTTTGAGTTTGAACATCAAATATGTTGTCTTTGTAGTGCATTCAATTGAATATGGGTTGAAAATGATTTGCAAATCATTGTATTCCGTTTATATTTACATCTAACACAATTTCCCAACTCATATGGAAACGGGGTTTGTATTTTTGCCTTTTCTACTGTATTCTCTGCGGTAAGCGCGCCTCATCAGGATGTAGAAGAATCAATACTCAATGATTTTCACATCAGTGAGACAAAGTACCATCCACTGATAGCATTCCTATCAGTCAATCAAATATTGCTAATAATGCTTATTATAATAAAGTGTGGCCCCTGTATGACATTTACTGTACTTGTTGATTAATGAGCCATTAAAGTGGATCGTCTTCTTAATCTGATTCCTTTAGGCTTCACGTTCCATCACTTCATCTACCCTCCTTGGGTTTTAGTGGCGTGTGCGTGTGTGTGTGTGTGTGTGTGTGTGTGTGTGTGTGTGTGTGTGTGTGTCTGGACTCGGATTACTGGCTCGTGGCACAGACACAGAAGGTTAAAAAGGACTGACGTTCGAAGCCATACTGTACACACTTGCTACCAAAGGTACAAAAGACTTGACTCGTTCGTGAACGTCACATCTCTACCAGGCAAAGAGCCACTTAAAAAACGGTTTGTGACCCAAAAGTGGTTTGAGAATCAGTGATTTAGATCAGGGGTGTCCAAAGTGCGGCCCGTAGCTAATGTATTAACGGCCCGCGGCACAACATACCATTCTAATATAAGCATTAGGGGTGTAACGGTACGTGTATTTGTATTGAACCGTTTCGGTACGGGGGTTTAGGTTGGGTTCGGAGGTGTACTGAACGAGTTTCCACACGGACATATTAAGTAGCGTAACGCACGTTGTGTAAACAATGCACACCGAGGCACAACACACGGCATGCTAGCAGCTAACGGGCTAGGATAGACTGACCATACGTCCTCTTTTCACCGGACATGTCCTCTTTTGCGGAGCTGTCAGGGCGGAGTTTCTTAAATGCCTCAAATGTCCGGCATTTTGAGTTAGGGTTGCGTGTATTTTCAATGTACGTTCAGGGTTAAGAAGGGGTTGAAAACAAAACAGCATTAATGAGGGAGGGGCAGAGACAGAGAGAGAGATAGAGTTATGATAAACGTGCATGCGTCGCCAGGCTCTGCTTTTTATCCATAGATTTATCACATTTAATTTTTTATTATCTATAGCAGGGGTGTCAAAAGTGTGCCCCGGAGGCCATTTGCGGCCCACAGCTAATGTTTTAAAGGCCCACGGCACATTCTAAAAATACTATTAAAATAAACAAAAACATAACAAAAGTGAAGTAAAAAAGCTTAAAGGTTAAATGTAATTTAGAAAAAGTTGCAATGTTGACTAATAAAACAAAGCTGTTTTTTTTTTTTCTTTCAAACTGTCATTGCTCAAAACATAATATTGAATCAAAATCAATGTTATTATGAATTATTGACCTATCCAAGGTTCCCATTACTTCACATCAAATATTCCACTAAGAAAAATATTTTTGGTGGAAGATTTTGCAAATTTGGTGAATAAATAACCCAAAAATGTATATTTTGTTGTTTTCTTACTGTACCGAAAATGAACCGAACTGTGACCTCTAAACCGAACCGAAATTTTTGTGTACCGTTACACCCCTACTTTTTACCCTTAGTCTACTTGCTTTTTTCAAAAAAGATCCCTCGTTCTACTTATTTACCAACCTATACCTGATTTTACCTACTTTTTTTTTTTACCTTCAACCTGCTTTTTACCTTTTAATTTACTTCGTATCTTATTCTACATGCTTTTTACTTTTTCTTACCCATGTTTTCCTACTTTTTTATATTCAATGTTTATTTTATATAGCCCTAAATCACAAGTGTCTCATATTCTACCTACTTTTTATTCTATTATATCCAAGGTTCCCATTACTTCACATCAAATATTCCACTAAGAAAAATATATTTGTTGGAAGATTTTGCAAATTGGGTAAATAAATAACCCCAAAATTTCTATTTTGTTGTTTTCTTACTGTACCGAAAATGAACCGAACCGTGACCTCTAAACCGAGGTACGTACCGAACCGAAATGTTTGTGTACCGTTACACCCCTAATAATAATAATAATAATAATAATAATAATAATAACTGGGATTTATATAGCACTTTTCTAAGTACCCAAAGTCGCTTTACATGTAGAACCCATCATTCACACCTGGTGGTGGTAAGCTACTTTCATAGCCACAGCTGCCCTGGGGTAGACTGACGGTGTGTATATATAATCTGCTGTACAGTATGTGTGTTTGGGTCCCTTTTTCTCCCAGGAACATAATACCAAGAGTCACAATGTCCGATAGAGTTCTAAAAACGGTATGACAGACCACCGCAAAAAGTTTTTTTTACTGAATGGGACACCCAAAACGCACATGAAAATGAAGAAAGTGAGATATACAATATTAACTACGAACAATAAAACACTGAATATTAACAACATATGAACGTCGCTCCTCTTTTACTTCTCAGATCAGCTCCTCCATAGACATCTTTTACAACAAAAATGTAACAAACAGCAAAACATGAACGCGAAGTGTAATAAACACCTACAATATGATATATTATCACTTTTCGGCAGAAATTTGTTGTAAAAATTTGGGCTGTCTGCTCTGAAAACAAACACCGCCCACTCTGCTTTGTTCATTGTCTGAACTGCTGTGACGTAGATTACCATAATAACTCCTATAACACTCAAAAGCGCAGATTTCAACCATTGAAATACTTTTTATAGTTCAAGACTTACAGTCATTTAAAAACAGCACTGCACATCATAATGGCATCTACAGTTTTGATGTGCGAACCATCCAGACTGTTATCGACGCAAAGTTCAAAAGCCAGCATCTGTGATGGTATGGGGGTGCATTAGTGGCCAAGGCATGGGTAACTTACACATCTGTGAAGGCACCATTAATGCTGAAAGGTACATACAGGTTTTGGAACAACATATGCTGCCATCTAAGCGCCGTCTTTTTCATGGACGCCCCTGCTTATTTCAGCAAGACAATGCCAAGTCACATTCAGCATGTAAAAAAAGTGCGGGTACTTTCCTGGTCCGCCTGCAGTCCAGACCTGTCTCCCATCGAAAATGTGTGGCATATTATGAAGCGTACAGTTTTGATGTTTAAGGTCTAAAAAAAAAATTATGTAGAACGTCCGGTGGGTCGGATTGAAAATCTTAACGGGCCGCATGTATTTTGCCCAGGTCTGTAATATTGGAAGGATAAGAAGTGAGAAGCGAGCGCAGAGTCCGGCAGGCGCACTCTGAGGACGGAAGGAAGGAAGGCGGCGTGACTCAGCCAGGCTGCTGTGAGAGACCTGAGTGGGCCGCCACTGACTCACCACCACGCCAACCCTTCAAGCCTCCGCTGGACGGACGACAGGACGGGCGAAATGAGCATTGATTATTGATCGACGGCGTCTTGAAGCATTGCGGCAGAATGGAGTGTCTGTGCTTGACTAGACTGCCGGCTCAAGGAGGACAACATGATGTTTAGGTACTGTGCGGAGTTCCCCAGGGTTCGGTTCTTGGCCCTGCACTCTTTAGTATTTACATGCTGCCGCTAGGCGACATCATACGCAAATACGGTGTTAGCTTTCACTGTTATGCTGATGACAGCCAACTCTACATGCCCCTAAAGATGACCAACACGCCGGATTGTAGTCAACTGGAGGCGTGTCTTAATGAAATTAAACAATGGATGTCCGCTAACTTTTTGCAACTCAACGCCAAGAAAACGGAAATGCTGATTATCGGTCCTGCTAAACACCGACATTTATTTAATAATACCACCTTAACATTTGACAACCAAACAATTACACAAGGCGACTCGGTAAAGAATCTGGGTATTATCTTCCACCCAACTCTCTCCTTTGAGTCACACATTAAGAGTGTTACTAAAACGGCCTTCTTTCATCTCCGTAATATGTAGGGGTGTGGGAAAAAAATCGATTGAATTCGAATCGCGATTCTCACGTTGTGAGATTCAGAATGGATTCTCATTTTTAAAGGGGAACATTATCACCAGACCTATGTAAGCGTCAATATATACCTTGATGTTGCAGAAAAAAGACCATATATTTTTTTAACCGATTTCCGAACTCTAAATGGGTGAATTCTGGCGAAATAAACGCCTTTCTATTATTCGCTCTCGGAGCAATGACGTCACAATGTGACGTCGCATCGGGAAGCAATCCGCCATTTTCTCAAACACTGAGTCAAATCAGCTCTGTTATTTTCCGTTTTTTCGACTGTTTTCCGTACCTTGGAGACATCATGCCTCGTCGGTGTGTTGTCGGAGGGTGTAACAACACCAACAGGGACGGATTCAAGTTGCACCAGTGGCCCAAAGATGCGAAAGTGGCAAGAAATTGGACGTTTGTTCCGCATACTTTACCGACGAAAGCTATGCTACGACAGAGATGGCAGGAATGTGTGGATATCCTGCGACACTCAAAGCAGATGCATTTCCAACGATAAAGTCAAAGAAATCTGCCGCCAGACCCCCATTGAATCTGCCGGAGTGTGTGAGCAATTCAGGGACAAAGGACCTCGCTAGCACGGCAAGCAATGGCGGCAGTTTGTTCCCGCAGACGAGCGAGCTAAACCCCCCTGGATGTCTTGGCTCACACCGTCCCTTATGCCACCGAAGATGATCAAGAGAAGAATATCGACCCTAGCTTCCCTGGCCTGCTGACATGAGGGTATGTCTCCAGAATATATTAATTGATGAAAACTGGGCTGTCTGCACTCTCAAAGTGCATGTTGTTGCCAAATGTATTTCATATGCTGTAAACCTAGTTCATAGTTGTTAGTTTCCTTTAATGCCAAACAAACACATACCAATCGTTGGTTAGAATGCGATCGCCGAATTCGTCCTCGCTTTCTCCCGTGTCGCTGGCTGTCGTGTCGTTTGTCGGTTTCGCTTGCATACGGTTCAAACCGATATGGCTCAATAGCTTCAGTTTCTTCTTCAATTTCGTTTTCGCTACTTGCCTCCACACTACAACCATCCGTTTCAATACATGCGTAATCTGTTGAATCGCTTAAGCCGCTGAAATCCGAGTCTGAATCCGAGCTAATGTTGCTATAGCTTGCTGTTCTATGCGCCATGTTTGTTTGTGTTGGCATCACTATGTGACGTCACAGGAAAATGGACGGGTGGTTAAAATGAGGCACTTTGAAGCTTTTTTTTTTTTAGGGATATTGCGTAATGGCTAAAATTTTGAAAAAAACTTCGAAAAATATAATAAGCCACTGGGAACTGATTTTTAATGGTTTTAACAATTCTGAAATTGTGATAATGTTCCCCTTTAAAAAAAATTTTTTAATTTTTTCATATTTTTATTTTTTTTATTAAATCAATCCAACAAAACAATACACAGCAATACCATAACAATGCACCCCAATTCCAAAACCAAACCGACCCAGCAACACTCAGAACTGAAATACACAGAGCAATTAAGAGACACAAACACGACACAAAAGTAGTGAAACAAAAGTAGTGAAACAAAAATGAATATTATCAACAACAGTATCAATATTAGTTACAATTTCAACATAGCAGTGATTAAAAATCCCTCATTGACATTATCATTAGACATTTAAAAAAATAAAAAAAGAACAATAGCGTCACAGTGGCTTACACTTGCATCACATCTCATAAGCTTGACAACACACTGTGTCCAATATTTTCACAAAGATAAAATAAGTCATATTTTTGGTTCATTTAATAGTTAAAACAAATTTACATTATTGCAATCAGTTGATAAAACATTGTCTTTTACAATTATAAAAGCTTTTTACAAAAATCTACTACTCTGCTTGCATGTCAGCAGACTGGGGTAGATCCTGCTGAAATCCTATGTACTGAATGAATAGAGAATCCTTTTGAATCGGGGAAAATATCGTTTTTGAATCGAGAATCGCGTTGAATCGAAAAAAAAAAAAGATTTTTAATTGAATCGTGACCCCAAGAATCGATATTGAATCGAATCGTGGGACACCCAAAGATTCACAGCCCTAGTAATATCGCTAAAATTCGTTCCATTTTGTCCACTAGCGACGCTGAGATCAATATTCATGCGTTCGTTACGTCTCGTCTCCATTACTGTAACCTATTATTTTGGAGTCTCCCTATGTCTAGCATTAAAAAATTACAGTTGGTACAAAATGCAGCTGCTAGACTTTTGACAAGAACAAGAAAGTTTGATCATATTACGCCTATACTGTGTATATACCTTTATATATACATATAAACATACCTATACTGGCTCACCTGCACTGGCTTCCTGTGCATTTACGATGTGACTTTAAGGTTTTACTACTTACGTATAAAATACTACACGATCTAGCTCCATCCTATCTTGCTGATTGTATTGTACCATATGTCCCGGCAAGAAATCTGCCTTCAAAGAACTCCGGCTTATTAGTGATTCCCAGAGCCCAAAAAAAGTCTGCGGGCTATAGAGCGTTTTCTATTGGGGCTCCAGTACTATGGAATGCCCTCCCAGTAACAGTTAGAGATGCTACCTCAGTAGAAGCATTTAAGTCCCATCTTAAAACTCATTTGTATACTCTAGCCTTTAAATAGACCCCCTTTTTAGACCAGTTGATCTGCAGTTTCTTTTCTTTTCTCCTCTGTCCCCCTCTCCCTTATGGAGGGGGGGGGAGAACACAGGTCCGGTGACCATGGATGAAGTGCTGGCTGTCCAGAGTCGGGATCCGGGGTGGACCGCTCGCCTGTGCATCGGTTGGGAACATCTCTGCACTGCTGACCCGTCTCCGCTCGAGATGGTCTCCTGCTTGCCCCACTATGGACTGGACTCTCACTATTATGTTAGATCCACTATGGACTGGACTCTCACACTATTATGTTAGATCCACTATGGACTGGACTCTCACACTATTATGTTAGATCCACAATGGACTGGTCTCTCACAATATTATGTTAGATCCACTATGGACTGGACTCTCACACTATTATGTTAGATCCACTATGGACTGGTCTCTCACAATATTATGTTAGATCCACTATGGACTGGACTCTCACACTATTATGTTAGATCCACTATGGACTGGACTCTCACACTATTATGTTAGATCCACAATGGACTGGACTCTCACACTTTTATGTTAGATCCACTATGGACTGGACTCACACTATTATGTTAGATCCACTATGGACTGGACTCTCACTAGTATGTTAGATCCACTATGGACTGGACTCTCACTATTATGTTAGATCCACTATGGACTGGACTCTCACACTATTATGTTCGATCCACTATGGACTGGACTCTCACACTATTATGTTAGATCCACTATGGACTGGACTCTCACACTATTATGTTAGATCCACTATGGACTGGACTCACACTATTATGTTAGATCCACTATGGTCTGGACTCTCACACTATTATGTTAGATCCACTATGGACTGGACTCTCACACTATTATGTTAGATCCACTATGGACTGGACTCTCACACTATTATGTTAGATCCACTATGGACTGGACTCTCACTATTATGTTAGATCCACTATGGACTGGACTTTCACAATATGTCAGATCCACTATGGACTGGACTTTCACAATATTATGTCAGACCCACTCGACGTCCATTGGATCCGGTCTCCCCTAGAGGGAGTGGGGGGTCACCCATATATGCGGTCCTCTCCAAGGTTTCTCATAGTCATTCACATCAACGTCCCATTGGGGTTGTGAGTTTTTCCTTGCCCTTACGTGGGCTCTGTACCGCGGATGTCGTTGTGGCTTGTGCAGCCCTTTGAGACACTTGTGATTTAGGGCTACCGTGTATTACCAAGTAACCGCCCATGTCCTAATAGCCGCCCGGGGTCTGACCCTATTTTGTGAATTAACCGCCTCTTCCTAATAACCGCCTATGTCCAAATAGCCGCCCATGAGCTGTTATTTGCATAATTTAGATTAAAATGCTACTGAGGTTGCGTTTGCTGCAGTATTATTGTTTTGATGGTTTTATAGAGTACTTGGTACCATCATTTTATTTTTCCTGTATGCTGCTTTATTTAAAAAGTGTATTTATTTTTAGTATTGGTATTCTATTTGACAATTGTTGCACTGCTGCCATGTTGAGGCCTTGTTGATCTCTTGTCTTTTGATAGCCTACCTCATGTTGATCTCTTGTTTTTTTCTTTGTATGTTTACAATACGCTGACACCAAGGAAGTCGAGTCGACTAACGGCAGTGGTCCTGACAGACCTTGACTATGCGGATGACATCAGTCTGCTCTCCAAGAACTCCTACACAGGGTAGAGCTAGAGTGCGCCAAGGTTGGCCTTAGGCTACATGCCAAGACAAACTGAAGTCATGACCTACAACGTTCCACCAGAACATCAACCTCTGATAACAGCAGGACGCACTGTGCTGAAAGAAGTTGAGGACTTCAAATACCTGGACGCATGGGTCAACTCAACTGAGCAAGATCTAAAAGTGAGGAAGGCACTTGCATGGAGGGCCCTGAACGGCATGACCGGTGTATGGAACTCCAACCTCCCCCGCCAAATCAAACTCAGCTTCTTCTACGAGACAGTTGAGTCCGTTCTCCTCTATGGCAGCGAATGCTGGACCCTGAAGCCAATCCTGGAGAAGTCTCTGGATGGATGCTACACCAGGATGCTGCATGCAGTGCTTAACATCAACAAGAGTGCGCAAGTAACCAACAGAATCCTCTCCAAGGGAATACCAAGGGTGAGTGAGAAGATTGCTGTAAGGAGAATGAGACTAGCAGGACACTGCCAAAGGCATCAGGAGCTGCCAGCCAGCAAATTGGAGCTTAGGGAACCAATACATGGGCATCGGTCAAGAGGACGTCCCACACTAACATACGTGGACATACTCAAGAAGGATGCAGGAGCTCAGAGTACCAAGGAACTGGCCTAATGTATGGAGAATCAGGATGACTGGAAGCAACGATAGAAGGCTCGTCTGAGGACGACCTAGAGAGAGATGTTTACAATAGCTTTTACATTTAAAGTTTTTTGTACGAAAGAAAAAAATACTGGACAGTAAGCATTGTAACCAAATAATGGCCTGGTGCAGGTTGGTGCAAAAATAAATAAAAGCCTTGTCCAAATAACCGCCTGCTTCTTTTAAACGCCTGTCTCCAAAATCGATTTTGTGAAATAAACGCCCGGGCTACTATTTGGTAATATACGGTATATAAATAAATAGGGATGATACTCGAAACCGATTTGCCCGGTTGTTCGATAAGAAAAAAACAGAGTCCTCGGACTCCAATCCCTTTTTGAGAACCGGTACCCGTTATCGAGACCACTATAGTAAAGAAAAAGAGTAGGTTCTTTATTTGAATCCCGTCCCGATCAGAAATGCCCCGTGGGACATCACAAGAAATGACGTCACGTAGCTCAGTCATTAGGCGCAGATAGGGAAATCAGGAAAAACAATGGACCGGAAAAAGCGCTCCAAGGTGTAATAAAGTTCAAAACAAAAAAGGTATAATCCAATGAATAACTTTACTGAGAGATTTGAGCAGCGTACAAACACATGACCAACACTTTTACGACCAAGCGGAAACATAGCAACCAGGCTAGCGACGCACCTCCTTTACGGCAGCTGTCGCAACGTTCTTAAAGCAATCGCAGCACATACATATTAGAGATGCGCGGTTTGCGGGCACAACCGCGGAGTCCGCGGATTATCCGCGGATCGGGCGGATGAAATAAAAAAAAAATTAGATTTTATCCGCGGGTCGGGTCGGGCGGTTGAAATAAAAAAAAAAATTTTTTTTAAATAGATTCAGGCGGGTGGCAGTTAAACCAATTCTGAAATATATATACATAGTTAAATGTTGTTACCCACATACGAAAAACGAGCAGGCACCTGCAGCATATGCCACAACAGAAGAAAAAAAAAGAAAAGAGATGGACACTTTTACGGAGCGGAGAAGGGACGCCTCGCCGGGGTCCGGGACCGAGGCCCCTTCCCCCGAGAGGGCCCCACCGGGAGCCGTAGCTGAGGCGATCCGCGAGAAAGGCCCGACGCACGTCCAGGGTCACCACCGCGCCCACCGCACAGACACCCCGCCTCGTCCGCCTTCGCCGCGGCCGGCGTCACGCGCAGCAGGTAAGCAGCTTACCTGCCCGCCACCCCCGTGGCCGGGGGCTCGCAACAGGGGTCACTCCGCGCGTTCCGCCCGCGCAGCTTACCTGCCCGCCACCCCTGTTGCCGGGGGCGCGTAACAGGGGTCACTCCGCGCGCAGTGCGCTCACGAAAGGGGTGGGGCTCACCCTGGTTGATATAGACAGCAGGACGGTGGCCATGGAAGTCGGAACCCGCTAAGGAGTGTGTAACAACCCACCTGCCGAATCAACTAGCCCTGAAAATGGATGGCGCTGGAGCATCGGGCCCATACCCGGCCGTCGCCGGCAGCGAGACGCGCTTGGAGGTGCGCTCAGCGCGGCTCCCATATGATTGCGCACTGGTGTGCGTCTGGGTCGTGACAGCGTGGCACGCGAATGTCTGTGCTGCATTGGATCAGTCTCCTTTCTTTAACAGGCAAAAGCTTTATAACCTCACTAATGCCTTGCATTGTCTATATTAGATATATAACAACGGGCGGGTGCGGGCGGGTACGGTTCTGATCAAATGTTACATCGGATGGATGGCGGATGGTTGACGACTTTCTGATGCGGTTGCGGATGAAATAATTGCCTATCCGCGCATCTCTAATATATATACAACATATCTCCCTTTTTTAACTTTTGTTTTTCTTTCCTTGTAAACAAAACAAAATCACACTGTGTATGTGTTGTCTGTCTAATTATAAATAATGCAGACGAGGCGTGTTGGCTGAGTTCTTGACGTTTACTTTCACAGCGTGCTCATAACCTCATTCATGCAACAACACTTTTCGGGGCTACCGCGCATGCTCGTCACTCCCGTTGCATGCTGGGTAGTGTAGTTGTTATATTCCCCAGCTCATAACATCACATCTTTCCCCCTATAAAGAAATAATGTTAACTCAATAATAATAATAATAATAATTTTAGCTTTAACTTTTCATTTTTTAGCATTGTAACCACATTTGCAAACAACTTTTCTCTTCATAGAATTTTCTTTCAATAAAGAAATAAAGTGCAAAAATGTCAAAGCATCATAACAAACGGTTATGTTCCAATAGCAGCAGAAGTGCACTTTTTGGAGAGCTGTATTATTTTCAGTTTTGTGCCCAAGGGACTGATTTTATTTAACACTATATTATTATTTATACACCTATAGTGATCACAGAGACAGGTTGTTTTTGTGTTACTGTATATATTTGTTTTTCTGAAAAATCCCACTTAATATACTTTGGGTAACAACAGTCAATATTTATTTATTTTATTTTATTTTTTTAGGGGGGTAAAAGTCTATATTTATTAGATTTTATTTCTTATATAATAAAAGTGAGCTTTTGTTAAACCAAATATTGTGTGTTTTTTTCCCGTATACAACAACCTACCTGGACTCGAAAAGAGAATCGATAAGGAATCAGTCCGATAAGAGGCTCGAACTCGATCATTTCTTATCAAACATCGTCCCTCTCCCTCTTCTCTATAGAATCTCCTCTCTGGTCAACAAAAGCACCATGAGGATTCTGGCGGGAAGTCTCGTTCATGCACCTCCTGGTACCCTAGCACCTCCAAAACCCTCAAATCTAAACTCCAAACATCCCAGAACAAGCTAGTCAGATTACTTCTAGACCTCCACCCTAGATCACACCTCACTCCTACCCACTTCTCCAAAGTGGGCTGGCTCAGGGTGGAGGACAGAGTAAAACAACTTGCACTGAGCCTAGTCTATAAAATCCACTACACCTCCCTGATACCGAAGTACATGTCAAACTACTTCCTTAACGTAAATGACCGCCATAACCACAACACCAGGGGGAGCTCCACTAACCACGTTAAACCCAGATTCCCATCTAACAAAGGTCTTAAAGGGGAACATTATCACAATTTCAGAAGGGTTAAAACCATTAAAAATCAGTTCCCAGTTGCTTATTTTATTTTTCGAAGTTTTTTTCAAAATTTTACCCATCACGCAATATCCCTAAAAAAAGCTTCAAAGTGCCTGATTTTAACCATCGTTATATACACCCGTCCATTTTCCTGTGACGTCACATAGTGATGCCAATACAAACAAACATGGCGCATAGAACAGCAAGATATAGCGACATTAGCTCGGATTCAGACTCGGATTTCAGCGGCTTAAGCGATTCAACAGATTACGCATGTATTGAAACGGATGGTTGTAGTGTGGAGGCAGGTAGCGAAAACAAAATTGAAGAAGAAACTGAAGCTATTGAGCCATATCGGTTTGAACCGTATGCAAGCGAAACAGACACGACAGCCAGCGACACGGGAGAAAGCGAGGACGAATTCGGCGATCGCCTTCTAACCAACGATTGGTATGTGTTTGTTTGGCATTAAAGGAAACTAACAACTATGAACTAGGTTTACAGCATATGAAATACATTTGGCAACAACATGCACTTTGAGAGTGCAGACAGCCCAATTTTCATCAATTAATATATTCTGTAGACATACCCTCATCTGCTCTCTTTTCCTGAAAGCTGATCTGACCAGTTTTGGAGTTGATGTCAGCAGGCCAGGGAAGCTAGGGTCGATATTCTTCTCTTGATCATCTTCGGTGGCATAAGGGACGGTGTGAGCCAAGACATCCAGGGGGTTTAGCTCGCTAGTCTGCGGGAACAAACTGCCGCCGTTGCTTGCCGTGCTACCGAGGACCTTTGTCCCTGAATTGCTCACACACTCTGGCAGATTCAATGGGGGTCTGGCGGCAGATTTCTTTGACTTTATCGTTGGAAATGCATCTGCTTTGAGTGTCGCAGGATATCCACACATTCTTGCCATCTCTGTCGTAGCATAGCTTTTGTCGGTAAAGTGTGCAGAACAAACGTCTAATTTCTTGCCGCTTTCGCATCTTTGGGCCACTGGTGCAACTTGAATCCGTCCCTGTTGGTGTTGTTACACCCTCCGACAACACACCGACGAGGCATGATGTCTCCAAGGTACGGAAAACAGTAGAAAAAACGGAAAATAACAGAGCTGATTTGACTCAAATTAATCCACAATGGTGGATTGCTTCCCGATGTGACGTCATCGCTCCGAGAGCGAATATTGGAAAGGAGTTTAATTCGCCAAAATTCACCCATTTAGAGTTCGGAAATCGGTTAAAAAAAATATATGGTCTTTTTCTGCAACATCAAGGTATATATTGACGCTTACATAGGTCTGGTGATAATGTTCCCCTTTAACTCATTCTCTTTCTATGCCACATCAATGTGGAATGCGCTCCCAACAGGTATAAAAGAAAGTGCATCTCTATCCTCCTTCAAAACCGCAATAAGTACACCTCCAGGCAACTTCAACCCTAAACTAACACCCTCCCCGGATTGTTAATAATCAAATGTAAACAATCAAATGCAGATATTGGATTGTAAATAATGTAAATAATTCAATGTGATTATCTTGTGTGATGACTGTATTATGAAGATAGTACCGTATATCTGATAGTATATATCTGTATCATGAATCAATTTACGTGGACCCCGACTTAAACAAGTTGAAAAACTTATTGGGGTGTTACCATTTAGTGGTCAATTGTACGGAATATGTACTGAACTGTGCAATCTACTAATAAAAGTCTCAATCAATCAATCAAACCCTATAAATAAACATTGATTGATTGATTGATTGATTGAGGGCCCTGTGATGAGGTCGCGACTTGTCCAGGGTGTACCCCGCCTTCCGCCCGATTGTAGCTGAGATAGGCTCCAGCGCCCCCCGCAACCCCAAAGGGAATAAGCGGTAGAAAATGGATGGATGGATGATTGATTGAGGTAAACCAAATGAATCCCCTTCCTACCGTACTGAGAAAAGTTGGTTTTGCGTAATAGGTCTCTTAAAAAAAAAAAAAAAAAAAAAAAAAAAAAAAGGTAGGAGCGGTTCTGCTCATTAGTAATAAATTCTAATGTTGGATGTTCACTCCTTCACACAGATGAGTATAGAAAAATATTTTCAACGGCCGAAAAGGGCTCGACTTGGAGAGGAGGTAGGCCTACAGTCCGGACCACAGGTGCGACCTGTTCAGCAGCAGCAGGAGGAGGAGGAGGTTGACTGACTGTGGCAGGACACCTCTGCCTCTGTTTCACTTTATGTTGCTGGTAAATAATATGGTTGTAGTAGTAGGCTAAAGTTAAATTATTTAGTATTCACTAATTAAAAGGGGCAGAGCTTTAAGAGACATTTTAGCTTTTATAAGCTGACCCGAACGCCTCCCTAGGAAGGTGTTTCGGGCACGTCCGACCGGTAGGAGGCCACGGGGAAGACCCAGGACACGCTGGGAAGACTATCTCTCCTGGCTGGCCTGGGAACGCCTCGGGATCCCCCGGGAGGAGCTGGACGAAGTGGCTGGGGAGAGGGAAGTCTGGGCTTCCCTGCTTAAGCTGCTGCCCCCGCGACCCGACCTCGGATAAGCGGAAGAAGATGGATGGATATTTTATAAGATATATTTTTTGTAAGAACCACAATTAATAAATATATTTCAGTGAATCACTAATTGTTCAAATCTGTATATAAATATGTACATAAAATATTGTAATTATATTCCAACTCCGCGTTCTTCTTGGTCATCGCCGCTGCCGCCGCCACCCCCCGACCACACCACCACAAATAGATGCCTGTCCTGTGGGAAACACTGTTAAGTGAAACCCAATATCTAAGTTACATTTAAAGCAGTGTGGGTGGCACTGGGAGCTCCAGCTCGTGGTGTCCAAGACGAGACTTAAAACCAGGGGAGACAGGGCCTTCTCTGTGGTCGGCCCTAAGCTCTGGAACACTCTGCCCCTCCATGTTCGAACTGCTCCCACAGTGGACTTAAGACCCACTTTTATTCTCTGGCTTTTAACACTACGTGAGTTGTGTGGTCCTCTGTTGTCCTCTGTGTTTTTAAAATTTTGCTTTCTATTTACTGTTTTAATTGGTTTTACCCTTTGAAATTGTTTTTAATCACATTTATTTTATATTGTTTTTAATTGTGTTTAATATTGTTGTGCAGCACTTTGGAAACATTTTGTTGTTTAAATGTGCTATATAAATAAAGTGGATTGGATTGGGAGCAGGTGGGTAAAGTGTCTTGCCCAAGGACACAACGGCAGTGACTAGGATGGCGGGAGCTGGGATCGAACCTGGAACCCTCAAGTTGCTGGCGCGGCCACTCTACCAACCGAGCTATACCGCCCCTCAATTACATTGATTTTCCAAGCATAACTCCTACTATTAAAAGAATTGTGATGAGATGAGAATTGGATGTTTATATGCGGACTTTTAGGGGCCCGCTAACCACAGCGGAGCCTCACTTTGGATACCGCCGCGTCAAGAGATTGTGTTCCTAATGAAGGGTCCCGGTTGCGTGCACTATAATTGCTGTTGGAGGTCACAAAAGGTCATGGCGTGCCGCAGATGACAGAAGCGGATTTCCGCCATGCAGTCAGGCAACTTAACGATTGCGTAACGTCCATCATCCAGTGTTGCTGTGTGAGCATTGACTAGGGGGGGGAGGGAGGGAGGGGGGGGTAAATATTTTCGAGAAAAAGGGGGTGCGCCATGTCACGTGATGTCAAGAAGCAGAATGTCATGTGAAGGGTATATTGATGGATGTAGTAATATCAACAACAATAACACATGTGTTTTGGTGCAACGCTGCAGATATGCGTGGAGGGACGACACGAGCAGCACGCGCACGGACGCCTCCTCCACACCCCCACGCATGAAAAAAGGAATAATAAAAAACACACAAACGTCCTTACCTGAGTGGCTTTGTGGAACTGCTTCTTGAGGCCCGCTACTGACATGCTGGCGGTCTGCTGCTTTTTCCCGGTCCCGACACAAAAAGATGGACGCTGACGACGGGAAAAAAAGAAAGAAAGATGGCGTGAGGTGAAGCAAAAGGAGAGTGTTGTGGTCCTGATGGAGGAAGAAGAAGCAGCAGCACTCGCCAACCTTTGCCTCGTCTTCACTTCAGGGATCTCCTTCTGCGCCAAGGGAAGCTTCCTGACAGCTGATTGGACGCTCGGGAAACACGTGACCAGCAGGCGGCTCTACGTCACAAGAAGCTCCGGGTATAGACTCCGCCCACTCTTTGCAGCTACTTGTCCTGCTGGGTGATTTTTTTTAAAATTATTTTTAAACACCACTTTTGAATACAAGACGTGTCATGTTGCTTACATTTCTTTTCTTTTTTTTATTCACACCGATAAATAGCCCAATGACGTCATTTGATAGTCGATTGTAAAGGACTCAAATGAAACGATGGAATTCTCTTTACAATGAGATACAAGATTGTAGAAATATATTCCAATTGAAAAAAAATATAAAGACAGAACAAAAAGATCATATATTTTGCTTTATATTTATTATTGTAATTATTTTTTTGTCTGGTTTTGTATTTGTTTTATCATCCCGTGAGGTGTATAATACTTTTTTTTTTGGTTTGTACTTCATAAAGTTTTGCACTTGTGTTTTGTTTGTTTTCATTATATTTGGATGTATTTGTTTGGTTTGTACAAACCCCGTTTCCATATGAGTTGGGAAATTGTGTTAGATGTAAATATAAACAGAATACAATGATTTGCAAATAATTTTCAACCCATATTCAATTGAATATGCTACAAAGCAGGGCCGGCCCGTGGCATAGGCCGTATAGGCAAATGCTAAGGGCGCCGTCCATCAGGGGGCGCCACGCCAGTGCCACAAATGTTGGAGAAAAAAAAAAAAAAAAAAAAAAAAAAAAAAGTTGGTACTCTTATTTCTAAATACAAAAAATAATCCCACGTTAATTAAAATGCAAAGTAAAGCCTAATTAATAGAAATATTATTTGTTACAACATTACGCCCCCCCGTACGGTGCGCCCCCTCCCTTCCCGTATCATGACTCTTTTTGGACGTCACCACATCAAAAAATCAACACAAGATGTCAAAACGGCCAAAACTGTCAGGTGCCCAGGGAAGAAAAAAGAGAAAAGAAGGGGAGGAGAAACGAGAAAAGACAGAGGTAGCAGGTAGGTAACGTTAGCCTACATTAAATTATTTGTCTGTTACAGAATGTGATAGTAACCTGGCTTTTTAGTATTAAGCTAATGTTACATGAATCGGCAATTGCTAATCAATAAATAGCTAGTTTTGTTTTAACGTCGGGTTAATATTGTTGGAGGGGGCTAAATTGTTATGGAAAATAATAATGTAACGTTAGGTAATTACAGTACTCCCACCTTACATTCCTCAGGGACATTTGTATTAGATCTTTTAAGCAGGTGTTTTTTGTTTACATTGTTATTGCCTTCTGGTTAGCTAATGTTTGCCCTGCAGGTAATAGTCACTTTTCCACCCCTTTATATATTAGGTATAGTTGTAAGTAAAAAAAAAAAAAAGGTCAAAGACAAAGCTATTCAGTTTCTTGTGAGTATATACACTTCACTGCCGATGTGGGGGGGGGGCGCCACCTAAAATCTTGCCTAGGGCGCCAGATTGGTGAGGGCCGGGCCTGCTACAAAGACAACATATTTGATGTTCAAACTCAAACTTTATTTTCTTTTTTTGCAAATAATAGTTAACAACACGTGCCAAAGTAGTTGGGAAAGGGCATGTTCACCACTGTGTTACATGGCCTTTCCTTTTAACAACACTCAGTAAACGTTTGGGAACTGAGGAGACACATTTTTTAAGCTTCTCAAGTGGAATTCTTTCCCATTCTTGCTTGATGTACAGCTTAAGTTGTTCAACAGTCCGGGGGTCTCCGTTGTGCTATTTTAGGCTTCATAATGCGCCACACATTTTCAATGGGAGACAGGTCTGGACTGCAGGCAGGCCAGTCTAGTCCCCGCACTCTTTTACTATGAAGCCACGTTGATGTAACACGTGGCTTGGCATTGTCTTGCTGAAATAAGCAGGGGCGTCCATGGTAACGTTGCTTGGATGGCAACATATGTTGCTCCAAAACCTGTATGTACCTTTCAGCATTAATGGCGCCTTCACAGATGTGTAAGTTACCCATGTCTTGGGCACTAATACACCCCCATACCATCACACATGCTGGCTTTTCAACTTTGCGCCTATAACAATCCGGATGGTTCTTTTGGTCCGGAGGACACGACGTCTACAGTTTCCAAAAACAATTTGAAATGTGGACTCTTCAGACCACAGAACACTTTTCCACTTTGTATCAGTCCATCTTAGATGAGCTCGGGCCCAGCGAAGCCGACGGCGTTTCTGGGTGTTGTTGATAAAACGGTTTTCGCCTTACATAGTAGAGCTTTAACTTGCACTTACAGATGTAGCGACCAACTGTAGTTACTGACAGTGGGTTTCTGAAGTGTTCCTGAGCCCATGTGGTGATATCCTTTACACACTGATGTCGCTTGTTGATGCAGTACAGCCTGAGGGATCGAAGGTCACAGGCTTAGCTGCTTACATGCAGTGATTTCTCCAGATTCTCTGAACCCTTTGATGATATTACGGACCGTAGATGGTGAAATCCCTAAATTCCTTGCAATAGCTGGTTGAGAAAGTTTTTTCTTAAACTGTTCAACAATTTGCTCACGCATTTGTTGACAAAGTGGTGACCCTCGCCCCATCCTTGTTTGTGAATGACTGAGCATTTCATGGAATCTACTTTTATACCCAATCATGGCACCCACCTGTTCCCAATTAGCCTGCACACCTGTGGGATGTTCCAAATAAGTGTTTGATGAGCATTCCTCAACTTTATCAGTATTTATTGCCACCTTTCCCAACTTCTTTGTCACGTGTTGCTGGCATCAAATTCTAAAGTTAATGATTATTTGCAAAACAAAATTTTTTTTATGACTTTGAACATCAAATATGTTGTCTTTGTAGCATATTCAACTGAATATGGGTTGAAAGGGATTTGCAAATCATTGTATTCCGTTTATATTTACATCTAACACAATTTCCCAACTCATATGGAAACGGGGTTTGTATGATATCTATTAAGTAAGACTACGTATTATGTTGAAGGGGACAGGAAAATATAAGATGTTTCTCCATCCTGCGCCTTCTCAGGCATTGGTGTGTAAATGTGTGTTTAGTTGCTGATGTTTAATTGTCTATCAATCAAAGATGCACATCAATGAAGGAGTAAATAAAAAATAAATGAATGAAAATGAATTAATGGGTTGTCTTAAATCCCACACCATAGCAACTATTATACCAACATTCTGCCAGTACAGTAACAGAAAATAAAGTAGAAAATTATTCCATAACATAATTTTTTTTTCCTTGTTAGTAATAGTTAAAACAGAAATGTGCAAAAGTATTTTTAATAGCCTATGCACATTTACATTTGTTGATGCACCTTTTTGCAGAAAATGCAACCATTTTGGAATATGATGCCATGAGATTGGCACACCTACAATAGGTACAGTACCATTTAATTCTGTATATTCACATACAGCACCATGGACAGCAACCAGGACAATCTAGAACAGTGTTTTTCAACCTTTTAAGCCAAGGCACATTTTTTTTTCATTGGAAAAATCCCAAGGCACACCACCAGTGGAAAACATAAACAAATTAAACTCAGCAGCCGATATTGACAGTAAAAAGTAGTTCTCGCAATTGTTGGATATGACTTTAAAGCATAACCAAGAATGCTCAATATAGCTCTTGTCTCAAAGTAGGTGTACTGTCACCACCTGTCACATTACGCCCTGACTTATTTGGACTTTTTTGCTGTTTTCCTGTGTGTAGTGTTTCCTATTTTGTCATGTCATGTACGGGATGTACTTTGTGGACGCCGTCTGCTGCTCGCACACGCTGTAAGTCTTTGCGGTCGTCCAGCATTCTGTTTTTGTTTACTTTGCAGCCAGTTCAGTTTAGCATAGCCATCCCTAAGCTTCAATGCCTTTTCTTAGATGCACTCGCCTTTTGTTTATTTTTTGGTTTAAGTATTAGACACCTTTTTACCTGCACACTGCCTCCCGCTGTCGTCTGCATATTGTGATCACCACAAACAATGTTCCCGACATCCACAAAGTAATTAGCTACCTGCTGCCACCTACTGATATGGAAGAGTATTACACGGTTACTCTGCCAAGCTCAGACAGTACAGACCATGGGTGTCAAAATCTGGCGCACGGGCCAAATGTGGCCCGCCGTGTAATTTCATTTGGCCCTTGAGGCCAGGGCCGGCCCGTGGCATAGGCCGTATAGGCAAATGCTAAGGGCGCCGTCCATCAGGGGGCGCCACGCAAGTGCCACAAATGTTGGAGAGAAAAAAAAAAAAAAGAGAAAAAAAGTTGGTACTATTATTTCTAAATACAAAAAATAATCCCACGTTAATTAAAATGCAAAGTAAAGCCTATTTAATAGAAATATTTGTTACAACACCCCCCCCCCCCCTTCCCGTATCAGAAGAAAAAAGAGAAAAGAAGAGGAGGAGAAACGAGAAAAGACAGAGGTAGCAGGTAGATAACGTTAGCCTACAAGAAATTATTTGTCTGTTACAGAATGTGATAGTAACCTGGCTTTTTAGCATTAAGCTAATGTTACATGAGTCGGCAATTGCTAATCAATAAATAGCTAGTTCTGTTTTAACGTCGGGTTAATATTGTGGAGGGGGTTAAATTGTTATGGAAAATAATAATGTAACGTTAGGTAATTACAGTACTCCCACCTTACATTCCTCAGGGACATTTGTATTAGATCTTTTAAGCAGGTGTTTTTTGTTTACATTGTTATTGCCTTCTGGTTAGCTAATGTTTGCCCTGCAGGTAATAGTCACTTTTCCACCCCTTTATATATTAGGTATAGTTGTAAGTAATAAAAAAAGGTCAAAGACAAAGCTATTCGGTTTCTTGTGAGTATATACACTTCACTGCGGATGTGGGGGGGCGCCACCTAAAATCTTGCCTAGGGCGCCGGATTGGTTAGGGCCGGGCCTGCTTGAGGCGATATCAAATTAACATTAAAACTGCTGTAACACCGCTAATACTCATACTTGCCAACCCTCCCGATTTTCAGTGCACCTCTCGAAAGTCTCCCGGGGCAACCATTCTCTAATTTCTCCCGATTACCACCCGGACAACAATATTGGGGGCGTGCCTTACAGGCACCGCCTTTAGCATCCTCTACAACCTGTCGTCACGTCCGCTTTTCCTCCGTACAAACAGCGTGCCGGCCCCTGTCACATGATATATGCGGCTTCTACACACACATACAGTAAGTGAATGCAAGTCATACTTGATCAACAGCTATACAGGTCACACTGAGGGTGGCCGCATAAACAACTTTAATACTGTTACAAATATGCGCCACATTGTGAAACCACACCAAACAAGAATGACAAACACATTTCGGGAGAACATCCGCACCGTAACACAACAGAACAAATACCCAGAACCCCTTGCAGCACTAACTCTTCCGGGACGCTACAACATACACCCCCCGCTACCACCTGAGCCTCGACATTAATGAACTAGCATCCCAGAAAAGATGGCAGGTATCTGGCTTGGGCACAGCAGATTAGATCAGTGTGTTGCAAACTGAGCAGTTATAAAGTCCTGAATGGTTGATTTATTCATTTTTATTTTATTTTCAAATTTATTAGCCTGTGGAAAAAGTTAATGTTGATATTTACCTCAGAAGGCTGCAAATAGAAAAGAGGCATTCAATTTTTTGTTTAAAATTGTATTTAATATACCATTGATGTTTTTTCGTTAGTTTTTTTAGAAGATGATTTTGCACTATTAAGTTATATAAGCGTTGCTTGTTCCAAATTCAGTGTTAAAGCAAATCAGTGTAGCAAACTGAGCAATAATTAATGTTTTATTCATGCACTTTCTCTTGCTACTTCAAGGCTTGAATGTTTGATTCATTCATTATTTTATTTTCAAATGTTTTATTAGCCTGTGGAAAAAGTTTATTTTGATATTTACCTCAGAAGGCTGCAAATAGAAAAGAGGCATTACATTTGTATTTGATATGCCATTGATATTTTTTAATTATTATTATTATTTGAAACTCCATTTTGCATGTCACTATAAAGTTATATAAGCCTTGCTTGTTCAATATTCAATGCAAAACTGGTTTGGGTCCCGATTAAAAAGTTAATTTGTTCAACCTTGGCCCGCGGCTTTGTTCAGTTTTACATTTTGGCCCACTCTGTATTTGAGTTTGACACCCCTGGTACAGACACTCAGCAACGGCACATTATTTGCGGATTATAATTACTGGTGTGCAAAAAATATTTTTAACCCAATTAGGTGAAATGACATCATCTCCCACGGCACACCAGACAATATCTCATGGTACACTCGTGTGCCACGGCACAGTGGTTGAAAAACACTGATCTAGAAGAACTACTTGATTAATATTGATTATTAATAGCAGAGGGAAGCACCTCAAAGCATTTAATAACTTAACTCAATGACTACAAGAAATTGTAATGTAAAAAACCCCAATAATTAGCAGTTGTGAAAATAAGTACAGGCCAAAAGTTTGGACACCTTCTCATTTCAATGCATTGTCTTTATTTTCTCTATTTACATTGTAGATTGTCACTGAAGGCATCAAAACTATGACACCTGTGAAGTGAAAACCATTTCAGGTGACTACCTCTTGAAGCTCTTGAAGAGAATGCCAAGAGTGTGCAAAGCAGTAATCAGAGCAAAGGGTGGCTATTTTGATGAAACTAGAATATAAAACATGTTTTCAGTTATTTCACCCTTTTTTTTTTTTGTTAAGTACATAACTCCACATGTGTTCATTCATAGTTGTGATGCCTTCAGTGACAATCTACAATGTAAATAGTCATGGAAATAAAGAAAACACATCGAATGAGAAGGTGTGTCCAAACTTTTGGCCTGTACTGTATGTCAAATAAGTGGAAAAACTCATTTAAAAATGTCAAAAATAAGAATTTCTGTGAAATCCACAGGTTAAAAAAAATAAAAATAAAAATGCATATAAAAATAAATGCAGACATTTAAACAAATGATCAAAGTGATAATCCTCGTTTCAAGTCTGTTTCTATTTTCCACTACTTTTGTTTAAATGTCTGCATTTATTTTTATATGAATTTTTATTTTATTTTTTTTTAACCTGTGGATTTCACAGAAATTCTTATTTTTGACATTTTTAAATGAGTTTTTCCACTTATTTGACATGGGTTTATTTTGTACCCTTCGCATTCATATTTCACTGTTTGTTGCATTTTTGTTGCGTTTCACTTGATTGTAAAATATGTCGATCGAAAGGGGGTGTGACATTCATATTTTCTCAATATTCAGTGTTTTATCCTTCGTAGAAAACTTTAAAATTCCATTACGATTTTTAAGGCGGTCTGTCATAACGTTCAATCAGACATTATTGTGAGGTTTTGTATTAGTGTTCCTAAAAATAGATATACCGGCCCCCAGACACTTTTTTTTTTTCTCTAAATGTGGCCCCCCGAGTCAAAATAATTGCCGAGGCCTGCCTTAAATGATCAAAGTGATAATCCTCGTTTCAAGTCTGTTTCTATTTTCCACTACTTTTAAGGCAGGCCTCTGCAATTATTTTGACTCGGGGGCCACATTTAGAGAAAAAAAAAAAGTGTCTGGAGGCCGGTATATCTATTTTTAGGAACACTAATACAAAACCTCACTATAATGTCTGATTGAACGTTATGACAGACCGCCTTAAAAAACGTAATGGAATTTTAAAGTTTTCTACGAAGGATAAAACACTGAATATTGAGAAAATATGAATGTCACACCCCCTTTCGATCGACATATTTTACAATCAAGTGAAACGCAACAAAAATGCAACAAACAGTGACATATGAATGCGAAGGGTACAAAATAAACCCACCTACAATCTGATATATGTGATATATCACTAAGCTTTAGAACTTTGTTGTGAAAATCTCCTTCCGCGTCTGTGGAAACGCTTCCCACCCACACTGCTTGGTGCCTCGTCTGAGCTGCTGTGACGTAGATGACCATAGTAACTAATTATATGACCATAGTAACTAATTAGATGACCATAGTAACCAGAGGTGGGTAGTAACGCGCTACATTTACTCCGTTACATCTACTTGAGTAACTTTTGGGATAAATTGTACTTCTAAGAGTAGTTTTAATGCAACATACTTTTACTTGAGTATATTTATAGTGAAGAAACGCTACTTTTACTCCGCTACTTTTATCTACATTCAGCTCGCTACTCGCTACTCATTTTTATCGATCTGTTAATGCACGCTTTGTTTGTTTTGGTCTGTCAGACAGACCTTCATAGTGCCTGTGTTTCAACAAATACAGTCACTGGTGACGTTCACTCCGTTCCACCAATCAGATGCAATCACTGGTGACGTTGGACCAATCAAACAGACCCAGGGGTCACATGACCTGACTTAAACAAGTGTAAAAACTTATTGGGGTGTTACCATTTAGTGGTCAATTGTACGGAATATGTACTGTACTGTGCAATCTAATAAAAGTTCCAATCAATCAATCAAAAGTGTGAAGGAAAAAATACCCTTTTTTATTTCAACCGTACATCTCGTCAAAAGCCTAAAGACTGACTGCACAGTTCTTGTCTTCACAATAAAAGTGCCGCTCCATCGCGCCTGCGCTTTCAAAATAAGAGTCTCCGAAAGCCAGCGCAAACAAGCTAGCAAGCTACGGAGTTTGCCGCCAATGTATTTCTTGTAAAGTGTATAAAAACGAATATGGAAGCTGGACGAATAAGAAGCCAAAAACCAACCACTTTCATGTGGTATTAGACAGAAAGGAGGAACTTTTTTTCTCCTCCATTTGAAAACGTGGACGTTATCAGCACTACTGTCTGATTACAATCAATGCAAGTCATCAGAATCAGGTAATACACCAACTTATATTCTTGTCTTCATGAAAGAAAGGAATCTATATGTGTTAAACATGCATGTATATTCATTAAAACACCTTTAACATTTAAACAAAAACAGCAAAATAAATATAAATTATATACTGTATATATCAATGTATGTATGTATGTATATATATATATATATATATATATATATGTGTGTGTGTGTATGTTACTCATCAGTTACTCAGTACTTGAGTAGTTTTTTCACAACATACTTTTTACTTTTACTCAAGTAAATATTTGGGTGACTACTCCTTACTTTTACTTGAGTAATACATCTCTAAAGTAACAGTACTCTTACTTGAGTACAATTTCTGGCTACTCTACCCACCTCTGATAGTAACTAATTAGATGACCATAGTAACTAGTATATCATGCAAAAGCGCAGATTCCAACCATTGAAATACTTAGTATAGTTGAAGACTTACGGTCATTAGAAAACATCACTTTACATCTTAAAGAGCTAAAAAAAAATATTTGGGAATGTCCGGCGGGCCAGATTGAAAAGCTTAACGGGCCTTAATTTGCCCAGGTCTGGTTTAAGGGGGAAAAACCCTTACAATATAATTACAAGTTAAATATTTGCATGCATGTAAGAAATACTAAATCTGAACTAAAATTACCACAAAATATCAGAATCAGATTTATTGGCAAAGTATGTTTGACAAGGAGTTTGACTTGGTAGACTGGGCTCTGTGTTCAATGTAAATAAAACAATTACAAAATAAACATTCATGAATATCACTACTGGAAACTTTGAAAACAAAGTTTAAAACGTATTGCATGTTCATCAATAGGGGGACTAGAACAACTTTCTAAACATTCACTCACATTCTGCCCCAAAACATAATCACTGCCAGAAAGTATTATTAATCATTATCAATTCTAACAATTTAAAATTAAAAATTGGTCGTAGTTTGCAGTGGTGTACACATCAAAATGAAAGATTCTGGTTACCTTATTAATTAATAGGGTTTTTTTTTTTTGAAGAGGGAGCAACATTTGTCATGAATCGAGCGCCATCCTGTGGAATATTTTTCAATGTGCACCCAACGAACAACTGCTTGGGACACATTTAGTGATGGGTCCGGCAACACCGATGCATCGGCGCATGCGTCGAGCTCATAGAGCAAAACCCTGTGTCGGTGCGCGTACCGCTTTTAGAAAGTCACGTGACCGATCATGAGCTGTTTAAAAATAAAAATTAAAAATAAAATTAAAAAAATTCCCAGTCCACAATCATCCACAACACGTTCTCTTAGATTTCCATGTTATGATACATGTTCACATTATTTATTGACTGTATCTAAAAAAAGATAAAGATATATTTTTATTTAAATGAAGATATGAAATAATCCTAAATGAAATACAATGACTTGGTTTATATTATTGTATATACTAGGGCAGGGGTCACCAACGCGGTGCCCGCGGTCACCAGGTAGCCCGTAAGGACCGGATCAGTCGCCCGCTGGCCTGTTCTAAAAATAGCTCAAAGAGCAGCACTTACCAGTGAGCTGCCTCTATTTTTTAAATTTTATTTATTTACTAGCAAGCTGGTCTCGCTTTGCTCGACATTTTTAATTCTAAAAGAGACAAAACTCAATTAGAATTTGAAAATCCAAGAAAATATTTTAAAGACTTGGTCTTCACTTGGAATAAGCGGTAGGAAATGGATGGATGGATGGGTCTTCACTTGTTTAAATAAATTCATTTATTTTTTACTTTGCTTCTTATTACTTTTAGAAATACAATTTTAGAGAAAAAATACAACCTTAAAAACTATTTTAGGATTTTTAAACAAATATACCTTTTTACCTTTTAAATTTCTTCCTCTTACTATGATTAAAATTCAAAAAAATTATTCTGGCAAATCTACAAAATCTGTAGAATCAAATTTAAATCTTATTTCAAAGTATTTTGAATTTCTTTTAAAATTTTTGTTCTGGAAAATCTAGAAGAAATACTGATTTGTCTTTGTTAGAAATATAGCTTGGTCCAATTTGTTAAATATTCTAACAAAGTGCAGATTGGATTTTAACCAATTTAAAACATGTCATCAAAATTCTAAAATGTATCTTAATCAGGAAAAATTACTAATGATGTTCCATAAATTCTTTTTTTAATTTTTTCAAAAAGATTCAAATTAGCTAGATTTTCTCTTCTTTTTGTCGGTTGAATTTTGAATTTTAAAGAGTCGAAATTGAAGATAAACTATGTTTAAAAAAATTTTATTTTTATTTTTTTTCGTGTTTTCTCCTCTTTTAAACCGTTCAATTGTTTTTTTCATCATTTATCCTCTACAAAAAACCTTCCATAAAAGGAAAAAAAAATGTACGACGGAATGACAGACAGAAATACCCATTTTGTTATATATATAAATTTATTTATTTAGCTATTCTTGTTTAAATCACACTTACGTGTAACTTACAAATGACAATATATTTATTTATTTAAGTGTGTATCAAACTGGTAGCCCTTCGCATTAATCAGTACCCAAGAAGTAGTTTTTGGTTTCAAAAAGGTTGGTGACCCCTGTACTAGGGCATAAAATCAGTGTCAGTTGAGTCGGTCCATAGGTTGCCTGTAGGGATTTTTAATGTCCAGCAGATTTAGTGACACAGTATCAATGTGTCGAAACGCTTCATGAGGCCTCATCAACCCATCACTAGACAGTGACACATTTTACCGGCCGAAATCATTCTAATTCATAAATAATAAATATAATAAATTCATAAGGAAATACACCAACAAAGGAAGTGTGGCAGTTTGACTCGACACTGTTTTGGGCAGAAGTATAAAATATGAACAATAAAAAGATGTATCTCACCTTATCTGGACTGTGACACGCAAAGTGGAGACTCATTCTTTAAACCCTTTTTGTTTGCCTCTAATGAGACACACCTGTAGGCAGTCCAAATCCTCTAATGAGACACACCTGTAGGCAGTGATTGGACTGAACCACCTCAGGATGCAGTAGGGGGGGGTCGAATTGCTCACAAAATAAATGAAGTCATTATCTGAGGACTATGAACAATTTACAAATAATGTGGGTAGAAAAGTCCAATTGTATGTTAGTATTGAAAAGCGACCATCACTCAAGTCAGGAGTGCGACAGGAAGTCACGTGGTATTTAAAAGTAAGTTCCTAAAATACATTAAAGACAAAATACATGAACTCAACACGCTGTTGAGTCCACCGAGAAACCGTGAGATTTGTTGCCATCTAGTGGCGAAAAAAAGGTATAGCACTCTTCTGATGCATTAGTCCAGTGGTTCTCAAACTTTTTTTGTCATCCCCCACTTTGGACAAGGGGGAGTTTTCAAGCCCCACCTGCCCCCATCGCCCCAACAGAGCGCTAATGCCAAGCTTTAACATTTTAAAATTTATTGAACATCAAGTTGTATACATTCGAACTCAATAACATAAAATAACATTAAGTTCAATAATAAATAAAATAACTGTGCAGCTGTGGTATAACTTGCATCAAGTTCAATAATAAATAAAATAACTTCCATAAAGTTCAATAATAAATAAAACAAAAGTATTATAACTTGCAACAAGTTCAATAATAAATCAAAAAAAGTGTTATAACTTGCATCACGTTCAATAATAAATCAAAAAAACTGTTATAACTTGCATCACGTTCAATAATAAATCAAAAAAAGTGTTATAACTTGCATCAAGTTCAATAATAAATCAAAAAAAGTGTTATAACTTGCATCAAGTTCAATAATAAATCAAAAAGTGTTATAACTTGCATTAAGTTCAATAATAAATCAAAAAGTGTTATAACTTGCATCAAGTTCAATAATAAATCAAATAACTTGCATCAAGTTCAATAATAAATCAAAAAAAGTGTTATAACTTGCATCAAGTTCAATAATAAATAAAACAAAAGTGTTATAACTTGCATCAAGTTCAATAATAAATCACATAAAAGTGTTATAACTTGCATCAAGTTCAATAATACATCAAATAACTTGCATCAAGTTCAATAATAAGTCAAAAAAAGTGTTATAACTTGCATCAAGTTCAATAATAAATAAAACAAAAGTGTTATAACTTGCATCAAGTTCAATAATAAATCAAAAAAGTGTTATAACTTGCATCAAGTTCAATAATAAATCAAAAAAAGTGTTATAACTTGCATCAAGTTCAATAATAAATAAAACAAAAGTGTTATAACTTGCATCAAGTTCAATAATAAATCACATAAAAGTGTTATAACTTGCATTAAGTTCAAAAATACATCAAATAACTTGCATCAAGTTCAATAATAAGTCAAAAAGTGTTATAACTTGCATCAAGTTCAATAATAAATAAAACAAAAGTGTTATAACTTGCATCAAGTTCAATAATAAATCAAAAAAGTGTTATAACTTGCATCAAGTTCAATAATAAATCAAAAAAAGTGTTATAACTTGCATCAAGTTCAATAATAAATAAAACAAAAGTGTTATAACTTGCATCAAGTTCAATAATAAATCAAAAAAAGTGTTATAACTTGCATCAAGTTCAATAATAAATCAAATAACTTGCATCAAGTTCAATAATAAATCAAAAAAAGTGTTATAACTTGCATCAAGTTCAATAATAAATCAAATAACTTGCATCAAGTTCAATAATAAATCAAATAAAAGTGCCACTTTGCAATCTTTGCAAAAAAAAAAGGAGGAGCTATGCATTTGGCAAGACAGGGCAAGTGACAGCACTTTCCCCCAGGAGAGCCACCTTGCTTCACTGTGAAACAGCACGGGTGTATGATCAGCTCCCATTTCCTCACACAGTGCAGAGAACAGTCGCACTTTCAGTGGTTGTGTTTTGATCAAATTTACCGCGCTCACAACATGTTAAAACCTCATTGAGTTCGGGGCTGAGCTGCCTTGACGCGAGTGCTTCCCGGTGAATGACACAGTGTGTGCCCGTCAGATTTTTGTTTCTCTGCAGGCGCTGGCTCTGGCTCGACGACCTTTGAGGTGCGAGTCACAAATGTATATATTTGTGTAATTGTGATCCACACATTAGCCTGCTACCCATCTGCGCGAAAGTTTATTCCGCTTAGCCCCGCCCCCATTAGTTACTGTTGCTATGTCTGTCAAACTTTCGCTCCTACCGAGAAATATAAAGCCTACAGTAAAAATAAGTATCGGTAATTTCCATTTATTTATATAGCGGATTTCACAGACAGAATCACAAAGTGATTTACAGTGTGTATAGAAAATGAAAGCATAGTAAAAAAATAATCTAAGAATATAATAATTAAAAAAAAAAATTGAAAGTGAAATTTCCTCCCGTTCCTTGCGCCCCACCTGTCATGTCTCTATTCCCCACCAGTGGGGCGCGCCCCACACTTTGAGAAACGCTGCATTAGTCAAAGCAACACTGTTACATTACATTCATTATTGGAGCTTATCAGGACCAAATCATTAGATAATAGAGCTGAGCTTTAAGAGTAAAAACTCGACATCCACATCATTGTGTGCCTTTTTGGTAAATCGGTCATTATTAATTTAAAAAAAAAACTGGTCTTAGGGCTAGGCCAGGGGTCGGCAACACGCGGCTCTAGAGCCGCATGCGGCTCTTTAGCGCCGCCCTAGTGGCTCTCTGGAGCTTTTTCAAAAATGTATGAAAAATGGAAAAAGATGAGGGGGAAAAAAATCTATTTTTTGTTTTAATATGGTTTCTGTAGGAGGACAAACATGACACAAACCTCCCTAATTGTTACAAAGCACACTGTTTATATTAAACATGCTTCACTGATTCCAGTATTTGGCGAGCGCCGTTTTGTCCTACTAATTTTGGCGGTCCATGAACTCACTGTAGTTTGTTTACATGTACAACCTTCTCCGACTTTCTAGGACGTGTTTTATGCCACTTCTTTTTCTGTCTCATTTTGTCCACCAAGCTTTTAACGTTGTGCATGAATGCACAAAGGTGAGTTTTGTTGATGTTATTGACTTGTGTGGAGTGCTAATCAGACATATTTGGTCACTGCATGACTGCAAGCTAATCGATGCTAACATGCTATTTAGGCCAGCTATATGTACATATTGCATCATTATGCCTCATTTGTTGCTATATATGAGGTCATTTAGTTTCCTTTAAGTCCTCTTAATTCAATTTATATCAATCAATCAATGTTTATTTATATAGCCCTAAATCACAAGTGTCTCAAAGGGCTGCACAAGCCACAACGACATCCTCGGTACAGAGCCCACATAAGGGCAAGGAAAAACTCACCCCAGTGGGACGTCGATGTGAATGACTATGAGAAACCTTGGAGAGGACCGCATATGTGGGTAACCCCCCCCCCTCTAGGGAGACCGAATGCAATGGATGTCGAGTGGGTCTAACATAATATTGTGAGAGTCCAGTCCATAGTGGATCCAGCATAACAGTAAGAGTCCAGTCCACAGTGGGGTCAGCAGGAAACCATCCCGAGCGGAGACGGGTCAGCAGCGCAGAGATGTTCCCAACCGATATACAGGCGAGCGGTCCACCCCGGGTCCCGACCCCGGACAGCCAGCACCCCATCCATGGCCACCGGACCTGTGTGTCTCCCCTTCTACAAGGGATAGGGGGGAGCAGAGGAGAAAAGAAAAGAAACGGCAGATCAACTGGTCTAAAAAAAGGGGGGCTATTCAAAGGCTAGAGTATACAAATGAGTTTTGAGATGGGACTTAAATGTTTCTACTGAGGTAGCATCTCTAATTGTTACCATATCTCATGACACACTATCTGTATGTAATATGGCTTTTAATTTTTTGAGGCTCCAGACAGATTTGTTTTTGTATTTTTGGTCCAATATGGCTCTTTCAACATTTTGGGTTGCCGACCCCTGGGCTAGGCAAATGGTTATTAACTGATCAATTCCCAAAACATAACACAAAGTTAAGATGATTCATACACCTCATGAGACACTCTACAGTAAGTCAGTAAATTCTTGATGCTCATTTCAGAACTAGAAAAAGGCCCCGCAAACTGAAAATAATCATTTGAAATGAGGAAAAAAAACAGTGAAATAGGAAAAAACGATGGAAAACAAAATATATAACTAAATAAAATCACAATATATTGGTAAATCATTGTAATAAAATTAATGATGAAAAATAAAGAGATTATAAATATTAAAAACAATTTATATAAACAAACCAAGTATTGAGTAGTAATTATTTATTAATTATATGTACCGTATTTTCCGGACTATAAGTCGCAGTTTTTTTCATAGTTTGGCCGGGGGTGCGACTTATACTCAGGAGCGACTTATGTGTGGAATTATTAACACATTAGCGTAAAATATCAAATAATATTATTTATCTCATTCACGTAAGAGACTAGACGTATAACATTTCATGGGATTTAGCGATTAGGAGTGACAGATTGTTTGGTAAACGTATAGCATGTTCTATATGTTATAGTTATTTGAATGACTCTTTCTATAATATGTTACATTAACATACCAGTTGGTTATTTACAGTGTTGGGTTAGTTATTGAAAACCAGTAACTAGTTACAGTTACTAGTTACTTTATTTCAAAAGTAACTCAGTTACTAACTCAGTTACTTACACCAAAAAGTAATGCGTTACTGTAAAAAGTAACTATTTAGTTACTTATTTTTTTCTCCTTTTTTTTTTTTAAGGCTCCCATTAATGCCCTTTTAGCCTTCGTTTCAGTACTGTTATTGCACTGGAGAATAATACAATCTGTTGATCAACTTGACATGCATTTGCATCACTGAACTCTGCTAAGCAATGTGGTTTACATACAACACACAAAGACAAAGATATGTTTCAAAGGGCCAATTTATTTCAGGCCACAACAAATTGACAAAACTATTTTAAATAGCTGCAACATAACATACATAAGTAACAAACAGCATAATAACAACATAGCTGTAAAGCTGGCTTCACCCAAGGAAGGCACACATGACATACACCAAGCCTAATCAGGCATTTTTCTCTCTCAAGGAATTGTGAAATAAAATCATGTATTCAGGAGATCAACACTGTAGTGAAGCCCAGAAGACTCTACGCATTTCCCCAGTTTTAGTTTAGAGATAAGGTAAGATTGGCCTGGCCCACTAGCATCCCTCTTTATGTTTGTGAACTTTATAGTCTATACATTTAGAGTGATGTGATAATCAAACACTCTAGAAGTCTAGAATGAAATAGTATATAAGAGAATTGACAGTGTGTGTACCTTCAATGATGAGCAGAGGCAGAGTTTGTAGTGTTTTCTTTAGCTCGCTTTCCATGTTTATTTACTCACTGTCCAGGTACTTGGAACATGTTTCCCGTGCCATTTGTTGTTTGACGCCGGTATCATGCTAATTAGCTGCCAGAAAACGGGTGACTCCACTGTAGAAATAGCCTGCATGTCTTCTAGCACATACGCTGCAATGGCTCTATCAATGTTGTCCTGGCTAGCATTGCCTCCGTTAAAATCCTTAGGTGGAGGTGAAGTGGCATCGGAGTCTGTGTCTCTCTTTACTAGCTTCGTCGAAGCATGTTGCTTATGTGGCGTGGCGAAGTTGGGAGAGTGGCCGTGCCAGCAATCTGAGGGTTACTGGTTCAATCCCCACCTTCTACCATCCTAGTCACGTCCGTTGTGTCCTTGAGCAAGACACTTCAACCTTGCTCCTGATGGGTCCTGGTTAGTGCCTTGCATGGCAGCTCCCTCCATCAGTGTGTGAATGTGTGTGTGAATGGGTGAATGTGGAAATAGTGTCAAAGCGCTTTGAGTTCCTGAAAAAGGTAGAAAAGCTATACAAGTATAACCCATTTACCATTTATGTAGCTGTTTCAGCAGATTTGAATTGCTGTTTTGGGCAGTATACCCGGGTGCGGTCACTGCTGCTACTCACTGCTCCCCTCACCTCCCAGGAGGTGATCAAGGGTGATGGGTCAAATGCAGAGAATAATTTCACCACACCTAGTGTGTGTGTGACAATCATTGGCACTTTAACTTTAAGTAGATGGGATCTTTGATCCAAAACACAACTTACATTTAACTAAAATGTTCTTTTCTTTGTGCTCGACAAAAGAAAAGTAGTGACAATGTCTCCATGTTAAGAAACTCGACTTCTGGCTTCGCCATGATGTCTTTTTAGTTGTTATGAGAGTAGCGTATGTGTGTGTGTGTGTGTGTGTGGCCCTTTAAGATATGACAGCATGTGAGGTGAGTGACGTCAGTGAGTGAGTGGGCGAGAGAGGTGAGGGAGCGCAACAGGTGCTCTAGCTTGGTGGATGGCTGCGTGCAAGACACCAATAAAGTCACAAAATTGCAACAAACCGCCGGCCTCGTCATTCACCCTCGAGTCCGGAGCTGTAAAGACCCACTGCCGGGTAAAGTGAAGGTTGTTAGCCCCGAAGTACATAGGCTTCCCTGCGCTCCGCTCCTCGGTCGAGGAAAGCACGCCTTTTCTTTTCCTTGTGAGACAGAAGGACGACACTTCTTCTGTTTCTAGCCGATACTACATTAAAAAATAACGTAAAATAACGCAGTAACGCATCATGTAGTAACGGTAACTGAGTTACTGAATATAAAAAATAACGCGTTAGATTACTAGTTACCGCCGAAACTAACGGCGTTACTTAGTAACGCCGTTAGTCCCAACACTGGTTATTTATGCCTCATATAACGTACACTTATTCAGCCTGTTGTTCACTATTCTTTATTTATTTTAAATTGCCTTTCAAATGTCTATTCTTGGTGTTGGATTTTATCAAATACATTTCCCCCCAAAAATGTGACTTATACTCCAGTGCGACTTATATATGTTTTTTTCCTTCTTTATTATGCATTTTCGGCCGGTGCGACTTATACTCCGAAAAATACAGTACGTGTAAATAACAAATTAATCACAATTATTTAGGTTTATAAAGTGATAAGCAGGTGAAGCTGTTCATCCATCCATTTTCTACCGCTTGTCCCTTTCGGGGTCGGGGGGGTGCTGGAGCCTATCTCAGCTGCATTCGGGCGGAAGGCGGGGTACACCCTGGACAAGTCGCCATCTCATCGCAGGGCCAACACAGATAGACAGACAACATTCACACACTAGGGCCAATTTAGTGTTGCCAATCAACCTATCCCCAGGTGCATGTCTTTGGGAAGCCGGAGTACCCGGAGGGAACCCACGCAGTCACGGGGAGAACATGCAAACTCCACACAGAAACATCCCGAGCCCGGGATTGAACTCAGGACCTTCGTATTGTGAGGCACATGCACTAACCCCTGTACCACCGTGCTGCCAGGTGAACTTGTAAAGTTGACAATTATTATCCTCCTTCAAAACCGCACTAAAAGAACACCTTCAGGCAACTTCAACCCTTGACTAACACCCTCCCTTCCACATCCCACCTCCCCGGATTGTAAATAATCATATACTTGTTCTTATGCTATCTGAACTCACTATGTTCTCTTTTCAATGTCCATTTCTCTGATGATGCAATTGTTGATGACTGAAGTGCTGATATCAACCACACCCTCCTCATCCCACCCCCCGGATTGTAAATAATGTAAATAATTCAATGTATATACTCTGATGATTAACTTGTGTGATGACTGTATTATGATGATAGTATATATTTGTACCATGAATTGATTAACGTGGACCCTGTTGCGTTTTATGACCTTTTGTTCCTCCCAGGGAATTCTAGTCACAAGTCGCTCCCAAGCTCTTTACGACACTTAAAGCTGAGTAGAAAAACCACCAGAGACAGAATAGGTATTTTGTAATATATTTGCAAAGCTTTGCATATATACATTGAGACCAGTCCAGCATAGAACATTCAATCGCCCCGCTAAGATGGTCTGCCCCCCCCCCGACCAAACCCTCTCCCCTCTTAAGTCCCTGGCAGTCATGTCTCTCTAGCCAAAACAAATGCCCATTATCGCTCTTTCTAACATTCCAAAGCTTCAAGGTTAACACACACAGTTTACTTGCAGACAAACAGAAAGAGAACAAATGGAAAAACACGAGCTGTTTTCAAATCCATCCATCCATCCATCTTCTTCCGCTTATCCGAGGTCGGGTCGCGGGGGCAGCAGCCTAAGCAGGGAAGCCCAGACTTCCCTCTCCCCAGCCACTTCGTCCAGCTCCTCCCGGGGGACCCCGAGGCGTTCCCAGGCCAGCCGGGAGACATAGTCTTCCCAACGTGTCCTGGGTCTTCCCCGTGGCCCCCTACCGGTCGGACGTGCCCTAAACACCTCCCGAGGGAGGCGATCGGGTGGCATCCTGACCAAATGCCCGAACCACCTCATCTGGCTCCTCTCGATGTGGAGGAGCAGCGGCTTTACTTTGAGCTCCCCCCGGATGACAGAGCTTCTCACCCTATCTCTAAGGGAGAGCCCTGCCACCCGGCAGAGGAAACTCATTTCGGCCGCTTGTACCCGTGATCTTGTCGTTTCGGTCATAACCCAAAGCTCATAGGTGAGGATGGGAATGTAGATCGACCGGTAAATTGAGAGCTTTGCCTTCCGGCTCAGCTCCTTCTTCACCACAACGGATCGATACAGCGTCCACATTACTGAAGATGCCGCACCGATCCGCCTGTCGATCTCACGATCCACTCTTCCCTCACTCGTGAACAAGACTCCGAGGTACTTGAACTCCTCCACTTGGGGCAGGGTCTCCTCCCCAACCCGAAGATGGCACTCCACCCTTTTCCGGGCGAGAACCATGGACTCGGACTTGGAGGTGCTGATTCTCATCCCAGTCGCTTCACACTCGGCTGCGAACCGATCCAGCGAGAGCTGAAGATCCTGGCCAGATGAAGCCATCAGGACCACATCATCTGCAAAAAGCAGAGACCTAATCCTGCAGCCACCAAACCAGATCCCCTCAACGCCTTGACTGCGCCTAGAAATTCTGTCCATAAAAGTTATGAACAGAATCTGTTTTCAAATATGACTATGAATTAAAAATAAGTAACACTTAACTTCGGATATATGTAAATATCTGCCTCCGACAATTAACCCCGACTTAAACAAGTTGAAAAACTTATTGGTGTGTTACCATTTAGTGGTCAATTGTACGGAATATGTACTGTACTGTGCAATCTACTAATACAAGTTCCAATCAATCAATTCCTTTAAAATGATTAGCATAAAAAAACGGTATAAATATGAAACATCACAGACGTAGGTGAAATTCTATTTTAACAATAATTACAATTGTTAAAGCGAATGTTTAATGAAGTGATAAACGGATGAAGGTGACACTTTTTCCCTTTATGCATTTGTAATCGCCTATTGTCGCCCTCTGGTGGGGAAATGTTGTACTGGCATTGATATAATACGTTTTATACATTCTAGTAGACCAGGGGTCGGCAACCCGCGGCTCTAGAGCCGCATGCAGCTCTTTAGCGCCGCCCTCGTGGCTCTCTGGAGCTTTTTAAAAAATGTATGAAAATTGGAAAAAGATAAGGGGAAAAAAATATATTTTTTGTTTTAATATGGTTTCTGTAGGAGGAAAAACATAACACAAATCTCCCTAACTGTTATAAAGCACACTGTTTATATTAAACATGCTTCACTGATTCGAGTATTTGGCGAGCGCCGTTTTGTCCTACTAATTTTGGCGGTCCTTGAACTCACCGTAGTTTGTTTACATGTATAACTTTCTCCGACTTTCTAGGACGTGTTTTATGCCACTTCTTTTGTCCACCAATTTTTTTAACGTTGTGCGTGAATGCACAAAGGTGAGTTTTGTTGATGTTATTGACTTGTGTGGAGTGCTAATCAGACATATTTGATCACTGCATGACTGCAAGCTAATCGATGCTAACATGCTATTTAGGCTAGCTATATGTACATATTGCATCATTATGCCTCATTTGTAGCTATATTTGAGCTCATTTAGTTTCTTTTAAGTCCTCTTAATTCAATTTATATCTCATGACACACTATCTGTATGTAATATGGCTTTTAATTTTTTGCGGCTCCAGACAGATTTGTTTTTGTATTTTTGGTCCAATATGGCTCTTTCAACATTTTGGGTTGCCGACCCCTGTAGTAGACACAAGTTTGAATTTAACCATCAACCTCAACCGGTTGAAAATGACTTTTCGAATGTCCAAAGCTCGAGAATGTAAGAAAGTTTGTCACTTTTCATACTGCAGGTCGTAGTCATGCTCAGGCATACTTTGTTATTATTTTAACCCTTACCTTTATATCCCTCCATTCAAACATGCTAATGTACCTGCGCTCTGCTCTAATTGGTCCCAGTGATGCTGCACTGCTCCACCTGTGTTCACGGGGGGGCCCTCCAGTCAGTAGCCCACCAGCGTGCGGCGCTCCTATTATGCATACAAACACTTCTTTGTTGTCGGGCACTTCTCGCCGCGGCCCACGTAAGGCAGGCAGGCAGACAGACAGAAAAATGATTTAAAAACAAAACAAAACAAGGTGTGTTGCCTGACTTCATTAGTGTGATTACCTGAGGTGCGCTACTTTACGGGGCGGCCCACTTCATACCCTTCGAACTTGAACCGGTCGGCTAATGAGCGCTGGGAGACCGTCGTGAAGGTGGAGGCGGTGTTGGAAGGAGCAACACCTTGCCAGAAACCGACAAGATGGTCGCCTAACGAAAGACATCCTGTAAATGGGTTATACTTGTATAGCGCTTTTCTACCTTCAAGGTACTCAAAGCGCTTTGACACTAGGGGTGTAACGGTACGTGTGTTTGTATTGAACCGTTTCGGTTCGGTTCGGAGGTGCACCGAACGAGTTTCCACACAAACATATTAAGTAGCCGCCTCCGCTTCCTTCTGCCTCTGTTTCTGTCAGTCCTCTACACAGCACCCAGCATTGTCCCACCCACACAACCATCTGATTGGTTACACACAGAGCGGTAACAGCCAATCAGCAGTGCGTATTCAGTAGTCAGTACTTAGCGTTTAGCAGGTAAGCATCAGGCAGCGGACTCTCCCCAAATGATAGTAACATCACTATGAGCCCGTTGACCTTCTAGAAATATAAAAGGCAGCTCAGCTCGCTCGCAGTCCTGGCTTGAGGTGAAGGCTAATTCGCTTTTAGCGTAACGTTAGCTCATTTTGCGGTGTGTGTGTGTGTGTGTGTTACGGACAGCAAAGCCCTGTCTGTCTGTTATTTCACTTGACCTTTTTCTGTGTTGATTGAGCTGTGTTGAAGCAGCAAAAAAGGACATTATGTTAAATGAAGAGTTTCTGTCTCTGATAGTTGATATAATAATGTAAGTGCATCATTAAGCCTACATGAACTCCATGGTGTTCAGGGATGAATAGTCTCTCCTATTGCTATTGTACCATTTTTTTCAGCTATAGTTACATTAATCATTAGTAATGGAGCAGCCTAGTTTTGAATGGCAGGGTCCCTGCTATCACATGTTGATAAAAATATAACATTTACATAATAAAAATCAACTACAGGCTTCCCAAAAGCTGTAATAAATTAAGCATGATGAGTTGACTTGAAACTGTTTAATGTTGCACTTTTTATATGTAGAAGAAAAGTTTTGTCATTTTATTTAATCCATACTTGCCAACCCTCCCGAATTTTCCGGGAGACCCCCGAAATTCAGCGCCTCTCCCGAAAACCTCCCGGGACAAATATTCTCCCGAAAATCTCCCGATTTTCAGCCGGAGCTGGAGGCCACGCCCCCTCCAGCTCCATGCGGACCTGAGTGAGGACAGCCTTTTTTCACGACAAGAGGACAACAGGGTGACAAGAAGTAAATCATCCAGACTAGAGATAAATTGTATTATTATGTTTATCTTACCTAAAAATAAATATATTTATTAGTTAAAATAAATAAATAAATAAATAAATGTTTACTATATTTTGCTAAAAACATCAAAATTAAATGTATTTTTATTTGTATTTTTTCTGACTGCTTATTACATCCAGCCATAGAATTATACATTAAAATAAACATCCATCCATCCATTTTCTACCGCTTATTCCCTTTGGGGTCGCGGGGGCGCTGGAGCCTATCTCAGCTACAATCGGGCGGAAGGCGGTGTACACCCTGGACAAGTCGCCACCTCATCGCAGATTAAAATAAACATATTTGAAATAATTAATTTTAAATTATCATAATAATTCATTTAAAATGACCATATTTAATTATTAAAATAATTGCTTGTTTATCAACAACTTTAGCATTTTATTCATTACATTTTGAAGCTCTCAGAAGCCAAGTTTTGTTATATTCCTTAATATTTATTTATGCAAGTTTGAAGTATCAATTGCATATTTTATTTTCAGGATATATATATATATATATATATATATATATATATATATATATATATATATATATATATATATATACGTATGAAATACTTGACTTGGTGAATTCCAGCTGTCAATATACTCCTCCCCTCTTAACCATCCAAACTAGAGATAAATTGTATTATTATGTTTATTTTACCTAAAAATAAATATATTTATTAATTTAAAAAAAACAAAAAACTAAATACATTTTTACTATATTTTGCTAAAAACATCAAAATGAATTGTATTCTTATTTGTATTTTTTTGTGACTCCTTATTACATCCAGCCATAGAATTATACATTAACATAAACATATTTGAAATAATTGATTTTAAATTATCATAATAATTCATTTAAAATGACCATAATTAATTATTTAAAAAATTGTTTGTTTATCAACAACTTTAGCATTTTATTCATTACATTTTGAAACTCTCAGAAGCCAAGTTATGTTATATTGCTTAATATTTATTTATGCAAGTTTGAAGTATCAATTATCTAAACACAGTTTTGTTTGCATATTTTCAGGATGTAGATATCTATATATATATATATATAAATATATATATATATATATATATATATATATATATATGTATGAAATACTTGACTTGGTGAATTCTAGCTGTCAATATACTCCTCCCCTCTTAACCACGCCCCCAACCACGCCCCACCCCACCCCCGACCACGCCCCCACCCCCCACCTCCCGAAATCGGAGGTCTCAAGGTTGGCAAGTATGGTGTATGTATGTACTTCAAAATACTTTAATAAACTATGCTTTGGAAAAAGGGTGTTAGAAAACTGCTCGCTGTTATTATTATTACAGAGCGGTAAATACTTTTTTTTTTTTTTTTTACCAAGTCTGTGTGAGTGCATGCGCCACTTGGGTGGGAAGGCGGGGGGAAAAAGGCCCGCAGTGTCCCTCAAAAACAAAAAAAAAGAAACCGAGCCAAAACTTCCTGCACAATCAGGAGTCTCTCTGGTGGTTAGTCCCGACTTCCCCGACACACTTCTTTCTCCACGCTGCCAACGCGCTTTGATGTCGCCGCCACAGACAACTTGGCGCCCTTCTTCCAAACAGCGACGTGCAGCCAAACGCTATTTTGACACATGCATAATGCAGCGTGTTGACGGTCTAGCCTCCACGTTTGAGGCGAGGAGCGCTCCTTGATGGAAGGTACGGAGGACACGACTCTATTGATCTTCACTTGACTTCCTGTCATACTTGCCAACCTTGAGACCTCCGATTTCGGGAGGTGGGTGGTGGGGCGTAGGGGGTGGGGGTGGGCGTGGCTAAAAGGGGAGGAGTATATTTACAGCTAGAATTCACCAAGTCAAGTATTTCACATATATATATGTATGTATATATATATATATATATATATATATATTAGAGATGCGCGGATAGGCAATTATTTCATCCGCAACCGCATCAGAAAGTCGTCAACCATCCGCAATACACCCGATCTAACATTTGATCAGAACCGCATCCGCCCGCACCCGCCCGTTGTTATATATCTAATATAGACGATGCAAGGCATTAGTGAGGTTATAAAGCTTTTGCCTGTTAAAGAAAGGAGACTGATCCAATGCAGCACAGACATTCGCGTGCCACGCTGTCACGACCCAGACGCACACCAGTGCGCAATCATATGGGAGCCGCGCTGAGCGCACCTCCAAGCGCGTCTCGCTGCCGGCGACGGCCGGGTATATGGGCCCGACGCTCCAGCGCCATCCATTTTCAGGGCTAGTTGATTCGGCAGGTGGGTTGTTACACACTCCTTAGCGGGTTCCAACTTCCATGGCCACCGTCCTAGCTGCTGTCTATATCAACCAGGGTGAGCCCCACCCCTTTCGTGAGCGCACTGCGCGCGGAGTGACCCCTGTTACGCGCCCCCGGCAACAGGGGTGGCGGGCAGGTAAGCTGCGCGGGCGGAGCGCGCGAAGTGACCCCTGTTACGAGCGCAGCAGGTAAGCTGCTTACCTGCTGCGCATGACGCAGTGGGCGCGCGGTGGTGACCCTGGACGTGCGTCGGGCCCTTCTCGCGGATCGCCTCAGCTACGGCTCCCGGTGGGGCCCTCTCGGGGGAAGGGGCCTCGGTCCCGGACCCCGGCGAGGCGTCCCTTCTCCGCTCCGTAAAAGTGTCCATCTCTTTTTTCTTTTTTTCTTCTGTTGTGGCATATGCTGCAGGTGCCTGCTCGTTTTTCGTATGTGGGTAACAACATTTAACTATGTATATATATTTCCGAATTGGTTTAACTGCCACCCGTCTGAATCTATTTAAAATCAAATTTTTTTTATTTAAGCCACCCGACCCGACCCGACCCGCGGATAAAATCTAATTTTTTTAAATTTCATCCGCCCGATCCGCGGATAATCCGCGGTTGTGCCCGCAAACCGCGCATCTCTAATATATATATATATATATATATATATATATATATATATATATAAGAAATACTTGACGTTCAGTGAATTCTAGCTATATATATATATATATATATATATATATATATATATATATATATATTATTTTATATATATATATATATTTTTTTTTTTTTATTATATATATATATATATTATATATATATATATATAAAATAAATACTTGAATTTCAGTGTTCATTTATTTACACATATACACACACATAACACTCATCTACTCATTGTTGAGTTAAGGGTTGAATTGTCCATCCTTGTTCTATTCTCTGTCACTATTTTTCGAACCATGCTGAACACCCTCTCTGATGATGCATTGATGTGTGGCATGCACAAAAGTGCTTTCATCAAATGCACTCGATGGCAGTATTGTCCTGTTTAAGAGTGTCACAACATTGCTGTTTACGGCAGACGAACTGCTTTACGGTATACAAAAAAGTGACTGCTGTTGTTGTGTGTTGTTGCCACGCTGGGAGGACGTTAATGAAACTGCCTAACAATAAACCCACATAAGAAACCAAGAACTCGCCCTCCATCATTCTATAGTTATAACGTGATTGGGCAGGTACGCTTTTTTATATTGTGGAGGACCTGAGTCCGCCTGAATTTCGGGAGATTTTCGGGAGAAAATTTGTCCCGGGAGGTTTTCGGGGGAGAGGCGCTGAATTTCGGGAGTCTCCCGGAAAATCCGGGAGGGTTGGCAAGTATGCTTCCTGTGCAGACATGAAACAGCAGCAGATCACGACTGCACGCGCCTTCTTTGTCGCAGGCCGGGAATCAAACAGAAACTAAACAACACAAGCACTGAATGGACAAAAGTTTTGGGACAGCCAAATGGAAAAAAAATTGGCATTGGAGGTCAGTAAAGTTGGACTGAAATGTGCTTGGACTTGTTCCCAAAAAGCATAGAATTGTCCAATAAGAATCTCCTCAGCTATTTTTATTTTTTTTTTGCTGACGATGTCTATTTGTCTTGGTCCAAGCAATCCTTTAAGCTGTCTTCTGACAGTCAAATGTCCCTGCGGACGCTCCGAGCTAAGCCTCGCACCCGTGGCGGCGGCCCCTCTAAAGCCTTGGGAAGAAAAGAAAAAAGGCCAAAAAAAGAAAAAGAAAAAAGGAGTGCTTGACCGCGGTCGCTAATCCACGTCTTCTTACAGGAAGTAAGGCAGATGGTGTCCTCAACATCACCTTAGAGAGGAGAAACTCTTCTCTGTGACGACCCACCACCCTCTGGGAACACGGGAACGTGAGGAACAGTGTCGGATACCGTCAGTTTTAGTGTTTTTTCTTTCCAACTAAATCTTAAAAAATTTGTTTTTTTTGTTTTGTTTCGCTACTTTTCCAACACCGTACGGAAGGGACCACACTGCAAAAAGTCAGTGTTCAAAAACAAGAACAAAAAATACAAAAATGAGGGGTATTTTATTTGAACTAAGCAAAATGATCTGCCAATAGAACAAGAAAATTTGGCTTGTCAAGACTTTCCAAAACAAGTAAAATTAAAGCCGCAAGCAGCGATGGACGGGACCGACTTTGACGGCGCATAAAATCCAAACCGGAGCAGTAATTAAAACTCTTTCATCAACTTTTAATCAGAAGGGTTCAATCTCTCTCCTGTGCTAGTTTGAAGCCGACATGACAAACGCGCTCAGAGGAGATAATGTTTGCAAAAAGGTGACTGTTTTTACTAAACTTTTGTTTTGAAGGGGGAATTGCAAACTTCCTGTAGATTTTTGCTGAAGGGTGTCAGTGTATGAAATCTAGGTCTAAGTCAGACCTACATTGAGGTTTTTGTTTCATGTCTCTACGCCATTCCTACTGGAAGTTACAGCAGTTTTTCTGCTTAGGGGGCGCTAGAGCGCAATTTTGAGTTTTGGGGTTTGGTTTTTTGATTACATTTCAATGTTTGCCAGTCCTGATGTGTGTGTCCAATTTGGTGAGTTTTGAAGCATGTTAAGGGGGTCAAATTACAGCTCAAAGCTGCGGTATAATAATAAAGAAAGAATAAAACCTTACAAATACAATAGGGTCCTCTGTCCCAAAGAGACATTCGGTCCCTAATTAGCTAACTTCAATGGACCCCAAAATACCTTAAAATAAGTATATTCTCACTAACTGCGGCCTACCATCATGACCTCGCACTCCCTTCCCTCTGTTGCTAGATATCTGGAGATGTACGTTGTAATATGTATGTGTGCTTTGCTAAGGAGGTTTTTTCCCACTCCAGACTAAGCCCCCTTAGGAGCCCAGTCTAGATTGTATTTTTTTACTCATCCTTCCCCAGCGTTTTACCTTTTTCCCATCTTTAACGGGGCGCCTTGTGGCGACCCATCGGAGTTCCTGTTCTGTAGCCCTGTACACTGTTTGTTTGTCTCATCTTGAACGGGTTTGTGCTGAAATGAAAACAAAGTTTCGTTGTACTTGTGAAAATGACAATAAAGACCTACCAACCTACCTAATAACAACTGTACTACTATATGAGTACGTATTTTCTATTGTTTCATTGAAAATAAAACAGCAAAGTCCATTTCTGTTTTAATTATGAGACACAATTGTGTCAAAGTCATGATTTTTTTTTTTTCATGCTTGAAATAAGAAATTATTACTTTAAAAAAGTAGTTTTATACTTGTGAGTGTTGATGACTGTCATGTCTGTGTAATCATGTTTTGTTTTAGTCATGTTTTGTTTAGTTATTGGACTCTTTAGTTTCTGGCTTTTCACTCCCTTGTCTTGTTTCCATGATTACCCATTAGTTTCACCTGCTCCACGTTTGGACTCATTGTGCACTCTTGTTTGTCACCACAGCAACCCATTAGTTTTCACCTGTCACGTCACGCACCTGTTTCACGTTTTGAGTCACGCACCTGCTTTCGTTAATCATGTCTGTAGTATTTAAGTTCATTGTTTTCAGTTTGTCTTTCTGGTGACATCCCACATTTATGCTCTGCACATTTCTGACACTTTTTTCATGTCCATCGTTCACGCTGCTCCTTTTGTCCATGCCAAGTAAGTTTTGTTTATTAATGCCACAGTTAGTGTTTTTTTTGTTGTTCATAGTTTCTGCCTTTGTGCAAGTATTTGTTTTTATAGCCTATTTGTTTCTCCTGTTTTGGACCCCTTCCCTTGTCCAAATAAATATATTGTCTTAAAATCCTGCATCTGTGTTCAGAGTCCTGTTCTGGTCGTGACAATGACACAGCTTTGCAACAGTTGATATTCTAGTTTCAAGCATGTTTTACTCAATATAGGTCATCAAATCTCAGCAACAAGCTGTAATATCTTACTGAGATCATTTAGGACCAAAACTCTTAAAACAAGTAAAACACTCTAACATTAAATCTTATGTATGGCCCCGCAAGTCCCAGGATGCCCAAAATGTCCATAACACACCCAGCCGAGTCCCACGGGGAGGAGGATGGGAATAAAAGTTGTAAAAATCGGCAAAAGTCCCAAAAATGTTCAAAATAGCTACCCAGGTTTGAGTCCCACAAGTATTGCCGCAGGCCGGGATGCCCAAAATGTCCAAAACGCGCCCAGCAAAGTCCCACGGGAAGGCGGGGAGAAAAGTGAGAAAAGTCGGTAAAATGTTCAAAAATCACACCCATGCTCCATGTGGGACTCCAACCTGGGTAGGTATTTTGAACATTTTTGGGGACTTTTGACGACTTTTATCCCCCACTTCCCGTGGGACTTTGCTGGGTGCGTTTTGGAAATTTTTTGCATCCTGGAACTTGTGCGGCCGGCGGAGGGACTCGTGGGACTGGAACCCGGGGAGGTATTTTGGACACAATTGGGACTTTTGACCATTTTGTCCGCCTTTTCCCCTCTTCTTCCCCGCCTTCCTGTGCACCATTGCTGGGTGTGTTTTGGACATTTGGACAAAAATAGTTTCAAGCATGTTTTACTCAATATAGGTCATCAAATCTCAGCAACAAGCTGTAATATCTTACTGAGATCATTTAGGACCAAAACACTTAAAACAAGTAAAACACTCTAACATAAAATCTGCTTAGTGAGAAGAATGATCTTATCAGACAGAAAATAAGCAAATATCTCCCTTATTTGACATATTTCATCTTACTTAGATTTCAGTCTTTGCAGTGCAGTCCAAAAGCTACACACCAACAACAACGGGATAGATAATTATGCATTTTATCTAAGAGGAGACTGAGGGCAGCAAAGTTGACGCTATAATACTTTAGGGCACTTGTGTCAAACCCAAGGCCCGGGGGCCAGATCTGGCCTTCCACGTCATTTCAAATGAAAATAAATACCGTATTTACCTAACTGTGGATAGCACCGGTATTTTAGAAGAAATTAATATTTTCCATATATTAGAGAGAGGCATTTTATCCAAGAAGAGATTAAGGGCAGAGTGCTGCAGAAAAGTGGAGACTATAATACTGCAGGGCCCGGAGACGGGGTGAACTATCATTAACACCATTTTTTTTCCCAAGAAGAGATTAAGGGCAGCGAGAAAACGGAGCACTGCAGCCAAATGGAGACTGTGGACAGGGCTGCCCTCCCGTTACATAAATACAATTCTGTTAAGTCAAGTTAAGAAAAAGTGAAAGAAGGAGAAAAGACAAGGAGACATAAAGTGAAGGAAGGAGGACAAAAGACAAAGAGACGTAACAAAGTTAGGACAAAGTGAAGGAAGGAGACATAAAGTGAAGGAAGGAGGACAAAAGACAAAGAGACGTAACAAAGTTAGGAAAAAGTGAAGGAATGAGACAAAGTGAAGGAAGCAGTACAAAAGACAAAGAGACGTAACAAAGTTAGGAAAAAGTGAAGGAAGGAGACAAAGTGAAGGAAGGAGGACAAAAGACAAAGAGATGTAATAAAGTTAGGACAAAGTGAAGGAAGGAGACATAAAGTGAAGGAAGGAGGACAAAAGACAGAGAGACATAACAACGTTAGGATAAAGTGAAGGAAGGAGACATAAAGTGAAGGAAGGAGGACAAAAGACAAAGAGACGTAACAAAGTTAGGACAAAGTGAAGGAAGGAGAGATAAAGTGAAGAAAGGAGGACAAAAGACAAAGAGACGTAACAAAGTTAGGACAAAGTGAAGGAAGGAGACATAAAGTGAAGGAAGGAGGACAAAAGACAGAGATACGTAATAAAGTTGAGAAAAAGTGAAAGAAGGAGAAAAGACAAGGAGACATAAAGTGAAGGAAGGAGGACAAAAGACAGAAACGTAACAAAGTGAAGGAAGGAGACATAAAGTGAAGGAAGGAGGACAAAAGACAAAGAGACGTAACAAAGTTAGGACAAAGTGAAGGAAGGAGACAAAGTGAAGGAAGCAGTACAAAAGACAAAGAGACGTAACAAAGTTAGGAAAAAGTGAAAGAAGGAGACATAAAGTGAAGGAAGGAGGACAAAAGACAGAGACGTAATAAATTTAAGAAAAAGTGAAAGAAGGAGAAAAGACAAGGAGACAAAGTGAAGGAAGGACAAAAGACAAAGAGACGTAACAAAGTTAGGAAAAAGTGAAGGAAGGAGGACAAAAGACAAAGAGACGTAACAAAGTTAGGACAAAGTGAAGGAATGAGACAAAGTGAAGGAAGGAGGACAAAAGACAAAGAGACGTAACAAAGTTAGGACAAAGTGAAGGAAGGAGACAAAGTGAAGGAAGCAGTACAAAAGACAAAGAGATGTAATAAAGTTAGGACAAAGTGAAGGAAGGAGACATAATGTGAAGGAAGGAAGGAGGACAAAAGACAAAGAGACGTAACAAAGTTAGGACAAAGTGAAGGAATGAGACAAAGTGAAGGAAAGAGGACAAAAGACAAAGAGACGTAATAAAGTTAGGACAAAGTGAAGGAAGGAGACATAAAGTGAAGGAAGGAGGACAAAAGACAGAGAGACGTAACAACGTTAGGATGAAGTGAAGGAAGGAGACATAAAGTGAAGGAAGGAAGTCAAAAGACAAAGAGACGTAACAAAGTTAGGACAAAGTGAAGGAATGAGACAAAGTGAAGGAAGGAGGACAAAAGACAAAGAGACGTAACAAAGTTAGGACAAAGTGAAGGAAGGAGACATAAAGTGAAGGAAGGAGGACAAAAGACAAAGAGACGTAACAAAGTTAGGACAAAGTGAAGGAAGGAGACATAAAGTGAAGGAAGGAGGACAAAAGACAGAGAGACGTAATACATTTAAGAAAAAGTGAAAGAAGGAGAAAAGACAAGGAGACAAAGTGAAGGAAGGACAAAAGACAAAGAGACGTAACAAAGTTAGGAAAAAATGAAGGAAGGAGGACAAAAGACAAAGAGACGTAACAAAGTTAGGACAAAGTGAAGGAATGAGACAAAGTGAAGGAAGGAGGACAAAAGACAAAGAGACGTAACAAAGTTAGGACAAAGTGAAGGAAGGAGACAAAGTGAAGGAAGCAGTACAAAAGACAAAGAGATGTAATAAAGTTAGGACAAAGTGAAGGAAGGAGACATAAAGTGAAGGAAGGAAGGAGGACAAAAGACAAAGAGACGTAACAAAGTTAGGACAAAGTGAAGGAATGAGACAAAGTGAAGGAAGGAGGACAAAAGACAAAGAGACGTAACAAAGTTAGGACAAAGTGAAGGAAGGAGACATAAAGTGAAGGAAGGAGGACAAAAGACAAAGAGATGTAACAAAGTTAGGACAAAGTGAAGGAAGGAGACAAAGTGAAGGAAGCAGTACAAAAGACAAAGAGACGTAACAAAGTTAGGAAAAAGTGAAAGAAGGAGACATAAAGTGAAGGAAGGAGGACAAAAGACAGAGAGACGTAATAAATTTAAGAAAAAGTGAAAGAAGGAGAAAAGACAAGGAGACAAAGTGAAGGAAGGACAAAAGACAAAGAGACGTAACAAAGTTAGGAAAAAGTGAAGGAAGGAGACATAAAGTGAAGGAAGGAGGACAAAAGACAAAGAGACGTAACAAATTTAGGACAAAGTGAAGGAAGGAGGACAAAAGACAGAAAGTTGGAAGTAATAAAGAGGAAAGAAGTTGGAAGAAGTGATCAAAGTGGTTCCCGGCGGAGACGTCTGGCCTAATGAGCGACGTACAAGGAGATACGAGCGAAGACAAGGAGGAGGGCAAAGAAAGGAGCAGCGACACACACATAAGAAGACAAGGAGGAATGCAAAGAAAGGAGCAGCGACACACACACAAGAAGACAAGGAGGAGGGCAAAGAAAGGAGCAGCGACACACACACAAGAAGACAAGGAGGAGAGCAAAGAAAGGAACAGCGACACGCACACAAGAAGACAAGGAGGAGGGCAAAGAAAGGAGCAGCGACACACACACAAAAAGACAAGGAGGAGGGCAAAGAAAGGAGCAGCGACACACACACAAGAAGACAAGGAGGAGGGCAAAGACAGGAGCAGCGACACACACAAGAAGACAAGGAGGAGGGCAAAGAAAGGAGCAACGACACACACACACACACACACACACACACACACACACACACACACACACACACACACACACACACACACACACACACACACACACACACACACACACACACACACACACACACACACACACAAGAAGACAAGGAGGAGGGCAAAGAATGGAGCAACGACACACACACACACAAGAAGACAAGGAGGAGGGCAGAGAAAGGAACAGCGACACACACACAAGAAGACAAGGAGGAGGGCAAAGAAAGGAGCAGCGACACACACACACACAAGAAGACAAGGAGGAGGGCAAAGAAAGGAGCAGCGACACACACACAAGAAGACAGGCAAAGAAAGGAGCAGCGACACACACACACAAGAAGACAAGGAGGAGAGCAAAGAAAGGAGCAGCGAAACACACACAAGAAGACAAGGAGGAGGGCAAATAAATGAACAGTGACACACACAAGAAGACAAGGAGGATGGCAAAGAAAAGAGCAGCGACACACACACACAAGAAGACAAGGAGGAGGGCAAAGAAAGGAGCAGCGACACACACACAAGAAGACAAGGAGGAGAGCAAAGAAAGGAGCTGCGACACACACACAAGAAGACAAGGAGGAGGGCAAAGAAATGAGCAGCGACACACACACAAGAAGACAAGGAGGAGGGCAAAGATGGAGCCGCGACACACACACAAGAAGACAAGGAGGAGGGAAAAGAAAGGAGCTGCAACACACACACAAGAAGACAAGGAGGAGGGCAAAGAAAGGAGCAGCGACACACACACAAGAAGACAAGGAGGAGGGCAAAGAAAGGAGCTGCGACACACACACACAAGAAGACAAGGAGGAGGGCAAAGATGGAGCTGCGACACACAAGAAGACAAGGAGGAGGGCAAAGAAAGGAGCTGCGACACACACACACAAGAAGACAAGGAGGAGGGCAAAGAAAGGAGCTGCGACACACACACAAGAAGACAAGGAGGAGGGCAAAGAAAGGAGCAGCGACACACACACAAGAAGACGGGCAAAGAAAGGAGCAGCGACACACACACAAGAAGACAAGGAGGAGGGCAAAGAAAGGAGCTGCGACACACACACAAGAAGGAGGGCAAAGAAAGGAGCAGCGACACACACACAAGAAGAGGTGTGAAGCGGGACATTTAAGGTCTTCACCAGGGAGCGTCAGAAGCAAGGCCAGGTTAATTAAACCCGAGGGTGGGGGGGTGGGGGTCATTTGAATATGTCACACGCTGCAAAAACATGCCGAGTCGGCAGTGTGGAAGTGAGCTCATTTGCATGGCCACTTATTATTAATGTTTGTCATTATCCACGCTGGAGGACGGCGACAAAAAGGGAGTTAAAAAAAGAGAGCGGTATATGGGACAAATATTGACAATAGCTGGCTGCTGGGTATTAAAGCAGAGATGCAAACTATGTTAATGAATGCTAATTAACCACCAGGGCTCGTCTCTCCTGGATCTCTGCTAAATTGGTCCCCGAGATGCAGCCCGAGACAGTCCTCCAACTAATCCTTTATTAGGAAAAGATAAAGGAAAAAGGACGCCATTAGCATATAGTTGGGCGGGGAGGGAGGAAGGCAGGGATACAACATTGGAATTATTTCTTCTTTAAATTCGTCAATGGCGAGATTTTTTGGGCGCCGTTAATTATACATCACATGAAGAAGAAAACAAACACTGGCGTAGAGGTGAGGGAGGGACAGAAAGACGGCGGGTGGTCTCCTGTGTGAGGACCCCCTGCTCAAGGACAGAGGAGGCCGACCGGCGTTGAACCAGCGCACTCAAAGTGAATATTTACAATAATAATAATAATAAGGAAGATGGAACCTGCGTTCTCTTAATGATGTCAACAGCAGGCGTGGCCGCCCCCCCCCCAGTCAGCTGTCAATCAACACACTGCTGCGGTCCTCACACGTGACCTTTGACCTCAAGGAGCAAAACACAAGACAAGGTGAAATTTCTGGCAGGATGATAAACTTTTATTCAAAACAAAGATTTTTTTTACTTTGAGATGCTGTTCTGGTTCTCAATATGCAGTATAGCAAAGTTGATAATACAAAAAAATAATAATAATAAATAAAATAAAATATTCATTGATTAAACTATGTTTAGCTGTTGTATACAAAAAAATACTTAAAAAAAAAGAAACAATGAAGTTAAATAATAACAAAAAATAATTGGTAACAAACGCAAGAAAGCACTTTTTTTTGGTGATGTCGCCAGAAAAGAGTGATGACAACCATAGAGCTGGACATTTGACTTATATTCCTTCTTTGAGATGCTGTTCTGGCTACTCACTGTGTAGTATGGAACATTTGACGATAATAATAATAACAATATTAATTATTTATAACATCAAATAATATAAATGTATAATAAAATATAAAAATATTGTTTTAAAACAATAGTTTAATAGTGAAAAATGTGTCTCTTGAGTCAAAACAAAAATACAATAAATGTAACTTTTTTGTTGTTGACACCGCATAGAAGAGTGATGATAACCATAGAGCTGGTTATTTAAACGCTGTCATTATGTCAAAGTTGACAATATTAATAATACATGTTGTGTTAACAATACCACTAATATTTGTATTATTATTTTATTTTATCATTCATTAATTAAATTATGTATAGCTCTTGTGGGACAATTAAAAATGAAAAAAAGTTGTAAAACAACACAGTTTATAAATCTGCGCCTTCACAGCAAAGGCTTTTAACAGTCCTACAATGCAGGGAAAATGTCTACAAAAAATACAACTTTTTTTTGTTTAAAAAAACCCAATAAATCAAACATTTTTGAGTCTCTTTTCTTCCTGTAATGCCGCCACAGACAAACACACAAAATATGCAATATTTTCCCCCAAAGTGGAATATTTCATGTGAAGTAATTAAAAAAGTCAATAGCTCATAAAAACATTGATTTTGATTCATTTTTAAATAATGATATATATATATATATATATATATATATATATATATATATATATATATATATATATATATATATATATATATATATATATATATATTGACGGAGGCAGATAATTATATATCCATACTTGTGTGTTACTTCTTTTAAACCGTAGTCATAGTACAAAACAGCTAGTGTTCTTTATTTGTTATCTTTTGGTTGTCTGCAAATACTGTGTGCCAACTTTTGAGAATGTCAAGGGGGAGATCTTCTCTGCTTTTTCGTCTAAAACCGACTTTAGATAATAAACAAAAGGGACCTTGAGTGAGCGGGGAGGAAGGGGGAGAGGTAATAAATTATTTCTCTTATCTTTCCCTTTGCCCAGCTGTGGAGAAAGGGACAAGAGGGTGGGGGCAAGAGAGACGACATAAAAGAAGAAATTTTGCCGTATGAGAAGTTAGACCAATTTAGCTGTGCGAGTGAGCGCTTCTGTACGGGAGTTGGTCTCAAGTTTATTTCCAAAGGCTTTGGAAATAAAATGACAAAATACCTATTCTGTCTCTGGTGGTTCTTCTACTCAGCTGTACGTGTCATAAAAGAGCTTGGGAGTGACCAGCAACTTGAATTCCCTGGGAGGAACAACTGTTTCAAACGCAACAATATATATATATATATATATATATATATATATATATATATATAAATCCCACTAAAATTCTCAGGGATCCAAAAGGGCCCCACACATTAAAGTGTTACAAATAAGTCATGCATTATTATTATTTTTTTTTTTTACTTAATGCTTAAATCTCTATATCAACTTCAAGATCTACCTGTCCATTATAAGTTTTTCCAAATATTTTTAAATGTGTTTTAGTTTGCTTGTTTAATGTCCTTTATGTCATACATTTAAAAAAAAAATTTTTTATGACAATATTTTCCCCCAAACTTCAATATTTGATGTCAAGTAATTAGAGCCTTTAATAGGTCAATAATTCATAGCATTGGCTTTGATTCATTATTATTTTTGAGCAATGACAGCTTTAAAGAAACAACTTTGTGTTATTAAGAGTCAAACATGCAACTTTTATTTTACGTAACATCCCATCTGTATGCTCTTTTTATCCTTGTTTTTGGTTTTAGAATAAAAAATAAAAAATGAGCTCACTTCGGACGCCGCTGCTTATAAATGCTCAACGGAATTTCAGGTCTATGTGATGGAGTAAACCCCTAAAAGTGTACAAAACCTTGAATATTAAGACTGTGTTGGGTCACCTTAAAGTAAATAAATGGCAATAAAAGTGACAGATTAGCTTCATCACTGGGAGGAGAGGCGCCAAAAGGCTTTTCTCCGACAGACCCCGAGCGTCAACACAGATGTCGAGGGCTCATTACAAAAGCTCGGCCCGCCGTGGGTCCGAGGCGCTTCACCAAAACATTCAAGTCGGGCCGAGTTCCCACCGAGTCGGGATAAGGGTTGGGGGGTGGGGAAGGAGCATGGCAGTTTTCCCAGCCTCGGCCCGGGGAGTCAGGCTTTTTTTAGCTGACTGCTGCTGCACTGCAAAAAGTCAGTGTTCTAAAACAAGAAAAAAATTAAATAAAAATTAGTGGAATTTTATTTGAACTAAGCAAAATTATCTGCCAATAGAACAAGAAAATTCGGCTTGTCAAGACTTTCCAAAACAAGTAAAATTAGCTAACCTCAATGAACCCCAAAATACCTTAAAATAAGTATATTCTCACTAATAACAAGTGCACTTTTCTTGGGAGAAAAAAAAGAGACCTTTTTGCTCAATATGTTGAAAAATATTCTTAAAATAAGTAAATGCTAGTGCCATTATCTTGACATAATGATATGCGCTATTTTTTTTCATGCATGAAATAAGAAATTATTACTTTACAAAAGTAGTTTTATACTTGTGAGTGTTGATGACACAGCTTTGCAACACTTGATATTCTCGTTTCAAGCATGTTTTACTCAATATAGCTCATCAAATCTAATAATAGTAATATCTTACTGAGATAATACAAACCCTGTTTCCATATGAGTTGGGAAATTGTGTTAGATGTAAATATAAACGCAATTCAATGATTTGCAAATCATTTTCAACCCAGCAACATGTGACAAAGACGTTGGGAAAGGTGGCAATAAATACTGATAAAGTTGAGGAATGCTCATCAAACACTTATTTGGAACATCCCACAGGTGAACAGGCTAATTGGGAACAGGTGGGTGCCATGATTGGGTATAAAAGTAGATTCCATGAAATGCTCAGTCATTCACAAACAAGGATGGGGCGAGGGTCACCACTTTGTCAACAAATGCGTGAGCAAATTGTTGAACAGTTTAAGAAAAACCTGTCTCGACCAGCTATTGCAAGGAATTTAGGAGTTTCACCATCTACGGTCCGTAATATCATCAAAGGGTTCAGAGAATCTGGAGAAATCACTGCACGTAAGCAGCTAATCCCGTGACCTTCGATCCCTCAGGCTGTACTGCATCAACAAGCGACATCAGTGTGTAAAGGATATCACCACATAGGCTCAAGAACACTTCAGAAACCCACTGTCAGTAACTACAGTTGGTCACTACATCTGTAAGTGCAAGTTAAAACTCTCCTATGCAAGGCGAAAACCGTTTATCAACAACACCCAGAAACGCCATCGGCTTCACTGGGCCTGAGCTCATCTAAGATGGACTGATACAAAGTGGAAAAGTGTTCTGTGGTCTGACGAGTCCACATTTCAAATTGTTTTTGGAAACTGTGGACGTCGTGTCCTCCGGACCAAAGAGAAAAAGAACCATCCGGATTGTTATAGGCGCAAAGTGTAAAAGCCAGCATGTGTGATGGTATGGGGGTGTATTAGTGCCCAAGACATGGGTAACTTACACATCTGTGAAGGCACCATTAATGCTGAAAGGTACATACAGGTTTTGGAGCAACATATGTTGCCATCCAAGCAACGTTACCATGGACGCCCCTGCTTATTTCAGCAAGACAATGCCAAGCCACGTGCTACATCAACGTGGCTTCATAGTAAAAGAGTGCGGGTACTAGACTGGCCTGCCTGTAGTCCAGACCTGTCTCCCATTTAAAATGTGTGGCGCATTATGAAGCCTAAAATAGCACAACGGAGACCCCCGGACTGTTGAACAACTTAAGCTTAAGAATGGGAAAGAATTCCACCTGAGAAGCTTCAAAAATGTGTCTCCTCAGTTCCCAAACGTTTACTGAGTGTTGTAAAAAGGAAAGGCCATGTAACACAGTGGTGAACATGCCCTTTCCCAACTACTTTGGCACGTGTTGCAGCCATGAAATTCTAAGTTAATTATTATTTGCAAAAAAGAAAATAAAGTTTATGAGTTTGAACATCAAATATGTTGTCTTTGTAGTGCATTCAACTGAATATGGGTTGAAAATGATTTGCAAATCATTGTATTCCGTTTATATTTACATCGAACACAATTTCCCAACTCATATGGAAACAGGGTTTGTAATTTAGGACCAAAACACTTAAAACAAGTAAAACACTCTAACATCAAATCTGCTTAGTGAGAAGAATTATCTTATCAGACAGAAAATAAGCAAATATCAGCCTTATTTGAGATATTTCATCTTACTTAGATTTCAGTTTTTGCAGTGTGCCAGCATGGCCAGCTCTTCTGTCAGCACCTTCCTCTCCTTCATCTTCACACGCAAAGCCTCCATGAGCTGGCCGGCAGAGGGGACCTGCAGGGAGGAGGTGGTGAGGGGACGAGTGTAAGGGTGACGGTACAAAAAAAGGGGTGAGAGAAGAGAGGAAAACAAGGTTAATGCCACAGTAAATGTAACCGGGTTAAAAACTTTGGCTTTTAGCTCGGTAGGTAGCACGCTTGTCTCTCAACCCAGGTTCGAGAAAAACAGGGACTGGACTCTCTTCTGCTCACACTCTTTAGCAGGTCTACCTGCTGAAGAGTGAGGAAGAGTGGTGTCCTGATACGTTTGCATTACTGAGTGATGGCGGTTCGCTTCTTTTTACACTTGCATGGCGGTTATGAATGTTAAAGTGGTGTGTAAAACATTGCCGACAAGGTAAGAACATTTTGGGATGGCCACAGTTTGACCCTGGAACAGATTATGTATACTTACATGATCTTTTATAGGAAACATAAAAAGGAGGGGGGAAGAAGTGGATTTTTTTCAGCATTGAATACAAAATAAAGAAGATAAATTAAGTTAAAGTACCAATGATTGTCACATTGTGATGATAACCATAGAAGGTGTGCTTAAACCAACTATAGTACGTCAAGGACTACAATACACAGTACTACCGTATTTTCCGCACTATAAGGCGCACCTAAAAACCACAGATTTTCTCAAAAGCTGACAGTGCGCCTTATAACCCGGTGCGCTTTATATATGGATAAATATTAAGATTCATTTTCATAAAGTTTCGGTCTCGTAACTACGGTAAACAGCCGCCATCTTTTTTCCCGGTAGAACAGGAAGCGCTTCTTCTTCTACGCAAGCAACCGCCAAGGTAAGCACCCGCCCCCATAGAACAGGAAGCGCTTCTTCTTCTACTGTAAGCAACCACCCGCCCGCGTAGAAGAAGAAAAAGCGCGCGGATATTACCGTACGTTTCATTTCCTTTGTGTGTTTACATCTGTAAAGACCACAAAATGGCTCCTACTAAACGACAGGGATCCGGTTCATGAAAAGACGCAATCTCTCCATCCGCACACGGATTACTATTTCACAGCAACTGATATTCCTGTGAACCGCACTGTGGATACAACGGGAGCACGTACGGTGAATATTCGCACCACAGGGAATGAGAAGTCATCCTTCACTGTGGTTCTAGCTTGCCATGCTAATGGCCAGAAACTTCCACCCATGGTGATATTCAAAAGGAAGACCTTGCCAAAAGAGACCTTTCCAGCCGGCGTCATCATAAAAGCTAACTCGAAGGGATGGATGAAGAAAAGATGAGCGAGTGGTTAAGGTAAGTTTAAGTTTACGCGAAGAGGCCGGGTGGCTTTTTTCACGCAGCTTCGTCCATGTTGATATACGATTCCATGCGCGCCCACATCACGCTGGTTCTAATATATTATTAAAGTTTGACTGACCTATTTGACTGTTTTTTTGACATTCCTTTAGCGCAGTTAGATGCGGCTTACAACACGGGGCGGCTTATAGGTGGACAAAGTTTTGAAATATGCCGTTCATTGAAGGCGCGGCTTATAACCCAGGGCGCCTTATGGTGCGGAAAATACGGTAATTATGACTGGAATTTAGTTGTCTGTACATCATAAAGATAACTTGACGGCTGACATGAGATCTGAAACCGACTGATCACCAAAAAGGATGCGGGTGAGACGCAGACGTGCAAAGACGGCCTCGCCGCAGCCTCCTGCTTCATTAAAGGCAACAGCGGTGAGTCGGGTACATCAAACGCAGCACGCGGTCCTCGGAGAGACCCGTAGCGGCGAAATACTGCCGAGACTTTAGCCGCACCCTCGGGACGTGTCCGCTCTGGAGGTGCGGCAAAGACACGCCCACGCCAGGGTGCGCTCTTTCCTCAGCTAATTGCACTTGGAGCCACTGACACATAGAGAGAGAGGCCAGTTCAAACTACATGACTCGGCGCCACCTGTTGGTTGGCTTGTATAAATCTCTAGAGCAGGGCTGTCAACATTGAATGTGAGTGTTGTCTGTCTATCTATGTTGGCCCTGTGATGAGGTGGCGACTTGTCCAGGGTGTAGGAAGCTGAGATAGGCACCTTGCACCTCCTGGTACCCTAGCACCTCCAAAACCCTCAAATCTAGACTCCCAACATCCCAGAACAAGATATTCAGGTTACTTCTAGACCTCCACCCCAGATCACACCTCACTCCAACCCACTTCTCCAAAGTGGGCTGGCTCAGGGTGGAGGACAGAGTAACACAACTTGCACTGAGCCTGGTCTATAAAATCCGCTACACCCATACTTGCCAACCCTCCCGGATTTTCCGGGAGACTCCCGAAATTCAGCGCCTCTCCCGAAAACCTCCCGGGAAAAATTTTCTCCCGAAAAACTCCCGAAATTCAGGCGGACCTGAGTGACGTGTTGACAACACACAACAACAGTGTCTACCGTAAAGCAGTTCGTCTGCCGTAAACAGCAATGTTGTGACACTTTTAAACAGGACAATACTGCCATCTACTGTACATGCATAGGTGACCCACCCAAAATGTGTCACATTTTTGTGTTGATTTATTTATTTTATTTTGTGGTTTGAATTCGTTTTTGGAGCTGTCATTACACATTTATCAGTATTCACATTGGTCAGTAGGGGGCAGTAGGGCGTTTCTTCCCAATTGAATGCTATCGCCTGCAGACCGGAAGTGTCTTGTCATTCTGATGAGCGCGACCAGTCTGTGAACAATTGAAATGTCCTGTGTGCTTTTTCCTCCTGTATAACAGGTTAGTTTTGGTGAATCAACTCACTGAATAATATCCATGTGATCTTTATAAGTTTAAGTACACATTCTGATGGTGGAGCCTAACTCTAAAGTGTTTGTGAGTTGTAGTTTGTAAATGAACACTGAAATTCAAGTATTTATTTTATATATATATATATATATATATATATATATATATATATATATATATATATATATATATGTCTTAATAAGGTTATCCAAAAAATAGTGCTCGATACCGTAGTAGAGCGCAATATATGTATGTGTGGGAAAAAGCACTAGACTTCGCCTCAGACTACGACTCAATCACAGGCAACGAAAGAAACATCATCATCCACGCAAAAAACTCCATTCTCATCCACAACAGTACACCATGGCAAAAAAAGAATGCAACATTTGACGTCACTATGGGAAGTTTTGACGGAGCAGAAACGTGTGAACTCGTTGGGAGTTTCCTCCTCTCCCAGCTCGCTAGCCTCAATCTGAACCTTGGTATTTACCGTGATGACGGACTGGCAGTGTGTCGCGCTTCGCCAAGGAGCAGCGAGAATACCAAGAAGCGCATATGCCAAATTTTCAAAGAGAACGGCCTACGGATCACGATTGAAGCCAACAAGCAAACCGTCAACTGCCTTGACGTCACTTTCAACCTGAGAAATAACAGCTACCAACCATTCACGAAACCCAACACAACACTCCAATACGTGCACCATGACAGCAACCACCCACCCACCACCACGAAAAGAATACCTACCGGAATTAATAAAAGGCTATCGATGCTGTCATCTAGCAAAGCTGAATTTGACCAAGCAACCCCCCCGTACCAAAAAGCCCTTGATGAAAGCGGATACAATTTCACCCTCACCTATGAACCCACGCCAGGAAACCAGCCAAAAAAGAACAGAAAACGAAACGACATCATCTGGTAAAACCCCCCATACAGCAAAAACGTCTCAACTAACATTGGACACAAATTCCTCAATCTGATTGACAAACACTTTCCCAAAGACAACACCCTAAGAAAAGTATTCAACAAGAACAACATTAAACTGAGCTACAGCTGCATGAACAATATACGACAAATCATCTCAAACCACAACAAAACAATTGCAAATGAGCCGTCGGCCCCCGGACAGAGCGACTCCAAAACCAACAAAGGCTGTAACTGTCGAAAGAAACCTGATTGCCCTCTCAACGGGGGGTGCTTACAAACATCAGTGGTCTACCAATCTAAGGTAATACGCAAGGACATTAACACATCCGACACATATGTAGGATTAACCGAGGGAGAATTCAAAACCAGATGGAACAATCACAAGGCTTCTTTCAGGAACCAAAACCTGCGGAATACCACAGAACTCAGCAAACACATTTGGGACCTCAAAGACAATAATGTTGAATATTCAATAACATGGCAAATTCTTGCATCCAGCACACCTTACAATAGTGGTAATAAAAGATGCAACCTATGCTTGAAAGAGAAACTGTTTATTATTTACCGTCCAGACCTGTCATCCCTCAACAAGCGCAGCGAAATTGTAACAGCATGCCGCCATAGACGGAAACACCTCCTAGGTAACACATGAGCCAATCACCACGCCCCTACGCCAGCCTGTACCCACCCACTCTGTGCCCTATATAAACCATGGTATGCGAATGCTCCCATTAAAATCTCCTGATGATTGAGGGTACCCCCCCTCATGAAACAGGCCTGTAGAGATGAAATAGTCTTGTGATTTTTTTCCCCACACATACATACATATATATATATATATATATATATATATATATATATATATATATATATATATATATATATATATATATAGCTAGAATTCACTGAAAGTCAAGTATTTCTTATATATATATATATCTTAGCCCCGCCCCCAACCATATATATATATATATATATATATATATATATATATAGCTAGAATTCACTGAAAGTCAAGTATTTCTTATATATATATATACATATATATATGAAATACTTGACTTGGTGAATTCTAGCTGTAAATATACTCCTCCCCTCTTAACCACGCCCCCCCCCCCCCCCCCCCCCCCCCCCCCCCACACACACACACACCTCCCGAAATCGGAGGTCTCAAGGTTGGCAAGTATGACTTAAACAAGTTCAAAAACTTATTCGGTTGTTACCATTTCGTGGTCAATTGTACGGAATATGTACTTCACTGTGTAAACTGTACTGTTTCATATAATGTATTCTCTTCCTTTGCAATCTGCTAGTAAAAGTTTCAATCGATCAATCAAAAAACCTGCAAATCAGATGGAAAATTAGAGGGAACATTGTTTTTATAATCGATTAGTTGTTGCAGCCCTAATTTGGACCATGAATTGATTAACGTGGACCCCGACTTAAACAAGTTGAAAAACTTATTGGGGTGTTACCATTTAGTGGTCAATTGTACGGAATATGTACTGTACTGTGCAATCTAGTGGAGGAGTTCAAGTACCTCGGAGTCTTGTTCACGAGTGAGGGAAGAGTGGATGGTGAGATCGACAGGCGGATCGGTGCGGCATCTTCAGTAATGCGGACGCTGTATCGATCCGTTGTGGTGAAGAAGGAGCTGAGCCGGAAGGCAAAGCTCTCAATTTACCGGTCGATCTACGTTCCCATCCTCACCTATGGTCATGAGCTTTGGGTTATGACCGAAAGGACAAGATCACGGGTACAAGCGGCCGAAATGAGTTTCCTCCGCCGGGTGGCGGGGCTCTCCCTTAGAGATAGGGTGAGAAGCTCTGTCATCCGGGGGGAGCTCAAAGTAAAGCCGCTGCTCCTCCACATCGAGAGGAGCCAGATGAGGTGGTTCGGGCATCTGGTCAGGATGCGACCCGATCGCCTCCCTCGGGAGGTGTTTAGGGCACGTCCGACCGGTAGGAGGCCACGGGGAAGACCCAGGACACGTTGGGAAGACTATGTCTCCCGGCTGGCCTGGGAACGCCTCGGGATCCCCCGGGAGGAGCTGGACGAAGTGGCTGGGGAGAGGGAAGTCTGGGCTTCCCTGCTTAGGCTGCTGCCCCCGCGACCCGACCTCGGATAAGCGGAAGAAGATGGATGGATGGGATGGATCAATCAATCAAAAACCCCACGCGACCCCGAAAGGGACAAGCGGTAGAAAATGGATGGATGGACGGTGGATACCTTTGTGGTTTGAGTTCACATTTTCGGGACTTATGCAGATCCCAACACGTACTAATAGGTAAGAAACGTTGGTTTCGCATAATAGGCAAATTGTCTGGGAGAAATCTGGGAGATCAGGGTAAGTTTTCACTGTGAATATATGCAATGAAATGTCTTGAAATATACGGAGGATATGTTGCTCCCTGACCGCGATGCAACCGGCGGACCAACATGGGACAAGCAGGACTTTCCTTCGCACTTGATACCCTGCAGGCTGGTTGGAGGTGAGCGCTGATGCAGCTGCTCTCCTGGACTCCCCTGGGCTGCTCAAGGCAAAGGTCTTAGGAGTCGGGCGCTAATGTTATGCTACAGTTGATTTAGCCGGCCCCGCCCCCTCACCCTTGTCCCCTTTGGCGAGAGCGAGCAGGCAAGAGCGCGCTAAAGCAAGCCCGACAAGCTCTGCTTCGCCAAGAAGGTCCTGTCCCCCTCGGCGAGAGTGGAATTGCTACAGCAGCATTAAGCCGTGCTAACTCACGGCCATTACTATTCAACAGGCCCCGCAGAGCACACCTTTTTGTCTGGCTGTGATTTCATGAACATGTTTTAGAAGCCAACTGACATGTAAAGCCACTGACACTGACAAGTGTGTGTGTGTGTGTGTGTGTGTGAGGACAAGGACAGCGGCTGCAAGCAAAAGGTGTTTTCATGAGCCAATTAAATGACATTGCTATTCCATAGCCCCGGGCGCACCTCAAGGCGAGGAGCAGCTCAAAGTTGCGGCACTCCAGTGGCCATTGTTTGCTAGTGGCGTAACACACTTTTTTTTTTATTTGACTTCCCCCCCCCCTTACTACCAGACAGATCGATCATTCGGGGCTGGTCCGTCTTCTCCCTCGGAACAGGTTAGCACAATTATTTTCAAGGGCTCAATTTGGGAGCAGCAGCAACCGAGACACGCTGCAGAAGATCTAAAAGTAAGGATAAGCGAGGAAAAATAATATCGTAAAGATCGCAGATAAAACGTTGTCTACATTTCGAATGATTTTCTTCACTCAATAAATAAACAGTGAATTAGTAGAAGTGGGAAGTTGGCACCAGAGGTGGGTAGAGTAGCCAGAAATTGTACTCAAGTAAGAGTACTGTTACTTTAGAGATTTATTACTCAAGTAAAAGTAAGGAGTAGTCACCCAAATATTTACTTGAGTAAAAGTAAAAAGTATGTTGTGAAAAAACTACTCAAGTACTGAGTAACTGATGAGTAACATACACACACATATCATATATATATATATATATATATATATATATATATACACATACATTGATATATACAGTATATCATTTATATTTATTTATTTTGCCGTTTTTGTTTACATGTTAAAGGTGTTTTAATGAATATACATGCATGTTTAACACATATAGATTCCTTTCTTTCATGTTGACAAGAATATAAGTTGGTGTATTACCTGATTCTGATGACTTGCGTTGATTGTAATCAGACAGTAGTGATGATAACGTCCACGTTTTCAAATGCAGGAGAAAAAAAGTTCCTCCTTTCTGTCTAATACCACATGAAAGTGGTTGGTTTTTGGCATCTTATTTGTCCAGCTTCCATATTCGTTTTCACACACTTTACAAGAAATACATTGGCGGCAAATTCCGTAGCTTGCTAGCTTGTTTGCGCTGGCTTTCGGAGACTCTTATTTTGAAAGCGCAGGCGCGATGGAGCGGCACTTTTATTGTGAAGACAGGAACTGTGCAGTCAGTCTTTAGGCTTGTGACGGGATGTACGTTTGAAATAAAAACGTGTCTTTTTTCCTTCACACTTTTGATTGATTGATTGAAACTTTTATAAGTAGATTGCACAGTACAGTACATATTCCGTACAATTGACCACTAAATGGTAACACCCCAATAAGTTTTTCAACTTGTTTAAGTCAGGTCATGTGACCGCCTGGCTCTGTTTGATTGGTCCAACGTCACCAGTGACTGCATCTGATTGGTGGAACGGAGTCAAACGTCAGTGGTGACTGCATTTTATTGGTGGAACGGAGTGAAACGTCACCAGTAACGCAGGCACTTTGAAGGTCTGTCTGACAGACCAAAACAAACAAAGCGTGCATTAACAGATCGATAAAAATTAGTAGCGAGTAGCGAGCTGAATGTAGATAAAAGTAGCGGAGTAAAAGTAGCGTTTCTTCTCTATAAATATACTCAAGTAAAAGTAAAAGTAAGTTGCATTAAAACTACTCTTAGAAGTACAATTTATCCCAAAAGTTACTCAAGTAGATGTAACGGAGTAAATGTAGCGCGTTACTACCCACCTCTGGTTGGCACACACATTTAGGGGTTCACCCTTGAACTGCTACAACAAACCCCGTTTCCATATGAGTTGGGAAATTGTGTTAGATGTAAATATAAACGGAATACAATGATTTGCAAATCCTTTTCAACCCATATTCAGTTGAATGCACTACAAAGACAACATATTTGATGTTCAAACTCATAAACTTAATTTTTTTTTTGCAAATAATAATTAACTTTAGAATTTCATGGCTGCAACACGTGCCGAAGTAGTTGGGAAAGGGCATGTTCACCACTGTGTTACATGGCCTTTCCTTTGAACAACACTCAGTAAACGTTTGGGAACTGAGGAGACACATTTTTTAAGCTTCTCAGGTGGAATTCTTTCCCATTCTTGCTTGATGTACAGCTTAAGTTGTTCAACAGTCCGGGGGTCTCCGTTGTGCTATTTTAGGCTTCATAATGCGCCACACATTTTCATTTTCAATGGGAGACAGGTCTGGACTACAGGCAGGCCAGTTTAGTACCCACACTCTTTTACTATGAAGCCACGTTGATGTAACACGTGGCTTGGCATTGTCTAGCTGAAATAAGCAGGGGCGTCCATGGTAACGTTGCTTGGATGGCAACATATGTTGCTCCAAAACCTGTATGTACCTTTCAGCATTAATGGTGCCTTCACAGATGTGTAAGTTTACCCATGTCTTGGGCACTAATACACCCCCATACCATCACACATGCTGGCTTTTCCACTTTGCGCCTATAACAATCCGGATGGTTCTTTTCCTCTTTGGTCCGGAGGACACGACGTCCACAGTTTCCAAAAACAATTTGAAATGTGGACTCGTCAGACCACAGAACACTTTTCCACTTTGTATCAGTCCATCTTAGATGAGCTGTGGCCCAGCAAAGCCAGCGGTGTTTCTGGGTGTTGTTGATAAATGGTTTTCGCCTTGCATAGGAGAGTTTTAACTTGCACTTACAGATGTAGCGACCAACTGTAGTTACTGACAGTGGGTTTCTGAAGTGTTCCTGAGCCCATGCGGTGATATCCTTTACACACTGATGTCGCTTGTTGATGCAGTACAGCCTGAGGGATGGAAGGTCACGGGCTTAGCTGCTTACGTGCAGTGATTTCTCCAGATTCTCTGAACCCTTTGATGACATTACGGACCGTAGATGGTGAAACCCCTAAATTCTTTGCAATAGCTGGTTGAGAAAGGTTTTTCTTAAACTGTTCAACAATTTGCTCACGCATTTGTTGACAAAGTGGTGACCCTCGCCCCATCCTTGTTTGTGAATGACTGAGCATTTCATGGAATCTACTTTTATACCCAATCATGGCACCCACCTGTTCCCAATTAGCCTGCACACCTGTGAGATGTTCCAAATAAGTGTTTGATGAGCATTCCTCAACTTTATCAGTATTTATTGCCACCTTTCCCAACTTCTTTGTCACGTGTTGCTGGCATCAAATTCTAAAGTTAATGATTATTTGCAAAAAAAAAAAAAAAAGTTTATCAGTTTGAACATCAAATATGTTGTCTTTGTAGCATATTCAACTGAATATGGGTTGAAAATTATTTGCAAATCATTGTATTCAGTTTATATTTACATCTAACACAATTTCCCAACTCATATGGAAACGGGGTTTGTATGATATCCATTAAGTAAGACCAGAGGTGGGTAGTAACGCGCTACATTTACTCCGTTACATCTACTTGAGTAACTTTTGGGATAAATTGTACTTCTAAGAGTAGTTTTAATGCAACATACTTTTACTTTTACTTGAGTATATTTATAGAGAAGAAACGCTACTTTTACTCCGCTACTTTTATCTACATTCAGCTCGCTACTCGCTACTAATTTTGATCGATCTGTTAATGCACGCTTTGTTTGTTTTGGTCTGTCAGACAGACCTTCATAGTGCCTGCGTTTCAACAAATACAGTCACTGGTGACGTTCACTCCGTTCCACCAATCAGATGCAGTCACTGGTGACGTTGGACCAATCAAACAGAGCCAGGTGGTCACATGACCTGACTTAAACAAGTGGAAAAACTTATTGGGGTGTTACCATTTAGTGGTCAATTGTACGGAATATGTACTGTACTGTGCAATCTACTAATACAAGTTTCAATCAATCAATCAAAAGTGTGAAGGAAAAAAGACCCTTTTTTATTTCAACCGTACATCCCGTCAAAAGCCTAAAGACTGACTGCACAGTTCCTGTCTTCACAATAAAAGTGCCGCTCCATCGCGCCTGCGCTTTCAAAATAAGAGTCTCCGAAAGCCTGCGCAAACAAGCTAGCAAGCTACGGAGTTTGCCGCCAATGTATTTCTTGTAAAGTGTATACAAACGAATATGGAAGCTGGACATATAAGATGCCAAAAACCAACCACTTTCATGTGGTATTAGACAGAAAGGAGGAACTTTTTTTCTCCTCCATTTGAAAACCTGGACGTTTGACGTTGATTACAATCAATGCAAGTCATCAGAATCAGGTAATACACCAACTTATATTCTTGTCTTCATGAAAGAAAGGAATCTATATGTGTTAAACATGCATGTATATTCATTAAAACACATTTAACATGTAAACAAAAACGGCAAAAAAAAAAAAAAAAAAATTATATACTGCATATATCTATGTATATATATATATATATATATATATATATATATATATATATATATATATATATATATATATATATATGTGTGTGTGTGTGTGTATATATATATATATATATATATATATATATATATATATGTATATATGTGTGTGTGTGTGTATATATATATATATATATATATATATATGATATGTGTGTGTATGTTACTCATCAGTTACTCAGTACTTGAGTAGTTTTTTTACAACATACTTTTTACTTTTACTCAAGTAAATATTTGGGTGACTACTCCTTACTTTTACTTGAGTAATAAATCTCTAAAGTAACAGTACTCTTACTTGAGTACAATTTCTGGCTACTCTACCCACCTCTGAGTAAGACTACGTATTATGTTGAAGGGGGCAGGAAAATATAAGATGTTTCTTCATCCTGCTCCTTCTCAGGCATTGGTGTGTAAATGTGTGTTTAGTTGCTGAGGTTTAATTATCTATCAATCAAAGATGCACGTCAATGAAGGAGATAAATAAAAAATGAATGAATGAAAATGAATTAATGGGTTGTCTTAAATCCCACACCATAGCAACTATTATACCAACATTCTGCCAGTACAGTAACAGAAAATAAAGTGGAAAATGATTCCATAACATCATTTTTCCTTGTTAGTAATAGTTAAAACAGAAATGTGCAAAAGTATTTTTAATAGCCTATGCACATTTACATTTGTTGATGCACCTTTTTGCAGAAAATGCAACCATTTTGGAATATGATGCCATGAGATTGGCACACCTACAATAGGTACAGTACCATTTAATTCTGTATATTCATATGCAGCACCATGGACAGCAACCAGGACAATCTAGAACAGTGTTTTTCAACCTTTTAAGCCAAGGCACATTTTTTTTTCATTGGAAAAATCCCGAGGCACACCACCAGCGGAAAACATAAAAAAATTATTGTATTCCGTTTATATTTACATCTAACACAATTTCCCAACTCATATGGAAACGGGGTTTGTATTTGTTTCATTGCAGCCATTTGCTAAAATCAAAAAAGTTTGTTTTATTTCTCATGAATGTAGACTCAGCACCCCATTTTGACAGAAGAATATACAGAACTGTAGAAATGTTTGCAAAATTATTTAAAAAAAAGAACCTCAAAAATCACATGTGCATAAGTATACAGACCCTTTGCTCTATACATTGTGGATGCACATTTGGCACAAGCTTGGCACACCTATCTTTGGACAGTTTGGCCCATTCCTCTTTGCAGCACCTCTCACCAGGGCCGGCCCGTGGCATAGGCCGTATAGGCAAATGCTAAGGGCGCCGTCCATCAGGGGGCGCCACGCCAGTGCCACAAATGTTGGAGAAAAAAAAAAAAAAGTTGGTACTATTATTTCTAAATACAAAAAATAATCCCACGTTAATTAAAATGCAAAGTAAAGCCTATATAATAGAAATATTATTTGTTACAACATTACAACCCCCCCCCCGCCCCCCCTTCGCCCGGTGCGCCCCCTCCCTTCCCGTATCAAGACTCTTTTTGGACGTCACCACATCAAAAAATCAACACAAGATGTCAAAACGGCCAGGTGCCCAGGGAAGAAAAAAGAGAAAAGAAGAGGAGGAGAAACGAGAAAAAGACAGAGGTAGCAAGTAGGTAACGTTAGCCTACATGAAATTATTTGTCTGTTACAGAATGTGATAGTAACCTGGCTTTTTAGCATTAAGCTAATGTTACATGATTCGGCAATTGCTAATCAATAAATAGCTAGTTCTGTTTTAACGTCGGGTTAATATTGTGGAGGGGGCTAAATTGTTATGGAAAATAATAATGTAACGTTAGGTAATTACAGTACTCCCACCTTACATTCCTCAGGGACATTTGTATTAGATCTTTTAAGCAGGTATTTTTTGTTTACATTGTTATTGCCTTCTGGTTAGCTAATGTTTGCCCTGCAGGTAATAGTCACTTTTCCACCCATTAGGTATAGTTGTAAGCCTAGTTGTTAAAGTGCACATCATTAATGTTAATTAAGCAATATGTATGTAAAAAATATTGTATTTCATATATTAATTTTTTATTTTTTGCATTAATTTATTTATTCATATTTTTTTTTATCTTGTTAACTATTCTGATTGTTAATTTGCTTTCTTTAAGTAAAAAAAAGGTCAAAGACAAAGCTATTTGGTTTCTTGTGAGTATATACAGTTCACTGCCGATGTGGGGGGGCGCCATCTAAAATCTTGCCTAGGGCGCCAGATTGGTTAGGGCCGGGCCTGCCTCTCACGCTCCATCAGGTTGGATGGCAAGCATTGGTTTGGTCGCCAGATGCTACGTGAACCACTATACTAGCAACATTATTCCTTTATAGGGGCGAAGGCAGATAAGAGCATGTTCCATGTGGTGATGATGTCCCAGGTGCCGATGTAGGCCACCATTCAAGGTGAGAAGGGAAAGAAAAAAAAAAACATAGCGCTGATCTTTGATCTTCTCACTTTTGTTTGAAAATCAAATTGATCAAACAAGGGAATAATAACAACAACAACAAGATGATAAACAGATGAAAAAAGTCCAAGCACAAAGGCATGCCAGTAGAAAAATCTTGCATTTGATTATCTCCCGTAATGAATATGTCACATTTGCAAAGTGGGGCTCAGGTAAGACTATTCTCTCCTTCATAATTATCGAGCCCTGCAGCGGAGCCCATCCCGCTTCTCTCCCCTTTAGGCCACAGGGGACTGATATGAAAGGGAATTGGACACTTGGGGCCACACATACTGTAATTAAAAAAAACCTCTCCTTTGCTTGATACGTTGTTTGGAAACATCATTTGGGTGCACAACGTGCATTTGTTAGGGATGTGACCTAAATACACCCTCCATTAAACACAGGGAAGCACCGGGTCTTTGTCTCGGGTTGCTACTCACTCATTAGGTGTGAAAAGGAGGTGATTCAGGCACCGCTGGGGTTTAAATATAGAAAGGTGATATCCATACAAAGGAGATGCAAAACCCCCCAGGTGGAATTTGAGCAATCAAAGAAGGCGGCGGCTGGTGACTGAAGCTCGGCTCGTTTGGCTGAGCGAACGTGTCAGGAAGGAGTCGGTGACATAATCCATGCAAAGTGGCTATGCTGTGCAACATGACACAATACTGTACATTAGGGGTGTATTTGTATTGAACCGTTTCGGTACGGGGGTTTCAATTCGGTGTGTGTGTGTGTGTGTGTTATGGACAGCAAAGCCCTGTCTGTCTGTTATTTCACTTGACCTTTTTCTGTGTTGATTGAGCTGTGTTGAAGCAGCAAAAAAGGACATTATGTTAAATGAAGAGTTTCTGTCTCTGATAGTTGATATAATAATGTAAGTGCATCATTAAGCCTACATGAACTCCATGGTGTTCAGGGATGAATAGTCTCTCCTATTGCTATTGTACCATTTTTTCAGCTATAGTTACATTAATCATTAGTAATGCAGCAGCCTAGTTTTGAATGGCAGGGTCCCTGCTATCACATGTTGATAAAAATATAACATTTACATAATAAATCAACTACAGGCTTCCCAAATGCTGTAATAAATCAAGCATGATGAGTTGACTTGAAACTGTTTAATGTTGCACTTTTTATATGTAGAAGAAAAGTTTTGTCATTTTATATAATCTGAGCAACAACTTGAGGCAGTTTAACGTTGATTAACGTGGGCAGAATTATTATAGTGTTCCCAATGTTAAAAGGATAAAGCCATTGTTTACAAATTTGGTAAATAAATAACCAAAAAATGTATATTTTGTTGTTTTCTTACTGTACTGAAAATGAACCGAACCGTGACCTCTAAACCGAGGTACGCACCGAACCGAAATTTTTGTGTACCGTTACACCCCTACTGTACATGCTTTAAGGTTGTACAACAGGGCTATTCGACTGGTGTCCCCATTGGCCACATTCGGTCGGGAATGACTGAATTCAGTTGAAAACTTGGGAGAAAAACGTCTTTTTTGCAGAAAATTCCTAAACATAGTAGAGTGCTCCTGTTGTATAGGGCGGGGGTCAGCAACCTGAGGCTCTTGAGCCGTATGCGGCTCTTTAGTGACGCCCAGGTGGCTCACTGGAGCATTTTTAAAAAATTATTAAAAATGGAAAAAGATGGGGGAAAAATATATTTTATTGTTTTAGTATGTTTTTTGAGGTAGCGACTTGTCCAGGGTGTACCCCGCCTTCCGCCCGATTGTAGCTGAGATAGGCTCCAGCGCCTCCCGCGACCCTGAAGGGAATAAGCGGTAGAAAATGGATGGATGGATGGATAGTATGTTTTTTGTTTAAAGACAAACATGACACAAACCTTCTCAATTGTGAGAAATACCACTGTTTAATATGTTTGTGTGTAACACAGTGGTAAAAATGTCCCTGTGCCAACTTTTTTGCAATGTGTTGCTGCCATTAAATTCTAAGTTAATGATTATTTGCAAAAAAAAATTACGTTTCTCAGTTCGAACATTAAATATGTTGTCTTTGCAGTCTATTCAATTGAATATAAGTTGAAAAGGATTTGCAAATCACTGTATTATGTTTTTATTTATGAATTACACAACGTGCCAACTTCACTGGTTTTGCGTTTTCTGTGATAACATAATATTGTCACAACGTGGATTGTTTTCCCGGGATGCAATCGGACTTGACCGGACAAGGCTTGCAGGTAAAAACATGATTTACTCTTTCTATAACTACAAAGGGGTACAAACAAAAGGCGCTCACAAGGCGGAGGCACAAACTTGGCGCAGGAAACAAAAACTAACACTTAGGGTAAACGATGGACATGGCAAAACAAAAAGTCGCTAACTGTGGCATGAATAGACAAAAACTTACTTGGCAAGGCATGAACCATGAAATGAGCAATAGCAAGAATACCAGCATGAAAAGATCATCAATAGAGCAAATCCAGAGTAATGTTGCCAGGACGACTAACTGAAAAAACAGGCTTAAATAATAGCCTCTTAAAGGGGAACATTATCACAATTTCAGAAGGGTTAAAACCATTAAAAATCAGTTCCCAGTGGCTTATTTTATTTTTCAAAATTTTACCCATCATGCAATATCCCTAAAAAAAGCTTCAAAGTGCCTGATTTTAACCACCCGTCCATTTTCCTGTGACGTCACACAGTGATGCCAATACAAACAAACAGCAAGGTATAGCGACATTAGCTCGGATTCAGACTCGGATTTCAGCTGCTTAACACTGTCTGATAAGATAATTACTAACAACTATGAACTAGGTTTACAGCATATGAAATACATTTAGCAACAACATGCACTTTGACAGTGCAGACAGCCCATTTCAGGCGCGCTAAGAACATATATTTTTCCACGATTTCAGCACTCAGGTTAACCATACCTAAATAGACACAAAATACGGCATTACACAAGACTACCCGAATGTACTCGAATGATTGAAAAAAATAAATGTTTTTAAGCTAAATTATTGGTAAACACAGTTTATGTATAATAATTTACGTAAAACCGCGAGAAATTAATAAAGTTTTCATCAATTAATATATTCTGTAGACATACCCTCATCCGCTCTCTTTTCCTGAAAGCTGATCTGTCCAGTTTTGGAGTTGATGTCAGCAGGCCAGGGAAGCTAGGGTCGATATTCTTCTCTTGATCATCTTCGGTGGCATAAGGGACGATGTGAGCCAAGACATCCAGGGGGTTTAGCTCGCTCGTCTGCGGGAACAAACTGCCGCCATTTCTTGCCGTGCTACCGAGGTCCTTTGTCCCTGAATTGCTCACACACTCCGGCAGATTCAATGGGGGTCTGGCGGCAGATTTCTTTGACTTTATCGTTGGAAATGCATCTGCTTTGAGTGTCGCAGGATATCCACACATTCTTGCCATCTCTGTCGTAGCATAGCTTTCGTCGGTAAAGTGTGCGGAACAAACGACTGACCATTTCGTCGGCTTTCCCCACAACCTCGTATTTTGAACAAATTTCGTCCAATTTCTTGCCACTTTCGCATCTTTGGGTTGCACTGGTGCAACTTGAATCCGTCCCTGTTCGTGTTGTTACACCCTCCGACAACACACCGACGAAAGTGAGAAAATGGCGGATTGCTTCCCGATGTGACGTCACGTTGTGACGTCATCGCTCCGAGAGCGAATAATAGAAAGGCGTTTAATTCGCCAAAATTCACCCATTTAGAGTTCGGAAATGGGTTAAAAAAATATATGGTCTTTTTTCTGCAACATCAAGGTATATATTGACGCTTACATAGGTCTGGTGATAATGTTCCCCTTTAATTAGAACAGGTGTGTGCATAAGGCAGGTGAAACTAATGAGTAGTCATGGAAACCAAAACAAACAAGAGTGCACAACAACAGGGACTCATAGAGTCAAAAAACCAACAGATCATAACCAAACAAAACATGATCTAGACCACAGATCATGACAAACATCTGTTGCATTATTAGATAGATAAAGTTTAAAATATATATACCGTATTTTTCAGACTATAAGTCGCAGTTTTTTTCATAGTTTGGCCGGGGGTGCGACTTATACTCAGGAGCGACTTATGTGTGAAATGATTAACACATTATAATATTATTTATCTCATTCACGTAAGAGACTAGACGTATAAGATTTCATGGGATTTAGCGATTAGGAGTGACAGATTGTTTGGTAAACGTATAGCATGTTCTATATGTTATAGTTATTTGAATGACTCTTACCATAATATGTTACGTTAACATACCAGTTGGTTATTTATGCCTCATATAACGTACACTTATTCAGCCTGTTGTTCACTATTCTTTATTTATTTTAAATTGCCTTTCAAATGTCTATTCTTGCTGTTGGCTTTTATCAAATACATTTCCCCAAAAAATGCGACTTATACTCCAGTGCGACTTATATATGTTTTTTCCCTTCTTTATTATGCATTATACTTTGGAACGACTTATACTCCGAAAAATATGGTACAATAATAATTCATTTTCTACCACTTGTCCTTGATAATTTTGACAAAAAAATAGAATGGAAAATTACTGTTACTGCAAATGTCAGCAGACTAAATTAACTAAATTGTTTACTTACTAATAAAAGAAAAGTTGTTTCGTATATTCACTATTTTATTTAAGGACAAACTTGCAATAAGAAACATGTTTAATGTATCGTCAGATTTTTTGTTAAAATAAAGCCAATGATGCCATTTTTTGTGGTCCTCTTTATTTAGAAAAGTATCGAAAAGTACAGAGAAGTATCGAAATAATTTTGGTACCGGTACCGAAATATTAGTATTGGAACAACACTACATCGTGTTTTCTATAACACAGTAAAACCATGTACCGTATTTTTCGGACTATAAGTCGCAGTTTTTTTTCATAGTTTGGCCGGGGGTGCGACTTATACTCAGGAGCGACTTATGTGTGAAATTATTAACACATTAGCGTAAAATATCAAATAATATTATTTATCTCATTCACATAAGAGACTAGACGTTAGAGATGCGCGGTTTGCGGGCACAACCGCGGAGTCCGCGGATTATCCGCGGATCGGGCGGATGAAATTAAAAAAAATTAGATTTTATCCGCGGGTCGGGTCGGGTCGGGCGGTTGAAATAAAAAAAAATTTGATTTTAAATAGATTCAGGCGGGTGGCAGTTAAACCAATTGGGAAATATATATACATAGTTAAATGTTGTTACCCACATACGAAAAACGAGCAGGCACCTGCAGCATATGCCACAACAGAAGAAAAAAAAGAAAAAGAGATGGACACTTTTACGGAGCGGAGAAGGGACGCCTCGCCGGGGTCTGGGACCGAGGCCCCTTCCCCCGAGAGGGCCCCACCGGGAGCCGTAGCTGAAGCGATCCGCGAGAAGGGCCCGACGCACGTCCAGGGTCACCACCGCGCCCACCGCGCCCACCGCACCGACACCCCGCCTCGTCCGCTTTCGCCGCGGCCGGCGTCACGCGCAGCAGGTAAGCAGCTTACCTGCCCGCCACCCCCGTGGCCGGGGGCTCGCAACAGGGGTCACTCCGCGCGCTCCGCCCGCGCAGCTTACCTGCCCGCCACCCCTGTTGCCGGGGGCGCGTAACAGGGGCCACTCCGCGCGCAGTGCGCTCACGAAAGGGGTGGGGCTCACCCTGGTTGATATAGACAGCAGGACGGTGGCCATGGAAGTCGGAACCCGCTAAGGAGTGTGTAACAACCCAC
>NC_084574.2:6697500-6800000 GCF_033978685.3 Nerophis lumbriciformis | reverse complement strand
AAATGCCATTTTAACAAGCTAAATAAGTCCGTCTGGAGAGGAAAAAAAACAAAAACCAGACTATTAACGCCTCCTCTTGGGAGTCTCCTCCTTATTCCTGCCACTGCCGCTGTGACATATTTACAATACAAAGCCATGAAGTCCCTTCCGCACGCACACAAACACACTTAGACAAATAACCAAACAAAAAAAAAAAAAAGAAGAGAAGGGGCTGATTTAATTAGTTCAATAATGAAATGAAGCTTAATTAGAGTCACTTTCCTTGGGAGAGAAGTGCGGATGCTGTTCCTTGTCATTACCGAGCCATAATGAGCCACAGAACACGACGCATTGTGCATCGCTGCCAGCGTCCGCCGCAATAACAATTATAATGAAAGTTTCTTTCCACTGTGCACTGCAAGAACTGCAATCTAAGTAAGATGAAATATCTCAAATAAGGGTGATATTTGCTTATTTTCTGTCTGATAAGATCATTCTTCTCACTAAGCAGATTCTATGTTAGAGTGTTTTACTTGTTTTAAGTGTTTTGCTCCTAAATGATCTCAGTAAGATATTACAGCTTGTTGCTGAGATTTGATGACCTATATTGAGTAAAACATGCTTGAAACTAGAATATCAACTGTTGCAAAGCTGTGTCATCAACACTCACAAGTATAAAACTACTTTTTTTAAGTAATAATTTCTTATTTCAAGCATGAAATAAAAAAAATCATGACTTTGACACAATTGTGTCTCATAATTAAAACAGATGACAGCCAAATGGACTTTGCTGTTTTATTTTCAATAAAATAATAGAAAATGCGTCCTCATATAGTAGTACAGTTGGCACAGTACAGTAAACGGACAGTTAATATTAAAACATTTAACATTTCAAACCATTTTGGACAGAAATAGTTCATGCACATTCAGATAAATTCTGCAAAATTACAATTAAAACAATTTTGGCCGGGGGCCGGGCTGTGTATATGCGCACTAATTGACTAAAAGAGCACGCACTTGGCGCGATGATGTCATGTTATCGATGGAAAAATGCATTTTTAGACAATATGATTTGCCTGAGCGGCTAGGAGACCCCGAGAGTAACAAGCGCTTGCCTTGTTGCCTTTCCATTAAGAACAATAAATTAGTTTTTAGTATAAGTTTGCTGGTTTTGTCAAGACTTGATCCTGGGTGTTTGCTTTTCCGGGATGCAACGGAAAGTTGGCTCGGGCGAGACGGGAATGTGAGTACATTTTTATTTAAACTACAAAAAAAGGAAGTAAACAAAAGGTGCGCACAATGGCGGAGAACAAACTATGAAACCAAATACTTGCACAAAGGCAAAAACTATGAACAATAGTGATGGGTCCGGCAACACCGATGCATCGGCGCATGCGTCGAGCTCATAGAGCAAAACCCTGTGTCGGTGCGCGTACCGCTTTTAGAAAGTCACGTGACCGATTATGAGCTGTTTTGGTCACGTGACCGATACGCGAACTGTGTCGCACTGACGCCTCCTCTGTGCCCTGTGAGCGGCTCTTTTCTACAGCCGGAGAAATAATAACTAAGAAGAGAAATCGTCTAAAATTTAATACGTTGGCAAAACTGTTTTTTTTAAAATAAAAATGTGTAAAAAAAAAAAAAAAAAAAATTCCCAGTCCACAAGCATCCTCATTCACAACACGTTCTCTTAGATTTCCATGTTATGATACATGTTCACACTATTTATTGACTGTATCTAAAAAAGATAAAAAATATATTTTTATTTAAATTAAGTTATGAAATAATCCTAAATGAAATACAATGACTTGGTTTATATTATTGTATATACTAGGTCATAAAATCAGTGTCAGTTGAGTCGGTCCATAGGTTGCCTGTAGGGATTTTTAATGTCCAGCAGATGTCAGTATTTAGTGACACAGTGTCGACACAGTATCAATACAGTTTTGCAATGTGTCGAAACGCTTCATGACGCCTCTTCAACCAATCACTAATGAACAACAAAAAAAAGTAACTGTGGCAATAATAAACAAAACTTACTTGGCATGGACAAAAACGGCATGAAAAAGCGCAGCAAGGGTCATAAGTGTGTGGAGAGTATAAATGCGGGGATGTCGTCAGAACGACAAACTGAAAACAATGAACTTAAATACTATAGACATGATTAACGAAAACAGGTGCGTGACTCAAAACGTGAAACAGGTGCGTGACGTGACAGGTGAAAACTAATGGGTTGCTATGGTGACAAACAAGAGTGCACAATGAGTCCAAACGTGAAACAGGTGAAACTAATGGGTAACTATGGAAATAAGACCAGGGAGTGAAAAGCCAGAAACTAAAGAGTCCAATAACTAAAAACATGACTAAAACAAAACATGATTACACCGACATGACAGGTTTCAAGAAATGTAATATCATTATGTCAAGATAATGGCACTAGCATTTACTTCATTTAAGAATATTTTTCAACATATTGAGCAAAAAGGTCTCTTTTTTTCTTCTTCTACCAAGTAAAGTGCACTTGTTATTAGTGAGAATATACTTATTTTAAGGTATTTTTGGGTTCATTGAGGTTAGCTAATTTGACTTGTTTTGAAAAGTCTTGACAAGTTGAATTTTCTTGTTCTATTGGCAGATAATTTTGCTTAGTTCAAATAAAATAAAGTTATTATTTAAACATTTAACATTTCAAACAATTTTGGACAGAAATAGTTCATGCACATTCAGATAAATTCTGCAAAATTACAATTAAAACAAGACTTGGTCCTGGGTGTTTGCTTTTCCGGGATGCAACGGAAAGTTGGCTCGGGCGAGACGGGAATGTGAGTACATTTTTATTTAAACTACAAAAAAAGGAAGTAAACAAATACTTGCACAAAGGCAAAAACTATGAACAACAAAAAAAAGTAACTGTGGCAATAATAAACAAAACTTACTTGGCATGGACAAAAACGGCATGAAAAAGCGCAGCAAGGGTCATAAGTGTGTGGAGAGTATAAATGCGGGGATGTCGTCGGAACGACAAACTGAAAACAATGAACTTAAATACTATAGACATGATTAACGGAAACAGGTGCGTGACTCAAAACGTGAAACAGGTGCGTGACGTGACAGGTGAAAACTAATGGGTTGCTATGGTGACAAACAAGAGTGCACAATGAGTCCAAACGTGAAACAGGTGAAACTAATGGGTAATTATGGAAACAAGACCAGGGAGTGAAAAGCCAGAAACTAAAGAGTCCAATAACTAAAAACATGACTAAAACAAAACATGATTACACCGACATGACAGGTTTCAAGAAATGTAATGCCGAGCGCATATCATTATGTCAAGATAATGGCACTAGCATTTAAGAATATTTTTCAACATATTGAGCAAAAAGGTCTCTTTTTTTTTTCTACCAGGAAAAGTGCACTTGTTATTAGCGAGAATATACTTATTTTAAGGTATTTTGGGGTTCATTGAGGTTAGCTAATTTTACTTGTTTTGAAAAGTCTTGACAAGTTGAATTTTCTTGTTCTATTGGCAGATAATTTTGCTTAGTTCAAATAAAATAAAGTTAATATTTAAACATTTAACATTTCAAACAATTTTGGACAGAAATAGTTCATGCACATTCAGATAAATTCTGCAAAATTACAATTAAAACAATTTTGGCCGGGGGCCGGGCTGTATATATGCACACTAATTGACCGAAAGAGCACACACTTGGCGCGATGATGTCATGTTATCCATGGAAAAATGCATTTTTAGACAATATGATTTGCCTGAGCGGCTAGGAAACCCCGAGAGTAACAAGTGGTTGTGTTATGATCCGCTGCCTGGATCATATTTTTTGTTTACGTTTTCAAGACACTTGTGTTTTTTGTTAGTTTTGGACTCCTTGAGTGCCTGTTTTGTACACCTGAGTTTGTTGCCATGGCTGCTTATTATTTTCACCTGCCGCATTTGTTCCCGACGCGCACCTGTTTGTCATCACTGACATTATTATTTAAGCCTGCCTTCCCTGTCATTCTGTCTTGCTTCGTAGTTTGCTTTTTGCAACAGTAGACGACTTTTGTTCTGGCTCTGTACCTGTTAGCTTCCACGCTAGGTTCTGTTACTCGCTAGCTCCCACGCTAGTCTTCCTTAGTTTTTACCTTATGTGCTGTGAGCACCCTTTTCTTTGTTTCTTCTGAGTTATTCCGTAAATAAATCATTTCTTTTACCTTCACGCTGTGTCCGAGTAGAACGAAACCCCGCATCACCATGCGCCCCGGTCGTCACAGGTTACCTTGTTGCCTTTCCATTAAGGACAATAAATTCGTTTTTAGTATAAGTTTGCTGGTTTCAAGAAATGTAATGCCGAGCGCATATCATTATGTCAAGATAATGGCACTAGCATTTAAGAATATTTTTCAACATATTGAGCAAAAAGGTCTCTTTTTTTTTCTTCTACCAAGTAAAGTGCACTTGTTATTAGTGAGAATATACTTATTTTAAGGTATTTTTGGGTTCATTGAAGTTAGCTAATTTGACTTGTTTTGAAAAGTCTTGACAAGTTGAATTTTCTTGTTCTATTGGCAGATAATTTTGCTTAATTCAAATAAAATACACCTAATTTTTGTATTTTTTTTTCTCTTGTTTTTGAACACTGACTTTTTGCATTGTGCGAGGCGCTTTTGAGAAAAAAGGGTGGCATAATGTCAAGGCACCCTGACAAGAAAACACACGCAAATTAAGTGTATTATTTAGCAGCAATGAGCTTCCCCGCCCCCCTGAAGTTCAATAGGCTTTTAAAATGAAAGGAGTTATGTCGGCCCTGTAGCCAATCCATAAAGGTCTTTGACGTTTTACGGCGAGCCCGTTCCAGATTGGTCCGGCTTGTCTCCACACCGCTGGCCTAATGTTCACCTGCTTGTTATGGTTCCGAGGCTGATAAGAAGTGATGCTCGGACGTCTCCCCGGGGTGTGATTGCGGGCTAAATATTAGCAGGCCCTCGGCGTGGCCCCGCGCTAGTAAACCACTGTCCTCTCGTAAAGAAATCAACACACCCAATGACTTTTTAAATGTTAATATACTGTCATGAGGCTGTGTGTGTGTGTGTGTGTGTGTGTGTGTGTGCGCGAAATGAGTCTGAAAAATGATCTGGAGGGAATGTGTGTGCGTGTGTGTGTGTTTTAGCGCACCCTCCGTTTCATTATTGTCCAGCAGCAGAAGCCAGTCATTTCCCTGTCTTCATAAAGACTTGGCCCATTAAATTCTACCTCTATTCAATAATTAGGACTCCACAAATAAACCAAAGGCAATTAAATCAATGCTTCCCTGGGCTGGTGCCTGGACCCCGTGGCCCACGTGGACACTCCATCTTCACCGCTGGCATTATTCATGGCGGGCCGCGCCGGATTCGTACACTGCACCCCCCGGCCTGCTCATGATTATTAGATAGCGCCGTCCCTGGCCGTGGTGGCTCTCTACTGACGGGCGGAGGGTTTTATTTCATTAACTGGCCGGTGGAGGTAAACAACAACAAGGAAATTAGGGATGGGCGTGATGATTGATCAACTGTTGATCATTAAGCGCGTGTTGACTCCGCCCACCTTGACTGATGCAACATTGGCATCCCGGAGATTTGGTGGCTGCATCTTAGGTAAGGAACGACAACCAGTACAAGGAATTCAAGTCAAAGTTAAAGTACCACTGACACACTAGGTGCTGTGAAATGACTCGGTGAGGGGAGCGCTCAGAAATCATTTTGGTGATTTAACCCCCAATTCCAACCCTTGATGCTGAGTGCCAAGCAGGGAGGTTAATGGGTCCCATTTTTTTTTATAGTCTTTGATATGACTCGGTTTGAACTCACGACCTACCGATGTTAAGGCGGACTGTCAGAAAAATTGCATGTAAATTATCAAAAAACTTTCCGTTCCCTGAGTTCCCAATGAACAGACAAGAGGCTGTTTTTGTTGCACCAAGCAAAGGCTTGGAAAATTCCATTGTGTATCTATTGTCATCCAAGACCAGCCCAGGCTGAAGCCAGGACCAGCCCAAGCCCGAGGCATCTTTTTCTTTTGTGTTAATGTGACCGAAAAACAATGACTGTTTACATACTCCCCATTCCTTTGGAAGCAGATGTTGTTGTGTAAACAGGGAGTGTCCAAATAAAGGAGGAGACGTAAACCTTTTTCATCAGAGCGTGGGTGACACTGTAAGACAGGGGTCCCCAAAATACGGCCCGCAGGAACTCCCAAGTAAAAAAAAAAATTAAAAAAAATAAATAAATAAATAAATAAAAAGTTTTCTTTTTTTTAATTACATTTTTTTTTTTTTTTTTTTTAATCAGTCCTTTTTAATCCATTTTTTACCGCTTGTTACTCTCTGTGTCTCCTCCCAGCTCAGGCAAATCATATTGTCTAAAATCATCGGCAAGTGCGCGCTCTTTTTAGTCAATTAGTGCGCGAGGAATATATATATATATATATATATATATATATATATATATATATATATATATATAATAAATATATACGTTAGGTCAGGAAAAATCACAGAGGCTATGTCATCCCTACAAGCCTGTTTCGCAGGTTTCCCTGCTTGTCAGGGGATTTTATATATATAATCAATTGTTTCCCTGAAACAAACCTTGACTAATATATATATATATATATATATATATATATACATATATATATATATATATATATATATATATATATATATATATATATATATATATATATACATGCATACACACATATATAAATATATACGCTAGGTCAGGAAAAATCACAGAGGCTATGTCATCCCTACAAGCCTGTTTCGCAGGTTTCCCTGCTTGTCAGGGGATTTTATATATATAATCAATTGTTTCCCTGAAACAAACCTTGACTAATATATATATATATATATATATATATATATATATATATATATATATATATATATATATATATATATATATATATATATATATATATATATATATAAGTTTGGGGACCCCTGCTGTAAGAGGTTACAGGTCGACACGTTTCTCCTCAATTGAGCAAATTGAATTCTGTCTCTGTTAATTTCTTTGCTTCTTGTCTTGTTTAATAGATGTCATCAGTGTTTGAACCTGACACGGACACTCTAACCACAAGGCCACTGAGCAGGTGAATTCAGGCCCAACTAGTCAGGAAAGAAGAACATGACTTGTGTGTACTCGGAACATCGCAACACAATATAGAGCAGAGGTGTCAAAGTGGCTTTCACTGAGGGCCACGTCGCAGTTATGTTTGGCCCCAGAGGGCTGCTTCTGACAGTAAATACTATTATTACACAATGTTTGGATGCATTTTATTAGTAGATTTTTTTTTAACTAAAATGGTAAGTTGAGATAATTTCACCTCAAAATGTAGTGTATATTACTGTAAATGGAAAAACAGTACCGTATTTTTCGGACTATAAATCGCAGTTTTTTTCATAGTTTGGCCGGGGGTGCGACTTATACTCAGGAGCGACTTATGTGTGAAATGATTAACACATTAGCGTAAAATATCAAATAATATTATTTATCTCATTCACGTAAGAGACTAGACGTATAAGATTTCATGGGATTTAGCGATTAGGAGTGACAGATTGTTTGGTAAACGTATAGCATGTTCTATATGTTATAGTTATTTGAATGACTCTTACCATAATATGTTACGTTAACATACCAGTTGGTTATTTATGCCTCATATAACGTACACTTATTCAGCCTGTTGTTCACTTTTCTTTATTTATTTTAAATTGCCTTTCAAATGTCTATTCTTGCTGTTGGCTTTTATCAAATACATTTCCCCCCAAAAATGCGACTTATACTCCAGTGCAGACCTGGGCATTCGGCGTCCCTGTCCGGCCCGCGTGAGGCCAATCATAAATTACAAAATAAATTTTAAAAAAGTATCTATGTCGAGTGTGCAATACAACGGTGCTGCTTTTGTTTTGAAAAGCATTATTTGTATTAATTCCGTGTACATACCTGCCAACTTTTGAAATCAGAAAAACCTAGTAGCCAGGGTCCAGGGGCCGCAGGCCCCGGTAGGTCCAGGACAAAGTCCTGGTGGGGGGTTCAGGGGGCGACGCAAAATGATTGATTGCATTCAGACAGGTTAAAATGTTGCTAAAACCATCACTTTTCTATCAGTCACAGTGACTTTTCAAAACAAAAATATTACAGCAAAAATCATATGGGTTGATTGACATGTTTATTCTGTAAGCTAACTTCAATAGTTTGAAATTATTTTGACAGTTAATGCCAGTTATCCTGTCAACCTTTCACAAGACTTCAATTTGTTAATTGAAAGTATAAACAGTATAAACACTTTTTACAGTAAACAAATGGTAAAACAGTACTAAACAATTCCATTAAAAAAAAAAATTGGTGTCATTATTAACTTTCTGTCCAAGCTTGTATAATCTACTGCCTTGTTCAATTGTAAAAAATATTCTGTGCCTAAAATTCACATTTCTATCACAATTATCATACTGTAAACATGGTAAGCTAACTTCATTAAAATTAATAGTCCTGTCAATAGCATGGAATTACAATTCAAATGTAGTTTTTTTGTAAGCCTTTCAAAAGAATTCAAAATATGAAAAATTAATGAAAATTAATTGAAGCCATCAGACACTTGAAAAGTGGCACATCACATCTCTAATGTAATCATTTTAACTTTTCAACAGAAATAGCACTGCAAAAATATTAAGGACATACTTCTGTATTTTGGTAGTTATGCTGTCAACATTTAACAAGATTTCTTCAACTTGGACTTGAAAGCATAAATAGTATAAACACTTTTAACAGTATAACAGTACTAAACAATTCCAATAGATAACATTGGTATCATTACCTTTTTGTGGCTAAAATCCAAATTTAGCAACGGCATTAGACTTGTGTTTTTTTGTCCAAACGTGGTCTTTTACATCGCTAATTCCTCCGTGTCCGATCGAAAAATCTTGTCTGCACAAGGTGCAATTCGCGTAGTTTTCACCCTTTTTGGAACGGATAATTATTCCCGGATAGGCTTTTGAATATTCTTCACGGAATGACTGCACTTTTCTTTTCGGTTTAAGACTCGTTTGCGATTTTTCTCCGGCTGATTCCATGATCGTTCGCTCATTTGGAAACAATGGCAACAGGTGCCTCGTGCTTGGCAGCGGTGCTATAAATAGCCTCGCGCATTTAAAAAAAATGTTTTTTTTTAATTAATGAAAAACCGTATTTTTTATCACTGCAACCGTAACCCGGAATAGGTTGATGAAAACCGTACTAATTACGGGAAAACCGGAGTAGTTGGCAGGAATGCGTGTATGCTCGTGCGTGATTGTGAGTGAATGTGAACAGCGGCAATCACAAATTACAAAATACATTTAAAAAAACATCTATGTCGTGCGTGCAATACAACTGTGCTGCTTTTATTTTGAAAAGTGTTATTTATGGGCGTATGTCCGGGTGTAACCTGTGAGTGAAGGTGCACAGCGACAAGTGATGCACGGTTACCCCCGAGACGCTAAAAAGAGAAAAGTTGATGACGAATGGCGTGTTTCCAACAAGACATGGACTGCCAAGTATTTCTTTACAGAAATTAAAGGTAAAGCCGTGTGCTTAATTTGTGGTACACAGGTTGCTGTGTTTAAAAAATAAGATTTGAATCGCCACTACACGACGACGCACGAGGAAAAATACCGGAATCTGTCTGATGAAGCGCGTGCAAGGGAGGCTGATGCGTTAATGGTAAACCTGTAAACCCAACAAGGACTTTTTGCCAAATTTCACACCCCCAGAGATGCAGCCGTCAGGACAAGTTTCGTCATTTCTCACAAAATCGGCAGAAAAAGTAAGGCGTTTTCCGACGGAGAGTTTATGAAGGAGTGCTTATTGGACTCTGTTGCGCTGATAAGCCCGGAGAAGAGGGGCGCATTTGAGAACGTGTCACTCTCCCGACGCACTGTAACGAGGCGGGTTGAGATCATCGCTGGAAACTTGGAGCTTCAGCTGAAGAACAGAACGGCCGACTTTGACTGTTTTTCGCTGGCTTTGGATGAGAGCTGCGATGTACGTGACACCGCCCAGCTGCTCATCTTCTTACGTGGGATAACTGCAGACTTTCAAATCACGGAGGAGCTGGCAGCCATGCAGTCAATTAAAGAGAGGTAAAGACTTGTTCACATAGGTAAATGCGTGTTTGGACATGTTAGGACTGAAATGGGACAAGCTGGCAGGTGTGACAACAGATGGTTGTCCAAATCTGACGGGGGGAAAATGTTGGACTTTTAAAAGAGGATGCAGGATAAAGTGACAGAAATGGACATTTTTGCATTGTATTATACATCAGGAAGTGTTGTGTAAGACAGTGTTAAAAATAAAACCATCAAAAGCAATCTGCTTTTGTATAAAGTTAAGTTAGGTTAAATGAAATTATTATTAATATTATTATTTATCTTACGGTCTATAAAAAATATTTTGAGCAAATTTAATTGAAATATTGTCGGTGTGGCCCTCCAGCAGTGCTCGGGTTGCTCATGCGGCCCCCGGTAAAAATTAATTGCCCACCCCTGTTGTAGATTGTCACATCAAAACTATGAATGAACACATGTGGAGTTATGTACTTAACAAAAAAAGGTGAAATAACTGAAAACATGTTTTATATTCTAGTTTCTTGAAAATAGCCACCCTTTGCTCTGGTTACTGCTTTGCACACTCTTGGCATTCTCTCCATGAGCTTCAAGAGGTAGTCACCTGAAATGGTTTTCACTTCACAGGTGTGCTTGAAGCTATGTTTAAACCTAAAATGGTGTGATACTCGGTGCTGCTAAGTTAGCTAGCTTACTTTAACTGTTGGATGCACATTTTCCTCAAACATCGAGGTTAGTTTCCTAATTGTGCAAACCCCGTTTCCATATGAGTTGGGAAATTGTGTTAGATGTAAATATAAACGGAATACAATGATTTGCAAATCATTTTCAACCCATATTCAGTTGAATATGCTACAAAGACAACATATTTGAAGTTCAAACTGATAAACATTTTTTTTTTTTGCAAATAATCATTAACTTTAGAATTTGATGCCAGCAACACGTGACAAAGAAATTGGGAAAGGTGGCAATAAATACTGATAAAGTTGAGGAATGCTCATCAAACACTTATTTGGAACATCCCACAGGTGAACAGGCAAATTGGGAACAGGTGGGTGCCATGATTGGGTATAAAAGTAGATTCCATGAAATGCTCAGTCATTCACAAACAAGGATGGGGCGAGGGTCACCACTTTGTCAACAAATGCGTGAGCAAATTGTTGAACAGTTTAAGAAAAACCTTTCTCAACCAGCTATTGCAAGGAATTTAGGGGTTTCACCATCTACGGTCCGTAATATCATCAAAGGGTTCAGAGAATCTGGAGAAATCACTGCACGTAAGCAGCTAAGCCCGTGACCTTCGATCCTTCAGGCTGCACTGCATCAACAAGCGACATCAGTGTGTAAAGGATATCACCACATGGGCTCAGGAACACTTCAGAAACCCACTGTCAGTAACTACAGTTGGTCGCTACATCTGTAAGTGCAAGTTAAAACTCTCCTATGCAAGGCGAAAACCGTTTATCAACAACACCCAGAAACGCCGTCTGCTTCGCTGGGCCTGAGCTCATCTAAGATGGACTGATACAAAGTGGAAAAGTGTTCTGTGGTCTGACGAGTCCACATTTCAAATTGTTTTTGGAAACTGTGGACGTCGTGTCCTCCGGACCAAAGAGGAAAAGAACCATCCGGATTGTTATAGGCGCAAAGTGTAAAAGCCAGCATGTGTGATGGTATGGGGGTGTATTAGTGCCCAAGACATGGGTAACTTACACATCTGTGAAGGCACCATTAATGCTGAAAGGTACATACAGGTTTTGGAGCAACATATGTTGCCATCCAAGCAACGTTACCATGGACGCCCCTGCTTATTTCAGCAAGACAATGCCAAGCCACGTGTTACATCAACGTGGCTTCATAGTAAAAGAGTGCGGGTACTAGACTGGCCTGCCTGTAGTTCAGACCTGTCTCCCATTGAAAATGTGTGAAGCCTAAAATAGCACAACGGAGACCCCCGGACTGTTGAACAACTTAAGCTGTACATCAAGCAAGAATGGGAAAGAATTCCACCTGAGAAGCTTCAAAAATGTGTCTCCTCAGTTCCCAAACGTTTACTGAGTGTTGTTAAAAGGAAAGGCCATGTAACACAGTGGTGAACATGCCCTTTCCCAACTACTTTGGCACGTGTTGCAGCCATGAAATTCTAAAAATAAAGTTTATGAGTTTGAACATCAAATATGTTGTCTTTGTAGTGCATTCAATTGAATATGGGTTGAAAAGGATTTGCAAATCATTGTATTCCGTTTATATTTACATTTAACACAATTTCCCAACTCATATGGAAACAGGGTTTGTACGTCTTTTTAGGAGGCTCCACCGCGTTTATTTTCTCCAGACAAGGTATGTAAAGTCGAAGTGTTTAAGTATAGCTGTGGAAAAATGCCTTTCTTTACTGAATAAATTGCTATTGACGGTTAATTTTACTCGTCATTGATCAAGTCGATTCCTTTAAATGGTTATCCCTTGAGGAGACGAGTGCAATATTTAATTTTGGCTGCGAGGAGAGCGCCGGGCCGGGAATCCGCGCCCGTGCTCCTTCTTGGCCGTGACGACAGCCATAAGTCAGCACGGTGTTATGTTGACATGTGGCGGGACATGACAGCCACGGAGAACAATGGCCTGCGTGGCCGAGTGACTGATGGCTGGGTTATTGACAGGGCCACTGAGATAATAAAGCGCTGTCCCACTGGCAGCTCTATTAGACGCTGACAGTGACAAGACGAGGCTGCAGGCGCACAATGGAGACGTGGCACGTCCTCATCTTGTCACTGACAGCTCTCGTCCTTCCTTTCCCCCCCCAACTAACGCCTATTCCTGTCTTCTTATTTTAGCAAGTGTGGCTTTGAGATGATATCCCCCATTAGGGTGGAGTGTTATTAGTGTCACAGGCAGGGTGACAGTCGAGTTCACGGATGTTCTGCTTAGTGGGCTTTCAATATCAGCCGTGACATGAGAGAGAGTGCAGAGTGGAAGCTACAGTATTCTAACGTTCTTACAAGTATGCTACCAGTTAACGTGCTACCTCAGGCTTGATCGCAAATACAGATCAGCAGGTTCCCGAAGGTAAGAAAAGCTTATTTTGCATAATATTGCAAAAACAAAACGCCAGATAATATGTCTTACCTTATACACACACCATAATAATACTCCCATGTTGAAGCACAGTACAATCCATCAAGCGGTGCGGCTTCATGGCTTACCAAAGTCCTACTAAAACATTTTGACAGATTTTTAAGCGCCGTGTGCATACTTGCCAACCCTCCCGAATTTTCCCGGGAGACTCCCGAAATTCAGCGCCTCTCCCGAAAACCTCCCGGGACAAATATTCTCCCGAAAATCTCCCGATTTACAGCCTGAGTGAGGACAGCCTTTTTTCATGACGGGAGGACAACAGGGTGACAATAACTAAATCATCCAGACTAGAGATAAATTGTATTATTATGTTTATCTTACCTAAAAATAAATATATTTATTAATTTAAAAAAAACAACAACAAAAAAAACATTTTTACCATATTTTGCTAGAAACATCAAAATTAATTGTATTTTTCTTTGTATTTTTTCCTGAGTCCTTATTACATCCAGCCATAGAATTATACATTAAAATAAACACATTTGAAATAATTGATTTTAAATTATCATAATAATTCATTTAAAATGACCATATTTAATTATTAAAATAATTGCTTGTTTATCAACAACTTTAACATTTTATTCATTACATTTTGAAGCTCTCAGAAGCCAAGTTATGTTATATTCCTTAATATTTATTTATGCAAGTTTGAAGTATCAATTATCTAAACACAGTTTTGTTTGCATATTTTCAGGATGTATATATATATATATATATATATATATATATATATATATATATATATATATATTTATATTTATATTTATATATATATATATATATATATATATATATATATATATATATATATATATATGCATATTTTCAGGATGTATATTCCTTAATATTTATTTATGCAAGTTTGAAGTATCAATTATCTAAACACAGTTTTGTTTGCATATTTTCAGGATGTATATATATATATATATATATATATATATATATATATATATATACATACATACATACATTTTAAATGAATTATTATGATCATTTAAAATCAATTATTTCAAATATGTTTATTTTAATGTATAATTATATATATATATATATATATATATATATATATATATATATATATGAAATACTTGACTTGGTGAATTCTAGCTGTCAATATACTCCTCCCCTCTTAACCACGCCCCCCCCACACACACACACACACCTCCCGAAATTGGAGGTGTCAAGGTTGGCAAGTATGGCCGTGTGTAATGTTCTATATTTTCAATGGAACATATAACATGTTGGTGTTGTTTACTTGAGTCATATCGCAGTCTACACGTATCTCTTATGTGTGACTGCCATCTACTGGTCACACTTATCATTACACCGTTCACCAAATAAAATAGCTTCGAGGTCGGTAAGCACAACCGGAATTATTCCGTACATTAGGCGCGCCGGGTTATAAGGCGCGCCGTCGAGTTTTGAGAAAATGAAAGGATTTTAAGTGCGCCGAAAAATACGGTGTCAGAATAATTGTATCTAAGTTATCACGAAACTTTGTGTTGCCATGAGTTCCCGGCGAGAAAACAAAAGCTGTCTTTGATCCTACCAAGAAGGAGGCTTGTAAAACTCCACTGTGTAGGATGGGGAGCGACATGAGAGTGTTCTGTTTCTTTGATGTATTGTAATCCACAGAAAGATTTTGTCTTGACCCGAGAACTACAAAGCGGAGAGGAAGCAGGACCAGACACCCCTTCAGACGACCTTTTCTTTGAACTGTTTTTAATCAAAGGCGATGGCTGTTTACGACCCCCGTGCCTTAGAAACAGCTGTTGCCATGTAATCAGGGAAAGTCCAAATAAAAGAGGAGGCGTACAATCTTTCGTCAGGAGCGTGGGACAACACTGTGCTAGGGTACAGTGTCTACGCGTTTCTCCTCATTGAGCCAAATTTAATACGGTCTCTGTTTGATTCCTTGCTTCTTGTCTTGTTTAATAGATGTCATCAGTGTTTGAACCTGACAACGGTACTCATTTTAAATAAAAAATCAGCGAGTGACAAATCCAGCAGAGACATTTGACGACTTTTGCTCTTCTCAACGAGCGCTGCTGTGAGCCCCTGCCCCAAAAAACCCTCATTAGGTGGCTTAGGCTATGTCTACACTAAGCCGGATAACCCCTTAATAATAATAATAATAATAAAAATAATAATCATTTAGCCTAAACCCCGTTTCAGCCACACTAAACCACGCGTATTTCTTAAAGGGGAACATTATCACAATTTCAGAAGGGTTAAAACCATTAAAAATCAGTTCCCAGTGGCTTATTTTATTTTTCAACGTTTTTTTCAAAATTTTAGCCATCACGCAATATCCCTAAAAAAAGCTTCAAAGTGCCTGATTTTAACCATCGTTATATACACCCGTCCATTTTCCTGTGACGTCACATAGTGATGCCAACACAAACAAACAGCAAGGTATAGCGACATTAGCTCGGATTCAGACTCGGATTTCAGCGGCTTAACACTGTCTGATAAGATAATTACTAACAACTATGAACTAGGTTTACAGCATATGAAATATGTTTGGCAACAACATGCACTTTGAGAGTGCAGACAGCCCATTTCAGGCGCGCTAAGAAACATATATTTTTCCACGATTTCAGCACTCAGGTTAACCATACCTAAATAGACACAAAATACTGCATTACACAAGACTACCCGAATGTACTCGAATGATTGAAAAAAATAAATGTTTTTAAGCTAAATTATTGGTAAACACAGTTTATGTATAATAAATTAATATATTCTGTAGACATACCCTCATCCGCTCTCTTTTCCTGAAAGCTGATCTGTCCAGTTTTGGAGTTGATGTCAGCAGGCCAGGGAAGCTAGGGTCGATAGGGGGTTTAGCTCGCTCGTCTGCGGGAACAAACTGCCGCCATTGCTTGCCGTGCTACCGAGGGCCTTTGTCCCTGAATAGCTCACACACTCCGGCAGATTCAATGGGGGTCTGGCGGCAGATTTCTTTGACTTTATCGTTGGAAATGCATCTGCTTTGAGTGTCGCAGGATATCCACACATTCTTGCCATCTCTGTCGTAGCATAGCTTTCGTCGGTAAAGTGTGCGGAACAAACGACTGACCATTTCCTCGGCTTTCCCCACAGCCTCGTATTTTGAACAAATTTCGTCCAATTTCTTGCCACTTTCGCATCTTTGGGCCACTGGTGCAACTTGAATCCGTCCCTGTTCGTGTTGTTACACCCTCCGACAACACACCGACGTAAGTGAGAAAATGGCGGATTGCTTCCGAGAGCGAATAATAGAAAGGCGTTTAATTCGCCAAAATTCACCCATTTAGAGTTTGGAAATCGGTTAAAAAAATATATGGTCTTTTTTCTGCAACATCAAGGTATATATTGACGCTTACATAGGTCTGGTGATAATGTTCCCCTTTAAAGATCTCAAACATTTTTATTTGAGAATGTCCGGCGGGCCAGATTGAAAAGCTTAACGGGCTTTAATTTGCCCAGGTCTGCCTTAAGAGAAAGCGATTGCAGCTATTTGGGATACAACACTTCTCAGACGGCAAGACAACTTTCCAATGTCAGCTGTGATTCTACTTAGCGAAAAACTTCGTCCATTTGTCGAAGGAGAGTCAAGGAGAATGCGGGCTACCGTGGATGTGATAAAAAAGGTAGCGTGTGCTTTGTATTAGCTGGCCGTCGAGGGAAACGGCGAATGCCTTTGGACTGTCAAAGCAGACTTTATCAGTTATTGTCCGCCATGTATGTCGCGAACTCAACGTCTTGGTCCAGAGTATATAAAGTCACCAAAAAGGAATGGACAATGAAGGTGAAGGCAAAAGAGTGAGGAGTGTCCTGACCAGATATCTAAATCCCTAGTTTGATTGATGTTAAATGTTCTTTATCATATTGTTTACGTGTCTAATAAAGATGTGATTAAATTATGATGTCTCAGGTGTGATTCACTACAATAGGACCCCACAGCACACTGGATTCCAGTTCCTTGAAATACCACAACACTGGATATTGTTCAGATAAGTTCCATTTAAGAACTTGCACACAAAGCAACACTGGAGGTGACTATGACGTGCGCATTTTCCGCGCATGCGTATTAAGTTGCGTTGCGCCGGCAAACGGAGGGCGGTAGGGGGTCTTATCAGACAGAAAATAAGCAAATATCACCCTTATTTGAGATATTTCATCTTACTTAGATTTCAGTTTTTGCAGTGCATGTAGCGTTCCTTTCCCACACTGCAAAAACTGAAATCTAAGTAAGATGAAATATCTCAAATAAGGGTGATATTTGCTTATTTTCTGTCTAATAAGATAATTCTTCTCACTAAGCAGATTTTATGTTAGAGTGTTTTACTTGTTTTAAGTGTTTTGGTCCTAAATGATCTCAGTAAGATATTACAGCTTGTTGCTGAGATTTGATGAGCTATATTGAGTAAAACATGCTTGAAACTAGAATATCAAGTGTTGCAAAGCTGCGTCATCAACACTCACAAGTAAAAAACTACTTTTTTAGAGTAATAATTTTGTATTTCAAGCATGAAAAAAAAATCATGATGCCGAGCGCATATCATTATGTCAAGATAATGGCACTAGCATTTACTTCATTTAAGAATATTTTTCAACATATTGAGCAAAAAAGATCTCTTTTTTTTTCTACCAAGAAAAGTGCACTTATTAGTGAGAATATACTTATTTTAAGGTATTTTTGGGTTCATTGAGGTAAGCTAATTAGGGCCCGCATGGCCCATTGCATAAGGACTCCCAAAGGGAGTCCTTATGCAATGGGACATAAGGACCTATTGAATTTGTAAGGTTTTATTCTTTATTCTTCCGCCGCCACATTAAACTGTAATTTGACCCACTTAACATGCTTCAAAACTCACCATATTTGACCCACACATCAGGACTTGCGAAAATTACGTTTTTAAAAAAAAAACCGAACCCCAAAACTCAAAATTGCGCTCTAGCACCCCCTAGGAAAAAAAAAACTAGACTGCCTATATCTCCCACTAGGAAGATCGGAGAGACATGAAACAAAAACCTGTATGTAGGTCTGACTTAGACCTAGTTTTCATAATTGTATATCATCGGGCAGAAATCAACAGGAAGTTGGCAATTCCCCCTTCAAGACAAAAAAGTACTAAAAACAGTCACTTTTGCCTCTTTGAGCTGTAATTTGACCCCCTTAACATGCTTCAAAACTCACCGAACTGAACACACACATCAGGACTGGCAAAAATTGCGATCTAATAAAAAAACCTAACCCCAAATCTCAAAATTGTGCTCCAGCGCAATTTTTTAATGAAACGCACAAAAAACTGCTCCTCGGATGAAAAAACTGACAAAACTGCCTGTAACTCCCACTGGGAAGGTCGGAGAGACATGAAACAAAAACCTCTATGTAGGTCATAAATTGACAACCCCCAGCAAAAATCAACAGGAAGTTTGCTATTCCCCCTTCAAAACAAATTTTTTGTAAAAACCGGTCACCTTCCTTCAAAAACTATCTCCTCTGAGCGCGTTTGTCGTTTCGGCTTCAAACTAACACAGGAGAGAGATTAAACCCTTGTGTATAAAATAACAAAACAGCGTTTTAATACCTGCTCCGGTTTTGATTTTATGACCCTTCAAAGACCAGCTGCACTGCTATTTTTTTTAAGATGGCTGCTTAAAAGCAGGAAGCACCAACGTGCCCACACAATGCAGACAAGGTAGGTACACTAGACAAAAGTCTTGGGACACTTCAGACTAAAAGTAGACAAAAGTATTGGGACACTTATGACTATCACCGGACAAAAGTATTGGGACATTTAGGACTAGCACCTGCCAAATATGCGGGCCCGACCAATGCTGCTTGCAGCTTTAATTAGGGCCCGCATGGCCCATTGCATAAGGACTCCCTGTGGGAGTCCTTATGCAATGGGACATAAGGACCTATTGAATTTGTAAGGTTTTATTCTTTATTCTTCTGCCGCCACATTAAACTGTAATTTGACCCACTTAACATGCTTCAAAACTCACCATATTTGACCCACACATCAGGACCTGCGAAAATTGCCTTTTTAAAAAAAAAACCGAACCACAAAACTCAAAATTGCGCTCTAGCGCCCCCTAGAAAAAAGAAAAAAAAACTAGACTGCCTGTAACTCCCACTAGGAAGGTCGGAGAGACATGAAACAAAAACCTCTATGTAGGTCTGACTTAGACCTACATTTCATAATAGTACATTCTTGGGCTAAAATCAACAGGAAGTTGGCAATTCCCCCTTCAAGACAAAAAAGTACTAAAAACAGTCACTTTTGCCTCTTTGAGCTGTAATTTGACCCCCTTAACATGCTTCAAAACTGAACGCACACATCTGGACTAGCAGAAATTGCGATCTAATAAAAAAACCTAACCCCAAATCTCAAAATTGTGCTCTAGCGCATTTTTTTAATAAAACGCACAAAAAACTGCTCCTCGGATGAAAAACATGACATAACTGCCTGTAACTCCCACTGGGAAGGTCGGAGAGACATGAAACAAAAACCTCTATGTAGGTCTCACTTAGACCTACATTTCATAAATTGACAACAGGAAGTTTGCTATTCCCCCTTCAAAACAAAATTTTTGTAAAAACCGGTCACATTCCTTCAAACATTATCTCCTCTGAGCGCGTTTGTCGTTTCGGCTTCAAACTAACACAGGAGAGAGATTAAACCCTTGTGTATAAAATAACAGAACAGCGTTTTAATACCTGCTCCGGTTTTGATTTTATGACCCTTCAAAGACCAGCTGCGCTGATGCTGCTGCGCTGCTGTTTTTTTAAGATGGCTGCTTAAAAGCAGGAAGCACCAACGTGCCCACACAATGCAGACAAGGTAGGTACACTAGACAAAAGTCTTGGGACACTTCAGACTAAAAGTAGACAAAAGTATTGGGACACTTATGACTATCACTGGACAAAAGTATTGGGACATTTAGGACTAGCACCTGCCAAATATGCGGGCCCGACCAATGCTGCTTGCAGCTTTAATTTTACTTGTTTTGGAAAGTCTTGACAAGCCAAATTTTCTTGTTCTATTGGCAGATAATTTTGCTTAGTTCAAATAAAATACCCCTCATTTTTGTATTTTTTTTTCTTGTTTTTGAACACTGACTTTTTGCAGTGAAGCATCAGTGGAATGTGTTTTACAGCCATCTCTACTTGTGCGTGAGGGACAAGAGCCCGGATCAGGGCTTAGTGTCGCCGCTTCCCTTCGTAACAACAACAAGACAAGAGAACAAGAGCCGATAGAGAAGAGAGCAGGAAAACTCTCCAGATAAATAAATAAGTACAAAAAAAAAAAGAGAACATGACGGACTTGACTTAAAAGGCGATGGAAAAAGTCTGCTTGCTGCAGGAAGGGAGGAGGGGTCGACTGCGAGGGGTCCATGCGGTCCCCGTAGGGACCCGGGGGCGAGTCTCAGGCTTGTCATACTCCTCTCTTCCTGCTACCACTCCCCGAGACCCCCCCGCTACCGCGCCCCTCCTTCCATCACCCCTGTTCTGCCCACGGAAAACGTCGATAGCAGGCTGCCGGTGCCGAGGTCTCTTGTGAACACTAGCTCATTCTCCCGGCATCGACAGGCCCGCCAAATCAATATTTAGTTCCCCACTAACAAGCTGCCTCGGGGTCTGAGCCAGAGAGAGAGAGAGAGAGAGAGAGAGAGAGAGATGTGGGACAGGGCAGGATGGCAGAGATAGACGGAGAACAGGGACTGAAAGCTGTCCAGCTAGAAGAGAAAAACATGGATTCAAGTAGTGTAAGTGTGTGTGTGTGTGTGTGTGTGTGTGTGTGTGTGTGTGTGTGTGTGTGTGTGGGAGGGGGGAGAGAGGAAGGTGGAAAGGTCAGAAGAAGATCTGGGGAACAAGAGAACAGTGCCTGGTGTGTGTCGTGGTGCGGAGGCGACGCATGAGTGCCTGCGGCAGCCTCTGACAAGAACACAAACGATGCACGCACACACACACACACACACGCGCGCGCACGCACACACACACACACACACACACACACACACACACACACACACACACACACACACACACACACACACACACACACACACACACACACACATCCCAGCTATCGGACGTTGACAGCGCTCCAGTAAAGCTCCTTCCCTGCACGGCGCTCGCAGATGAGTGGCCGTTGCAAACCCCGGCCGAGAAGAACGTGTTCCTTTTTGTTTTCTCGGCAAGCTACGACTTTGTCTCTCAGGCTACGTCCACGAGTCCATTTTATTTATACTACCTTTTTTTGGGGGGGGTGAATAAAACATTTGCAGCCGAGAAGAGTCAAAGAGCAAGAGATAGTGCTATATAACCATAAAAAGTCAAGACAACTGGTCTCCTCCTCACATTACGGAGGAGAACCTGCTTAAGGCCCCGTTTACATTAAGTCGGATAAGGTTAAATCACACCTAGGGATGATGTTTGATAAGAAATTATCGAGTTCGAGCCCATTATCGAATCCTCTTATCGAACCGATTCCTTATCGAATCCAGATAGGTTGTTGTATATGGAAAAAAACACAATATTTGGTTTAACAAAAGCTCACTTTTATTTTATAAGAAAAAAATAAAATAAAATAAATAAATAAATATTGACTGTTACCCCCATACTTGCCAACCTTGAGACCTCCGATTTCGGGAGGTGGGGGTTGGGGGCGTGGGGCGGGGCGTGGTTAAGAGGGGAGGAGTATATTGACAGCTAGTCACCAAGTCAAGTATTTCATACATATTATATATATATATATATATATATATATATATATATATATATATATATATACACACAGGTAAAAGCCAGTAAATTAGAATATTTTGAAAAACTTGATTTATTTCAGTAATTGCATTCAAAAGGTGTAACTTGTACATTATATTTATTCATTGCACACAGACTGATGCATTCAAATGTTTATTTCATTTAATTTTGATGATTTGAAGTGGCAACAAATGAAAATCCAAAATTCCGTGTGTCACAAAATTAGAATATTACTTAAGGCTAATACAAAAAAGGGATTTTTAGAAATGTTGGCCAACTGAAAAGTATGAAAATGAAAAATATGAGCATGTACAATACTCAATACTTGGTTGGAGCTCCTTTTGCCTCAATTACTGCGTTAATGCAACGTGGCATGGAGTCGATGAGTTTCTGGCACTGCTCAGGTGTTATGAGAGCCCAGGTTGCTCTGATAGTGGCCTTCAACTCTTCTGCGTTTTTGGGTCTGGCATTCTGCATCTTCCTTTTCACAATACCCCACAGATTTTCTATGGGGCTAAGGTCAGGGGAGTTGGCGGGCCAATTTAGAACAGAAATACCATGGTCCGTAAACCAGGCACGGGTAGATTTTGCGCTGTGTGCAGGCGCCAAGTCCTGTTGGAACTTGAAATCTCCATCTCCATAGAGCAGGTCAGCAGCAGGAAGCATGAAGTGCTCTAAAACTTGTTGGTAGACAGCTGCGTTGACCCTGGATCTCAGGAAACAGAGTGGACCGACACCAGCAGATGACATGGCACCCCAAACCATCACTGATGGTGGAAACTTTACACTAGACTTCAGGCAACGTGGATCCTGTGCCTCTCCTGTCTTCCTCCAGACTCTGGGACCTCGATTTCCAAAGGAAATGCAAAATTTGCATGGTTGGGTGATGGTTTGGGGGTGCCATGTCATCTGCTGGTGTCGGTCCACTCTGTTTCCTGAGATCCAGGGTCAACGCAGCCGTCTACCAGCAAGTTTTAGAGCACTTCATGCTTCCTGCTGCTGACCTGCTCTATGGAGATGGAGATTTCAAGTTCCAACAGGACTTGGCGCCTGCACACAGCGCAAAATCTACCCGTGCCTGGTTTACGGACCATGGTATTTCTGTTCTAAATTGGCCCGCCAACTCCCCTGACCTTAGCCCCATAGAAAATCTGTGGGGTATTGTGAAAAGGAAGATGCAGAATGCCAGACCCAAAAACGCAGAAGAGTTGAAGGCCACTATCAGAGCAACCTGGGCTCTCATAACACCTGAGCAGTGCCAGAAACTCATCGACTCCATGCCACGCCGCATTAACGCAGTAATTGAGGCAAAAGGAGCTCCAACCAAGTATTGAGTATTGTACATGCTCATATTTTTCATTTTCATACTTTTCAGTTGGCCAAAATTTCTAAAAATCCCTTTTTTGTATTAGCCTTAAGTAATATTCTAATTTTGTGACACACGGAATTTTGGATTTTCATTTGTTGCCACTTCAAATCATCAAAATTAAATGAAATAAACATTTGAATGCATCAGTCTGTGTGCAATGAATACATATAATGTACAAGTTACACCTTTTGAATGCAATTACTGAAATAAATCAAGTTTTTCAAAATATTCTAATTTACTGGCTTTTACCTGTATATATATATATATATATATATATATATATATATATATATATATATATATATATATGTATGTGTGGGAAAAAAAATCACAAGACTACTTCATCTCTACAGGCCTGTTTCATGAGGGGTTCCCTCAATCATCAGGAGATTTTAATGGAAGCATTCACATACCATGGTTTATATAGGGCACAGAGTGGGTAGGTACAGGCTGGCGTAGGGGCGTGGTGATTGGCTCATGTGTTACCTAGGAGGTGTTTCCGTCTGTGGCGGCATGCTGATAAAATTTCGCTGCGCTTGTTGAGGGAGGATAGGTCTGGACGGTATATAATACCTACCCACTCTGTGCCCTATATAAACCATGGTATGTGAATGCTTCCATTAAAATCTCCTGATGATTGAGGGAACCCCTCATGAAACAGGCCTGTAGAGATGAAGTAGTCTTGTGATTTTTTTCCCCCACACATACATATATATATACATACATACATATATATATATATATATATATATATATATATATATATATATATATATATATATATATATATATATATATATATATATATATATATATACATCCTGAAAATATGCAAACAAAACTGTGTTTGGATAATTGATACTTCAAACTTGCATAAATAAATATTAAGGAATATAACATAACTTGGCTTCTGAGAGCTTCAAAATGTAATGAATAAAATGCTAAAGTTGTTGATAAACAAGCAATTATTTTAATAATTAAATATGGTCATTTTAAATGAATTATTATGATAATTTAAAATCAATTATTTGAAATATGTTTATTTTAATGTATAATTCTATGGCTGGATGTAATAAGGAGTCACGAAAAAATACAAATAAAAATACAATTAATTTTTTTGTTTTTAGCAAAATATAGTAAAAATGTATTTTGTTTTTTTTTAATTAATAAATATATTTATTTTTAGGTAAAATAAACATAATAATACAATTTATCTCTAGTCTGGATGATTTAGTTCTTGTCACCCTGTTGTCCTCCCGTCATGAAAAAAGGCTGTTATGGCGTCACATTAGTGCCAAAAATCCGAGCGCATAAAAACTGTTATCGCGCGCTGATTCTCGCTTCGTGCGCGCGCGCGACACCCTTTTGCGCGCGCGTGGTGTCTTTTTGCGTGCGGTGCCTTTCTGTGCGCGCGCGGTGCCTTTCTGCGCGCTCTCTGTGTACTCCTGGCATCTCTCCTCGCAGTCATTTTTTTTTTTTTGGCACTTTGGGGGCGGGTATGCTTAGACGGCCCCTCCTTTCTGATTGGCTCTGAGCATTTTTCATATGACCAATCATTCTCCAGCGTAGCAACGTTGTAGCCATCTTACCTCGGACATCTAGCCTCAATCATTACATTGATGTCAATGGTACATGTACTAATTAAATTACCATAACTTGCTCGATTTTCGACCAATTTACAAACGGTTTGCCTTGTTACAAATCTTATTACATGTAGATATGACATAGGATGCTGTACCTGTTGAAATTACCTCTTTCGCTTTAAAAATAAATGACTTAATTGTGCAACATAGTTGTGTAGGGTCAGTGTTAGTCAGTTCTCTGATTATTTTAAACTGTTTCAGAATACATTATTAAAAGCTATTTTTAACATTTTAAAAACAAAATTCAAAGATTATTTCATTAATTTTGTGGCTGAATCAAAAGAAATTCCATAAATTAGAAAACAAATGTTCAAGAAGAAGTGAAAATATAAAATAATGTTATGGTTGGATGTTATTGCTGGTGGACCAGTTCTGGCTGAAAGATGTGATTATGGTGTTTGTTGTCTTATTATTTATTTGGCTCACATTTTGTATTACCCTGTATTGTGTTTATGTGGTATGAAATAACCTTCATCAGCGCGCAACATTTTTTTTATCCACTTCTTCCTCCGTAAATCTTGATACATATTGACGATGACCTGCCCTGCTATACTTCTGATTGGCTCTGAGCATTTTTCAGCATTTTTCGCCTGACCAATCAGAAAGAAGGGGCCGTCTAAGCATACCCGCCCCCAAAGTGCCAAAAAGAAACATGACAGCGCGAGGAGAGATGCCAGGAGTACACAGAGAGCGCGCAGAAAAGCGTCGCGCGCGCAGAAAGGCACCGCGCGCGCGCAAAAAGGCACCACGCGTGCGCAAAAGGGTGTCGCGGAGAATCAGCGCGCGATAACAGTTTTTATGCGCTCGGATTTTTGGCACTAATGTGACGCCATAGGCTGTCCTCACTCAGGTCCGCATGGAGCTGGAGGGGGCGTGGCTTCCAGCTCCGGCTGAAAATCGGGAGATTTTCGGGAGAATATTTGTCCCGGGAGTTTTTTAGGAGAGGCGCTGAATTTCGGGAGTCTCCCGGAAAATTCGGGAGGGTTGGCAAGTATGGTTACCCCCCCCCCGAAAGAAAAAAAAAATTAAAAATTGACTGTTGTTACCCAAAGAATATTAAGTGGGATTTTTCAGAAAAACAAATATATACAGTAACACAAAAACAACCTGTCTCTGTAATCACTATAGGTGTATAAATAATAATAGTGTTAAATAAAATCAGTCCCTTGGGCACAAAACTGAAAATAATACAGCTCTCAGAAAAGTGCACTTCTGCTGCTATTGGAACATACTAACTACACACACTATGACACTAAGAACACCACAGTCATCAATCAACAATTCTTCCCCCCTTACATGAGAGCGAAGCCTGGCAATAATTGCATATTGCCTGTTCTGCCCTCACTATACTTGTTGAGGTTACACAGCTTGGCAGACAGCTAACAAACAATCCAAAGCAGATTAATCCATTTAGGCTCTTTATTGTTGTTGATCTTGCTTTGTCTTTTCCTATCTTTACTTTTGTCTTGCACTGGACTGTTATTTTTATTTTTTTTAAACTGAAATATACACACAATGACAAATGTATAAGCTATGTGATTCAAATAACATACTGAAATATAATACACAATATGTAAATATTAGCTTCACACAAATATACAGTACTATCATCAAACAAATACTTCTGAGTGTTGGAACTATTTCGATGGTGGAAATACACGACTGGCAGCCTTTTTAAGTCCTCTAAACATCCATTGAAACAGTGCACAAAAATCTTTTTTCAATAAACATCTTAGTATCAAACTTAAAACACTTTCCACCTTAATATTGAGTTACATAAACAAGCTAAACAGTTTACTTACAGACTTATCTTTTCCAAGGCTTGTAAGAGCTAACACAACTTGTCTACTTCTCAATTGTCTCAACCTGGAAGTGCCCAAACTAATGACACGTAGTATTTTCATATCGCCACAAGGTGTCAGTAAGAGTCCACAATCAAATGGGCATAACATTGCTGTCCCACAGGGCATTTCCTGTACGTGGGAAGGGATTCGAATAAAGAACCAACTCTTTTTCTTTACTATAGTGGCCTCGATAACGGGAACCGGTTCTCAAAAAGGGATTCGAGTCCATGTAATCGGTTCTTTTCTTATCGAACAACCGGGAGAACCGATTTCGAACATCATCCCTAATCACACCTAACCTTATCCTTGTCCAAACACAACAATTCCTGCTTAAAGGGAAACTGCACTTTTTGGGGGAATTTTGCACAACCATTATCATAATCATAATCGCTTGGAAAATGCGGCTAATGGGAGTCAAAAACCCTCAAAAACAACTTCAAAACCCTCCATCAGCGTTTTGTATATACACTGGAATGATATGTATAATGTAGTAAAAGACACATTAATAACAATGTGTAATATGAACAATATTTACCATATTTTGGCCATTTTAAGGATTGTCGGAATTGATTTCATCAGCGTATTTATTTCCGTTTCTATAGCAACGCACTTCCTACTTTCGGCATCAAAGAAAAAAAAATGTGGGTTGTTATTAAGGCGGACTTGTTAACGGACAACAAATAGGACTAATTTTAAATAAATGAAGATTTACAATTTTATCTTTTTGAAGCTGAATATACCGAGGATGAACTGCTGCTTTTCGAGGCAAGCACGAAGAAGAGGATGCAGACTTACGCCGAGATTGTGAGGTTGGTGTGACTTTGACGCTGTAAATGTGGAACTTGCTATTTCGACTGAAATAGAGTGCTTACACAAAATAAACCGGGAAAAACGTCCCCGGCTAATGGGAGACACCGTGGTAGCCTTTAAAACCCTCCATCAACGTTTTGTATACACACTGGAAGAATATATATAATGTAGTAACCGACACGTTAATAACAGTATGTAATATGTACAATATTTACCATATTTTGGTCATTTTAAGCATTGTCAAAACCGAATTTATCAGCGTATTTATTTTCGTTTCCATAGCAACACACTTTCTACTTTCGGCATCAAATGAGTGTTTCTCTTCCGGAAACAAATGCGAGTGTGTTTTAATCATGGCAGACTTGTTAACAAAGGGGACTATTTGTGGATACATGAGGATTCACAACTTTTATCTTTTTGAAGCTGAATATACTGAGGATGAACCGCTGCTTTTAGAGGCCAGCACGAAGAAGAGGGTGAAACGTTGGAGCAGACATAAGCCGAGATTGTGAGGTTGGTGTGACTTTGACGCTGTAAATGTGGAACTTGGAGTCAAGCTATTTCGACTTAAATGAAGTGCTTACCCAAAATAAACCGGAAAAAACTTCCCCGGCTAATGGGAGTCACCGTTGTAACCTTCAAAACCCTCCATCAACGTTTTGTATACACCCTGGAAGAATATACATAATGTAGTAACAGACACGTTAATAACAATATGTACAATATTTACCGTACTTTGGTCATTTTAAGCATTGTCGGAACCGATTTCATCAGCGTACTTATTTCCGTTTCCATAGCAACGCACTTCCTACTTTCAGCATCAAATGAGTGTTTCTCTTCCGGAAACAAATGCGAGTGTGTTGTAATCATGGCAGACTTGTTAACGGACAACAAAGATGACTATTTTTAGATAAATGAGGATTGACAACTTTATCTTTTTGAAGCTGAATATACCGAGGATAAACTGCTGCTTTTAGAGGCGAGCACGAACAAAAGGGTGAAACGTTGGAGCAGACAAAAAGTGAAATTGTGAGGTTGGTGTGACTTTGACACTGTAAATGTGGAACTTGGAGCAGAGCTATTTTGACTTGAATGGAGTGCTTACCCAAAATAAACCGGAAAAAATGTCCCCGGCTAATGGGAGTCACCGTTGCAGCCTTCAAAACCCTCCATCAACGATTGTATACACACTGGAAGAATATATATAATGTAATAACCGACACGTTAATAACAATATGTAATATGCACAATATTTACCGTATTTTGGTCATTTTAAGCATTGTCGGAACCGATTTCATCAGCGTACTTATTTCCGTTTCCATAGCTACGCACTTCCTACTTTCGGCATCAAATGAGTGTTTCTCTTTTGGAAACAAATGCAACTGTGTTGTAATCATGGCAGACTTGTTAATGGACAATGAAAATGACTATTAAGTTGTGAATCCTCATTTTAGATAAGTGAGGATTCACAACTTTTATCTTTTTGAAGCTGAATATACCGAGGATGAACTACTGCTTTTAGAGGCGAGCACGAACAAGAGGGTGAAACGTTGGAGCAGACATAAGCCGAGATTGTGAGGTTGGTGTGGCTTTGACGCTGTAAATGTGCAACTTGGAGTCAAGCTATTTCGACTTAAATAGAGTGCTTACCCAAAATAAACCGGAAAAAACATCTCTGGCCAGCTGGACCAAACACACAATTTTACAAGTTATACAACTACTGTCTATATTCACTAAAATGTTGTGTACGCTAATATTATGAGCACAAAATACCCCCCACCACAGCCCCACAGGCTATAATAATAATGGCATGATGAAAGTGAGGGCAAACTACACAATACAGTGTTGAGCACATCGTTAAGAAGAAACGTAAAACAAAGCCTGACATAAATAAATAAACGAAAATAAGGGGCTCATGTGAAGTGAAGTGAATTATATTTATATAGCGTTTTTCTCTAGTGACTCAAAGCGCTTTTACATAGCGACCCAATATCTAAGTTACATTTACACAGGGAGCAGGTGGGTAAAGTGTCTTGCCCAAGGACACAACGGCAGTGACTAGGATGGCGGAAGCGGGGATCGAACCTGGAACCCTCAAGTTGCTGGCACGGCCACTCCACCAACCGAGCTATACCATGTCATATATTGTATAGGACAGTGTTTTTCAACCACTGTGCCGCGGCACACTAGTGTGCCGTGAGATACAGTCTGGTGTGTCGTGGGAGATGATCTAATTTCATCTATTTGGGTTAAAAATATTTTTTGCAAACCAGTAATTATAGTCTGCAAATGATGTGTTGTTGTTGAGTGTCGGTGCTGTCTAGAGCTCGTTAGAGTAACCGTGTAATAATCTTCCATATCAGTAGGTGGCAGCAGGTAGCTAATTTCTTTGTAGATGTCGGAAACAGCGGGAGGCATAGTGCAGGTAAAAGGTGTCTAATGCTTAAACCAAAAATAAAGAAAAGGTAAGTGCCCCTAAGAAAAGGCATTGAAGCTTAGGGAAGGCTATGCAGAACGAAACTAAAACTGAACTGGCTACAAAGTAAACAAAAACAGAATGCTGGACGACAGCAAAGACTTACTGTGGAGAAAAGACGGCGTACATCCGAACATGACATGAAAATCAACAATGTCCCCACAAAGAAGGATAAAAACAACTGAAATATTCTTAATTGCTAAAACAAAGTAGATGCGGGAAATATCGCTCAAAGGAAGACATGAAACTGCTCCAGGAAAATACCCAAGAAAGAGAAAAAGCCACCAAAATAGGAGTGCAAGACAAGAACTAAAACACTACACACGGGAAAACAGCAAAAAACTCAAAATAAGTCAGGGTGTGATGTGACAGGTGGTGACAATACACCTACTTTGAGACAAGAGCTATATTGATGCATGCTTGGTTATGCTTTAAAGCAGGGGTGCTCATTACGTTGATCGCGATCTACCGGTCGATCTCGGAGGGTGTGTCAGTCGATCACCAGCCAGGCATTAAAAAAATAGTCCTAAAAATGAGCGATCATAAATCTTCACTATGACGTCACTTTCGTCACTTGATTGACATTCACGGCACCCGAGGGTCTTCTGAGATGACGCTGGCTGCTGCCAGCTCATTAAAATGACCGACTGGAAGGCGAGAAACACTTTATTTCAACAGACTCTGGCGCCGTACCTGTCGTCAAAACTCCAAAGACCGACTGCACAGTTGCACAATTAAAGCTCTGCTTCATCCTGCCTGCGCTACCAAAATAAGAGTCTCAGAAAGCTGGCGTGCACAAGCTAGCAAGCTACGGAGTTTGCCGCCAATGTATTTCTTGTAAAGTGTATACAAAGGAGTACGGAAGCTGGACAAATAAGATGCCAAAAACCAACCACTTTCATGTGGTATTGGACATAAAGGAGGACTTTTTTTCTCCTCCATTCGAAAATGCGGACGTTATCATCACCACTGTCTGATTCCAATCAATGCAAGTCATCACAATCAGGTAATACACCAACTTATATTCTTGTCTTCATGAAAGAAAGGAATCTATATGTGTTAAACATGCTTGTATTATCTTTAAACACTTTTAACTTGTTAACAATATTAACTATATGTGTTAAACATGCCTGTATTATCTTTAAACACCTTTAACTTGTTAACAATATTAACTATATGTGTTAAACATGCTTGTATTATCTTTAACCACCTTTAAGTTGTTAACAATATTAACTATTTGTGTTAAACATGCTTGTGTTATTTTTAACCACCTTTAACTTGTTAACAATATTAACTATATGTGTTAAACATGCTTGCATTATCTTTAAACACCTTTAACTTGTTAACAATATTAACTATATGTGTTAAACATGCTTGCATTATCTTTAAACACCTTTAACTTGTTAACAATATTAACTATATGTATTAAACATACTTGTATTATCATTAAACACCTTTAATGTATTAACAATATTAACTATATGTGTTTAAACATGCTTGCATTATCATTAAACACCTTTAACTTGTTAACAAAAACATATATTTCATAAATAAGTAAATATAAATTATATATATTAATGAGGTAGATCCCCACGACTTGATCAATTGAAAAGTAGCTCGCCTGCAGAAAAAGTGTGAGCACCCCTGCTTTAAAGTCATTTCCAACAATTGCGATAACAACTTTTTACTGTCAACTGAGTTTAGTTTTTTAATGATTTCTGCTGGTGGTGTGCCTCCCCATTTTTTCAACGCAAAAAATGTGCCTTGGCTCAAAAAAGGTTGAAAAACACTAGTATAGGAAACTGTACTGTACTGTGGAAAAAATGTTGATGCAACAAACCTATTTTGCTTGACATAAACATGTCAAATTGATCATCAACGCAGGGAGATAAATGACAGTATGTCTTACATTCTGCTGGAGGATGTGGTTGAGATGATCCAGCCAGTCCTGATCTCCCGGAATCCCTGAAAGAGTCTCTGTCCCCTGCAAAAGAAAGAGACGATAATTAGTGACACAAATAGCCGAGTAGATTCCACTCAGGTCGGACGAAAAATGTTCCTTGATTTCTCCAGAGAGAATGAGCCACTATATCCAAACACTTACCAGGCTGGACCTTGAGGACTCTGGAGAAATGCCAGTAAAATGTTTACGCGCTTCTGGTGTATAATGACCTAACAGAGTGGCGGCCTTGTAATGAACACGGTGAACTGTGTGGCCGTGTGGACCTCTTGGCTTCTGTCGAGGTGTACTTTACATTCACACTGTGACATGGTCAATAGGAGAACATGAGGGTGTGTGTGTGTGTGTGTGTGTGTGTGTGTGTGTGTGTGTGTGTGTGTGTGTGTGTGTGTGAGTCAAAGCAAAACTCCAGGCGGTCCAAGCAGTCACAAATACAGTTAAGTCCAAGGTGAGGAGCTGTCCACTGACAAACTTTATGTGTACTTCCATAGTCTGCTTCAGGCGCTGACTGCACCAGTGACTTACAAGACAGAGAATGTAGACAAATTGCATATTTTCTGGTAACTGTGACGCCCTCATTGTGTTTTAATGCATACATGAGTTGGATTTCAAATTGTTGCGCATGTAAAAAAAAAATATAAATAAATAAATCAATCAGCCCTGAGGAAGACCATCTTGTTGTTTTGGACTATATTTATAACAGTATGATTTACTTAAATGGGAACATTATCACCAGACCTATGTAACCATCAATATACAGGTAAAAGCCAGTAAATTAGAATATTTTGAAAAACTTGATTTATTTCAGTAATTGCATTCAAAAGGTGTAACTTGTACATTATATTTATTCATTGCACACAGACTGATGCATTCAAATGTTTATTTCATTTAATTTTGATGATTTGAAGTGGCAACAAATGAAAATCCAAAATTCCGTGTGTCACAAAATTAGAATATTACTTAAGGCTAATACAAAAAAGGGATTTTTAGAAATGTTGGCCAACTGAAAAGTATGAAAATGAAAAATATGAGCATGTACAATACTCAATACTTGGTTGGAGCTCCTTTTGCCTCAATTACTGCGTTAATGCGGCGTGGCATGGAGTCGATGAGTTTCTGGCACTGCTCAGGTGTTATGAGAGCCCAGGTTGCTCTGATAGTGGCCTTCAACTCTTCTGCGTTTTTGGGTCTGGCATTCTGCATCTTCCTTTTCACAATACCCCACAGATTTTCTATGGGGCTAAGGTCAGGGGAGTTGGCGGGCCAATTTAGAACAGAAATACCATGGTCCGTAAACCAGGCACGGGTAGATTTTGCGCTGTGTGCAGGCGCCAAGTCCTGTTGGAACTTGAAATCTCCATCTCCATAGAGCAGGTCAGCAGCAGGAAGCATGAAGTGCTCTAAAACTTGCTGGTAGACGACTGCGTTGACCCTGGATCTCAGGAAACAGAGTGGACCGACACCAGCAGATGACATGGCACCCCAAACCATCACTGATGGTGGAAACTTTACACTAGACTTCAGGCAACGTGGGTCCTGTGCCTCTCCTGTCTTCCTCCAGACTCTGGGACCTCGATTTCAAAAGGAAATGCAAAATCTACCCGTGCCTGGTTTACGGACCATGGTATTTCTGTTCTAAATTGGCCCGCCAACTCCCCTGACCTTAGCCCCATAGAAAATCTGTGGGGTATTGTGAAAAGGAAGATGCAGAATGCCAGACCCAAAAACGCAGAAGAGTTGAAGGCCACTATCAGAGCAACCTGGGCTCTCATAACACCTGAGCAGTGCCAGAAACTCATCGACTCCATGCCACGCCGCATTAACGCAGTAATTGAGGCAAAAGGAGCTACAACCAAGTATTGAGTATTGTACATGCTCATATTTTTCATTTTCATACTTTTCAGTTGGCCAACATTTCTAAAAATCCCTTTTTTGTATTAGCCTTAAGTAATATTCTAATTTTGTGACAAACGGAATTTTGGATTTTCATTTGTTGCCATTTCAAATCATCAAATTAAATGAAATAAACATTTGAATGCATCAGTCTGTGTGCAATGAATAAATATAATGTACAAGTTACACCTTTTGAATGCAATTACTGAAATAAATCAAGTTTTTCAAAATATTCTAATTTACTGGCTTTTACCTGTATACCTTGATGTTGCAGAAAAAAGACCATATATTTTTTTAACCGATTTCCGAACTCTAAATGGGTGAATTTCGGCGAATTAAACGCCTTTCTAATATTCGCTCACGGAGCGATGACGTCACGTTGTGACGTCACATCGGGAAGCAATCCGCCATTTTCTCAAACACCGAGTCAAATCAGCTCTGTTATTTTCCGTTTTTTTCGACTGTTTTCCGTACCTTGGAGACATCATGCCTCGTCGGTGTGTTGTCGGAGGGTGTAACAACACCAACAGGGACGGATTCAAGTTGCACCAGTGGCCCAAAGATGCGAAAGTGGCAAGAAATTGGACGTTTGTTCCGCACACTTTACCGACGAAAGCTATGCTACGACAGAGATGGCAAGAATGTGTGGATATCCTGCGACACTCAAAGCAGATGCATTTCCAACGATAAAGTCAAAGAAATCTGCCGCCAGACCCCCATTGAATCTGCCGGAGTGTGTGTCAATTAAGGGACAAAGGACCAATCAAATGCAGTCACTGGTGACGTTTGACTCCGTTTCACCAATCAAATACAGTCACTGGTGACGTTTGACTCCGTTTCACCAATCAAATGCAGTCACTGGTGACGTTTGACTCCGTTTCACCAATCAAATACAGTCACTGGTGACGTTTGACTCCGTTTCACCAATCAAATGCAGTCACTGGTGACGTTTGACTACGTTTCACCAATCAAATGCAGTCACTGGTGACGTTTGACTCCGTTTCACCAATCAAATGCAGTCACTGGTGACGTTTGACTCCGTTTCACCAATCAAATGCAGTCACTGGTGACGTTTGACTACGTTTCACCAATCAAATGCAGTCACTGGTGGCGTTGGACTCCGTTTCACCAATCAAATGCAGTCACTGGTGACGTTTGACTCCGTTTCACCAATCAAATGCAGTCACTGGTGACGTTTGACTCCGTTTCACCAATCAAATGCAGTCACTGGTGACGTTTGACTACATTTCACCAATCAAATGCAGTCACTGGTGACGTTTGACTCCGTTTCACCAATCAAATGCAGTCACTGGTGACGTTTGACTCCGTTTCACCAATCAAATGCAGTCACTGGTGACGTTTGACTCCGTTTCACCAATCAAATGCAGTCACTGGTGACGTTTGACTCAGTTTCACCGATCAAATGCAGTCACTGGTGACGTTTGACTCCGTTTCACCAATCAAATGCAGTCACTGGTGACGTTTGACTCCGTTTCACCAATCAAATGCAGTCACTGGTGACGTTTGACTCCGTTTCACCAATCAAATGCAGTCACTGGTGACGTTTGACTCCGTTTCACCAATCAAATGCAGTCACTGGTGACGTTTGACTCTGTTTCACCAATCAAATGCAGTCACTGGTGACGTTTGACTCTGTTTCACCAATCAAATGCAGTCACTGGTGACGTTTGACTCCGTTTCACCAATCAAATGCAGTCACTGGTGACGTTTGACTCCGTTTCACCAATCAAATGCAGTCACTGGTGACGTTTGACTCTGTTTCACCAATCAAACAGAGCCAGGCGGTCACATGATTAACTGCACATAAAGTTTCAGCGGTAAACAACAACAACAATGGCAGAGACAACAACAAACGCTTCGCGTCAACCAGAAGAGGAAGAACACCCCGGGTCTCACATAAAATCTATGTTCACGCTTCAGACAACCAAAAAAACAGTTATGTAATGCGTTGTCATATGTGTCTCCCCAAACAAGTGGACATTTCAGCTTACTGAAACTCAACGTCAAATTTGAGGAAGCACGTGGCGGTAAGTAACGTTAGTAGATATTTTGGCTGTCACCGTAGGCTGATGTTAGCTTCCTTGCTATGAATCACTGTCAAATGTTCATTGTGTGCGGACATTTATTAACACACTGCAGCCTCATAGACAGACAGAGACACACACACACACACACACACACGCACAGTCGCACACACACTCATGCATGCATAGAAACACCAATCAGAAGTGCACAGTGTGTTCCCAGGTGCAGCCCACACCTATCAGTTTATGGTTTGCGTAAAGGCTAACTTGTTATTTTCCTTTGTAATCTCTGCCTACTGAGCCTATGGTGCTGTTAAGTTATTGTGGCTCAATTTGCCTTCATTTTTTAAATTTTTTTATGTATTATTATTTAATATATATTATTGTTTTAGTTGCTTAAGAGATATTCCTGGCTCTGAATTTGCTCATTGCTATTTTTATGTTTTTGTGCATTATTTGTTGCCGTCATCATTAAACGAACAGGTTACTCATCAGTTACTCAGTACTTGAGTAGTTTTTTCACAACATACTTTTTACTTTTACTCAAGTAAATATTTGGGTGACTACTCCTTACTTTTACTTGTTACTCTAAAGCAGGGGTCGGCAACCCGCGGCTCCTGAGCCGCTTGCGGCTCTTTGATCACTCTGATGCGGCTCAGCAGCTTACTTGCCGACCCCCCCCGATTTTCCCGGGAGACTTCCGGATTTCAATGCCTCTCGCAGAAACCTCCCGGGATTAATATTCTCCGATTTTCACCCTTACAGTTATAATAAGGGCGTGCCATGATGATACAGCATTTGGCGCCCTCTACAATCTGTATTAACAACTTGCCAGCCCAACCCCTTGTTATGCAGTATGCATCTTCTGCTTGCACACGTACGTGACAGCAAGGCATACTTGGTCAACAGCCACACAGGTTACACTGACGGTGACCATATAAAACAACTTTAACACTCTTACTAATAATGCGCCACACTTTGAACCAATACCAAACAAGAATGACAAACACATTTCGGGAGAACATCTGCACCTTAACACAACATAAACACAACAGAACAAATACCCAGAATCCCATGCAGCCGTGACTCTTTCGGGCTACATTATACACTCCTGCTACCACCAAACCCCGCCCCCATCCCAACCCTGCTCCCTCACACATCAACCCCCCGACCCCCTCTCTGTGCGTCGGTTGAGGTGGGCGGGGTTTGGTAGCGGGGGGTGTATAATGTATCCCGGAAGAGTTAGGGCTGCATGGGATTCTGGGTATTTGTCCTGTTGTGTTTATGTTGTGTTACGGTGCAGATGTTCTCCCGAAATGTGTTTGTCATTCTTGTTTGGTGTGGGTTCACAGTGTGGCGCATTATTAGTAAGAGTGTTAAAGTTGTTTTTTTTTATACCGCCACCGTCAGTGTAACCTGTGTGGTTGTTGACCAAGTATGCCTTGCTGTCACCTACATGTGCAAGCTGAAGCCCCATACAACGTGTGGCTGATCAGGCACGCTGGTTGTAGTGGGTGTTATTTGCTGCACCATCACGGCACGCATGACGCTGACAAGCGCCATTTATATAAAACCCGCGTGCCGCACCAGCATTCAAGTTCCATATTAAGGTATGGGCAGCGTGTCTGAGACCCCTGGTTTCAGTGGTTTATATATAGCACAAAGAAAAAAAAAACTTTTTATGCAGTGTTATTTCATTTTAAATTTCAAAAAACATTGTTATCTTTAATTTGTGAAACTGGTCAAAATGGCTCTTTGACTGGTAAAGGTTGCCGACCCCTGCTCTAAAGTAACAGTACTCTTACTTGAGTACAATTTCTGGCTACTCTACCCACCTCTGAATATGATTAAAATCCAGAGTAAGATTACTAATTAGGGCCCGCATGGCCCATTGCATAAGGACTCCCACAGGGAGTCCTTATGCAATGGGACATAAGGACCTATTGAATTTGTAAGGTTTTATTATTATTCTTTCTTATTCCGCAGCTTTGCGCGGTACTTTGACACCCTTAACATGCTTCAAAACTCACCAAATTTGACGCACACATAAATAAACTCGAACAAAACTCTTTGGTGAAAAAACCAAACCCCAAAACTCAAAATTGCACTCTAGCGCCCCCTACAAAGTAAACTTTTTCTAACTCCCAGTATGAATGTCGTAGAGACATGAAACAAAAACCTCTATGTAGGTCTCACTTAGACTTAAATTTTTTTAATTTATTTCCTCGGCCAAAAATCTACAGGAAGTTTGCTATTCCCCCTTCAACACTAAATTTTAGTAAAATCAGTCACTTTTGCCTTTTTGAGCTTTAATTTGACCCCCTTAACCTGCTTCAAAACTCACCAAACTGAACGCACACATCAGGACTGGCAAACATTGCGATCTAAAAAAAGAAACCTAACCCCAAATCTCAAAATTGAGCTCTAGAGCAATTTTTGAATAAAACCGAGAAAAAACCGCTCCTCGGAAGAAAAAAATGACAAAACTGTCTGTAACTCCCACTGGGAAGGTCGGAGAGACATGAAACTAAAACCTTTCCGTAGATCTCACTTAGACCTACATTTCATAAATTGACAACCCCCAGCAAAAATCTACAGAAAGTTTGCTATTCCCCCTTCAACACAACATTTTTGTAAAAACCGGTCACCTTCCTTCAAAAACTATCTCCTCTGAGCGCGTTTGTCGTTTGGGCTTCAAACACACACTAACCCTTGTGATTAAAACTACAGAAGCGCGTTTTTATAACTGCTCCGGTTTTGATTTTATGAGCCTTCAAAGAACCGCTGCGCTGATGCGCTGCTGTTTTTTTAAGATGGCTGCTTAAAAGCAGGAAGCACCAGCGTGCCTACACAATGCAGACAAGGTAGGTTCACTAGACAAAAGTATTGGGACACTTGGGACTAAAACTTGACAAAAGTATTTGGACACTTAGGTCTAGCACCTGCCAAATACGCGGGCCCGACCAACGCTGCTTGCAGCTTTAATTCAGTGTTAATATTTGACCGGGCCCTGGACCCCTCTGTAATGCAAATGTTGGGCCTCGAGCTCAAAAGATTAATAACCAGTGATTTAAACTACTGATATTTGTGGGAATCTTTGGGCACATGACTATTCCATTACGATACAGGGGATACGATTAAATTAAAAATAGATTTTTGATGTATATTTAATTATTGTATTGAACTGTATATATTTTATTTTTTAATTATGTATTATAAATATATATTTATTTATTACTAATATGTATATCAAAATGTTGAATTTGTCATTACACTAAAAAGTACAACAATAAACCCCGTCCAAGAAACAGAAAAACAAGATGACATCTTGTCTTTCTGTGATATATGACAGGGGGTAGACGGGACAGGAAGGTTGATTGGTGGCCACATGGCAGCGCCCCGTTAAAGGTGAGAAAGAGAAAAACAAGAGGGAGTGACTTGCCAACTATGCTCCTGTAGAAGGCGCAATGTGGGATTAGGAAAAAAACCTCAGCAAACATGCACAAATACTGTGAGGACATAATACGACATACAAACTCCAGACTATAAAAGGCTATTATTTCATCATGATATTATTCTCTCTCCTGATTTATTAATGTACCATCATTTCCAGACTATAAGCCGCTACTTTCTTCCACACACTTCCACTGCGCTTTATACAATGCTGCGGCTAATTAATGTACAAACCCCAAAACCAGTGAAGTTGGCACATTGTGTAAATGGTGAATAAAAGCAGAATACAATGATTTGCAAATCCTTTTCAACCTATATTCAATTTAAAAGACTGCAAAGACAAGATATTTAACGATGGAACTGGAAACCGTTATTTTTTGCAAATATTAGCTCATTCGGAATTTGATGCCATGATTGGGTATAAAAGCAACTTCCATGAAATGCTCAGTCATTCACACATTTGTCAACAAATGCGTGAGCAAATTGTCCAACAGTTTAAGAACAACATTTCTCAACCAGCTATTGCAAGGATTTTAGGGATTACACCATCTACGGTCTATAATATCGTGACTTTCGATCCCTCGGGTGGTACTGCATCAAAAAGCGACATCAGTGTGTAAAGGATATCACCACATGGGCTCCAGAAAACCACTGTCAGTAACTACAGTTCTGTCATGACTGGGTCTTGGGTGTGTGCTTTTCCGGGATGCAACGGAAAGTTGGCTCGGGCGAGACGGGAATGAAGGTACATGATTTATTTATTATTATCAAAAAAAAGGAATAAATGAAAGCGCGCACAGTGGCGGAGAATAAACTATGAAACCAAAAGACTATAGCAAAAAAGTACAAATGAAAAGCACGCACAGTGGCGGAGAACAAACTATGAAAAACAAAAAGACTATAAACATGGAACAAAAACTTACTTGGCTTAGACAAAAATAGTTGCATGAAGAATGGACATGGGAAGAAGTGCCAGGCATGGACAGAGCATAAATGTGGTGAGGTCGTCAGAATGACAAACTGAAAAGAATGAACTTAAATACTATGGACATGATTAGTGAAAGCAGGTGCGTGACTCAAAAACGTGAAACAGGTGCGTGGCGTGACAGGTGAAAACTAATGGTTGCTATGGTGACAAACAAGAGTGCACAATGAGTCCAAACATGGAACAGGTGAAACTAATGGGGTAATCATGGAAGCAAGACAAGGGAGTGAAAAGCCAGAAACTAAACAAAACATGACTTAAAACAAAACATGATTACACAGACATGACAAGTTCATTGCGAGATCTGTAAGTGCAAGTTAAAACTCTCCTATGCAAGGCGAAAGCCATTTATCAACAACACCCAGAAATTCTGCCGGCTTCACTGGGCCCGAGCTCATCTAAGATGGACTCATGCAAAGTGGAAAAGTGTTCTGTGGTCTGACGAGTCCACATTTCAAATTGTTTTTGGAAACTGTGGACGTCGTGTTCTCAGGACCAAAGAAGAAAAGAACCATCCGGATTGTTATAGGCGCAAAGTTGAAAAGCCATCATGTGTGATGGTATGGGGGTGTATTAGTGCCCAAGACATGGGTAACTTACACATCTGTGAAGGCACCATTAATGCTGAAAGGTACATACAGGTTTTGGAGCAACATATGTTGCCATCCAAGCAACGTTACCATGGACGCCCCTGCTTATTTCAGCAAGATAATGCCAAGCTATGTGTTACGACAGCGTGGCTTCAAAGTGAAAGAGTGCACACTGCAAAAACTGAAATCTAAGTAAGATGAAATATGTCAAATAAGGGTGATATTTGCTTATTTTCTGTCTGATAAGATCATTCTTCTCACTAAGCAGATTTTATGTTAGAGTGTTTTACTTGTTTTAAGTGTTTTGGTCCTAAATGATCTCAGTAAGATATTACAGCTTGTTGCTGAGATTTGATGAGCTATATTGAGCAAAACATGCTTGAAACTAGAATATCAACTGTTGCAAAGCTGTGTCATCAACACTCACAAGTATAAAACTACTTTTTTAAAGTCATCATTTCTTATTTCAAGCATGAAAAAAAAAATCCTGACTTTGACACAATTGTGTCTCATAATTAAAACAGATGACAGCCAAATGGACTTTGCTGTTTTATTTTCAATGAAACAATAGAACATATGTACTCATATAGTAGTACAGTTGGCACAGTACAGTACACTGACAGTTAATATTTAAACATTTAACCATTTTGAACAGAAATAGTTCATGCACATTCAGGTAAATTCCTCAAAATTACAATAAAAATTTTTTTGGCCGGGGGCCGGGCTGTATATATGCGCGCTGATTGACTGAAAGAGCACGCACTTGGCGTGATGATGTCATGTTATCCATGGAAAAATGCATTTTTAGACAATATGATTTGCCTGAGCGGCTAGGAGACCCCGAGAGTAACAAGCGCTTGCCTTGTTGCCTTTCCATTAAGGTGAAGATAAGGTCCTTTCTTTACTTTTTTATTTTTTTTTAATAGATAAGATAAATAAATATTTTTTTGGATAAAAGGGAAAGTTAAACAATATAAAAATAATTACAAAAGGGAGAAAAAAGAAAGAAAAAATAGTAATTAAATGAAAATGTTAGTGGACCAGCAGCACAAACAATCAAGTGTGCTCCAGGGACTGTGTTGTGTCCCTTGCAGATATGTTGTCCATGTTGTGGGAACCAGAATATTGATAGCAGAAAAAACAAGCCCTTTTGTGTGAGTGGGTGTGTATGAGTGTGAATGGGGGAGGGAGGGTTTTTTTGGGGGTTGATGCACTAGTTGAAAGTGTATCGTGTGTTTTTTTCTATGTTGATTTAAAAAAAAAAAAAGAACAATAAATTAGTTTTTAGTATAAGTTTGCTGGTTTCAAGAAATGTAATGCCGAGCGCATATCATTATGTCAAGATAATGGCACTAGCATTTACTTCATTTAAGAATATTTTTCAACATATTGAGCAACATGGTCTCTTTTTTTTCTACCAAGAAAAGTGCACTTGTTATTAGAGAGAATATACTTATTTTAAGGTATTTTTGGGTTCACTGAGGTTAGCTAATTAGGGCCCGCATGGCCCATTGCATAAGGACTCCCACAGGGAGTCCTTATGCAATGGGACATAAGGACCTATTGAATTTGTAAGGTTTTATTCTTTATTCTTTATTCTTCCGCCGCCACATTAAACTGTAATTTGACCCACTTAACATGCTTCAAAACTCACCATATTTGACCCACACATCAGGACCTGCGAAAATTACCTTTTTTTTAAAAAAAAAAACGAACCCCAAAACTCAAAATTGCGCTCTAGCGCCCCCTAGGAAAAAAAAAAACTAGACTGCCTATATCTCCCACTAGGAAGATCGGAGAGACATGAAACAAAAACCTGTATGTAGGTCTGACTTAGACCTAGTTTTCATAATTGTATATCATCGGGCAGAAATCAACAGGAAGTTGGCAATTCCCCCTTCAAGACAAAAAAGTACTAAAAACAGTCACTTTTGCCTCTTTGAGCTGTAATTTGACCCCCTTAACATGCTTCAAAACTCACCGAACTGAACACACACATCAGGACTGGCAAAAATTGCGATCTAATAAAAGAACCTAACCCCAAATCTCAAAATTGTGCTCTAGCGCAATTTTTTAATGAAACGCACAAAAAACTGCTCCTCGGATGAAAAAACTGACAAAACTGCCTGTAACTCCCACTGGGAAGGTCGGAGAGACATGAAACAAAAACCTCTATGTAGGTCTCACTTAGACCTACATTTCATAAATTGACAACCCCCAGCAAAAATCAACAGGAAGTTTGCTATTCCCCCTTCAAAACAAATGTTTTGTAAAAACCGGTCACCTTCCTTCAAAAACTATCTCCTCTGAGCGCGTTTGTCGTTTCGGCTTCAAACTAACACAGGAGAGAGATTAAACCCTCGTGTATAAAATAACAGAACAGCGTTTTAATACCTGCTCCGGTTTTGATTTTATGACCCTTCAAAGACCAGCTGCGCTGATGCACTGCTGTTTTTTTTAAGATGGCTGCTTAAAAGCAGGAAGCACCAACGTGCCCACACAATGCAGACAAGGTAGGTACACTAGACAAAAGTCTTGGGACACTTCAGACTAAAAGTAGACAAAAGTATTGGGACACTTATGACTATCACTGGACAAAAGTATTGGGACATTTAGGACTAGCACCTGCCAAATATGCGGGCCCGACCAATGCTGCTTGCAGCTTTAATTTTACTTGTTTTGGAAAGTCTTGACAAGCCAAATTTTCTTGTTCTATTGGCAGATAATTCTGCTTAGTTCAAATAAAATACCCCTAACTTTTTTTTTTTCCCTTGTTTTTGAACACTGACTTTTTGCAGTGTACCAACTCGTATTTTGGCCAAATGTCAATTTGAGCAGACAACACTACGTATCCTCCTCACACTTGTGGTCTTTCGTCAGCTTCCTGGAAGCACACAGGTGTGAGCCTGAGTGATCATTTCAGCCGTGCCTAATTAGCACCTCGGTGCTCGCAGTTACTGAGAAGACGAGAGAGTAAATGAGCAGTCGAGAGAGGGTGGTCTTCAAACGTACACCGTGTCAAGAGGCGATCTGGATACAAGAACAATCCGCTCCATCCTCCACTCATCCGCACGGCCCGGAGCGACTTGGCCCCGCTCTGAACCTTTGCTGCATGCTATGGAATGGACATATACGCAGTATGTGTGGGAGACTGTACTGTGGACTACCTCTTCATATGCGCATCTAAATTGATGTTATGGGTTGAATTCTAACGGGCTATAGCTTAGATGTTTGATAGTTTGTGAGCTTTGAACAACCGATTAGTATAACTCACACTTTCCATGTGTCCATTCAGGAAAAGACCTGCAAGGGACGATCAATTGTGCAGAAATATCTCCACCAACTAAGACAGAGCATGTGGGCTGCAAAGGTCTGGAGATCTGGGTTCAAGCCCTTTTTTGGACTTTGCCTCTCCGTACCAAACAATCTGACTATTAAGAGTATTACACTGCAACAAGTCAGTGTTCAAAAACAAGAAAAAAAAAAATACAAAAATGAGGGGTATTTTACTTGAACTAAGCAAAATTATCTGCCAATAGAACAAGAAAATTTGGCTTGTCAAGACTTTCCAAAACAAGTAAAATTAGCTAACTTCAATGAACCCAATAAAAACCTTAAAATAAGTATATTCTCACTAATAACAAGTGCACTTTTCTTGGTAGAAAATATGTTGAAAAATATTCGTAAATATATTTTTTATTTCATGCTTGAAATAAGAAATGATTACTTTAAAAAAGTAGTTTTATACTTGTGAGTGTTGATGACACAGCTTTGCAACAGTTTTATACTTGTGAGTTTCAAGCATGTTTTACTCAATATAGCTCATCAAATCTCAGCAACAAGCTGTAATATCTTACTGAGATCATTTAGGAGCAAAACCCTTAAAACAAGTAAAACACTAACATAAAATCTGCTTAGTGAGAAGAATTATCTTATTAGACAGAAAATAAGCAAATATCACCCTTATTTGACATATTTCATCTTACTTAGATTTCAGTTTTTGCCGTGCACACACTGCAAAAAGTCAGTGTTCAAAAACAAGAAAAAAAATACAAAAATGAGGGGTATTTTACTTGAACTAAGCAAAATTATCTGCCAATAGAACAAGAAAATTCGGCTTGTAAAGACCTTCCAAAACAAGTAAAATTAGCTAACCTCAATGAACCCAAAAATACCTTAAAATAAGTATATTCTCACTAATACCAACTGTACTTTTCTTGGTAGAAAATATGTTGAAAAATATTCGTAAACATATTTTTTATTTCATGCTTGAATTAAGAAATTATTACTTTAAAAAAGTAGTTTTGTACTTGTGAGTGTTGATGACACAGCTTTGCAACAGTTGATATTCTAGTTTCAAGCATGTTTTACTCAATATAGGTCATCAAATCTCAGCATTCAAGCTGTAATATCTTACGGAGATCATTTAAGACCAAAACACTTAAAACAAATAAAACACTCTAACATAAAATCTGCTTAGTGAGAAGAATTATCTTATCAGACAGAAAATAAGCAAATATCACCCTTATTTGAGATATTTCATCTTACTTAGATTTCAGTTTTTGCAGTGTAGAAACTGTCAATTTATGATTACTTTACAAAAACGAAGACAGCACACTGCAAAAAGTCAGTGTTCAAAAACAAGAAAAGAAAAAAAATTAGTGGTATTTTATTTGAACTAAGCAAAATTATCTGCCAATAGAACAAGAAAATTTGGCTTGTCAAGACTTTCCAAAACAAGTAAAATTAGCTAACCTCAATGAACCCAAAAATACCTTAAAATAAGTATATTCTCACTAATAACAAGTGCAAGAACTCTAATAACTAAAGTTCCTTGGGTGAATAATGTAAACTCACAACACCGGTATGTTTTAGAGCTTTCATGGCGAGTTTACTGACAGATATAAGTAAGAACTTTACACTACTTTATATTAGAAATGGCAACAGTGGAGGATGAATGTCACATAATAAGAAGATAGAGGAAAAGAAGAAGTTTATCGACTACGTGGTCACCACAGACTACAAAGGCGGACGCACATACATTTTCAGGACTTATGCAGATCCCAAATACAGATCAGCAGGTACCAGAAGGTAAGAAAAGTTGCTTTGGTATAATATTGCGAAACAAAATGCCAGATAATATGTCTTACCTTTGTCGGAGGCAGATATTTACAGATATCCGTATTTAAGTGTTACTTCTTTTTATTTCATAATCATATTACAAAACAGCTAGTGTTTTTCTTCCAATTGTGGTCTTTTGGTTGTCTGCAAATACTGTGTGCTTAACCTTGAGCGAGGAATGTAAGAAAGAGAGATACTCCTTTCTCTTATCTAGCCTTATGTCCAGGTGCGGAGGACACTGGGCATGTGTTTTGGGCTGGAGGGACATGACTGCGAGGGTGGGAGGGAGAGAGACTTGATAGGGGAGAGGGTTTTTCATGGGAGGGGGGCAGACCATCTTAGCGGCGCGATTGAATGTTCTATGCTGGACTAGTCTCATGATATTTACAAAGCTTTGCAAATATATTACAAAATACCTATTCTGTCTCTGGGGGTTTTTCTACTCAGCTTTAAGTGTCGTAAAGAGCTTGGGAGCGACTTGTGACTTGAATTCCCTGGGAGGAACAACTGGTCCAAACGCAACACCTTATACACACACCATAATAATACTCCCATGTTGAAGCACAGTACAATCCATCAAGCGGCAACCAAAGTCCTACTAAAATATTTTGACAAATTTTTGAACGCCGTGTGTAATGTTCTATATTTTCAATGGAACATATGAAATGTTGGTGTTGTTTACTTGAGTCATATTGCAGTCTACGCATATCTCTTATTTGTGACTGCCATCATAATGCAGTGTACACATATCTCTTATGTGTGACTGCCATCTACTGGTCACACTTACCATTTCATCATTTACCAAATAAAATAGCTTTGAGGTCGGTAAGCGCAACCAAAATTATTCCGTTTTTTTATTCGAGTTTTGAGAAAATGAAAGGATTTTAAGTGCGCCTTATAGTCCGAAAAATGTGGTAATCTTTTTACTTCTGCAGTAACTTGTAACGGGAAAAGGTCGACTCTGATTGGATGTTGTCGTGGACATTTTTGATGGAGTTAACATCTGCTCACGACTGATCAACCTGAAGTAAATGTACGGTTATGTCTACAATTAAAGCTGGCTAAGGTAAGGATTACGCCCCACAAAGCCATCAGTTGTGATGAGTGGAGGATATTTTTTTAAGAGTGAAGTCGAGCTGCGAAGTGGGATCAAATTGGTTTCAAGTGTGAGTAAGTGCAGGGCGGCCCACTCTCATCTCTTGACAGAGGACGACTAGGAGGAGGAAGTCTCCGGGGACCTGAGGTTGATTGCAACATAGATCTGCTAATTGACGACTCTGCTGGGCTCGTGATTTATGGCGTAGGAAGACTTGTCCAGCTTGGACAAAAAGACTGAAAGTCTCAGCAAGAATTGAAAAGAATAGTACTTACTTGGTGCTGTATACCGTATTTTTCCGAGTATAAGTCGCACCGGCCGAAAATGCATAATAAAGAAGGGAAAAAACATATATAAGTCGCACTGGAGTATAAGTCGCATTTTTTTGGGGAACTTTATTTGATAAAAGCCAACAGCAAGAATAGACATTTGAAAGGCAATTTAAAATAAATAAAGAATAGTGAACAACAGGCTGAATAAGTGTACGTTATATGACTGGTATGTTAACGTAACATATTATGGTAAGAGTCATTCAAATAACTATAACATATAGAACATGCTATACGTTTACCAAACAATCTGTCACTCCTAATCGCTAAATCCCATGAAATCTTATACGTCTAGTCTCTTACGTGAATGAGATAAATATTATTATTTGATATTTTACGCTAATGTGTTAATAATTTCTGTCATGTCTGTGTAATCATGTTTTGTTTTAGTCATGTTTTGTTTAGTTATTGGACTCTTTAGTTTCTGGCTTTTCACTCCCTTGTCTTGTTTCCATGATTACCCATTAGTTTCACCTGTTCCACGTTTGGACTCATTGTGCACTCTTGTTTGTCACCATAGCAACCCATTAGTTTTCACCTGTCACGTCACGCACCTGTTTCACATTTTGCGTCACGCACCTGTTTTCGTTAATCATGTCTGTAGTATTTAAGTTCATTGTTTTCAGTTTGTCTTTCTGACGACATCTCACATTTATGCTCTGCCCATTCCTGACACTTGTTTTCATGTCCATCCTTCATGCTACTATTTTTGTCCAAGCCAAGTAAGTTTTTGTTTATTAATGCTATAGGGTTTTGGTTTCATAGTTTGTTCTCCGCCACTGTACGTGCGCGCCTTTCGTTTGTACTTTTTTTTGGTATAGTCTTTTGGTTTCATAGTTTGTTCTCCGCCACTGTACGTGCGCGCCTTTCGTTTGTACTTTTTTTTGGTATAGTCTTTTGGTTTCATAGTTTGTTCTCCGCCACTGTACGTGCGCGCTTTTCGTTTGTACTTTTTTTTTGATATATTAAATAAATCATGTACTCACATTCCCGTCTCGCCCGAGCCAACTTTCCGTTGCATTCCGGAAAAGCAAACACCCAGGACCAAGTCATGACAATTCCACACATAAGTCGCTCCTGAGTATAAGTCGCACCCCCGGCCAAACTATGAAAAAAACTGCGACTTATAGTCAGAAAAATACGGTACTTAGGCTATGTCTACACTAAGCCGGATAACCCCTTAAATCAGTGGTCCCCAACCAAAATTATTATTATTTTTTTATTTATTAAATCAACATAAAAAACACATTATATACATTATATATCAATACAGTCTGCAGGGATACAGTCCGTAAGTACACCTGATTGTATTTCTTTATGAAAAAAAAAATAAAATTAAACCATGTCGCGGACTCACTGCCTTTAACGTCCTCTCTCACCTGAAACCTTCACCCCTTAACATCCGCCTGCTGTCCAGGCGTCCACTTTTCCTCCATATAAACAGCGTACCGGCCCAGACACATAATATTGTAGCGTTGGACAGGTTCAACAATGGTCTCAACTCGAAGATGTCAAGAAATGCTGATGCGTTGTATGATCTTTTAACGGGTTAAATGATAGCGCAAGGCATACTTGCTCAACAGCCATACAGGTCACACTGAGGGTGGCCGTATAAACAACTTTAACACTGTTACAAATATGCGCCACACTGTGAACCCACACCAAACAAGAATGACAAACACATTTCGGGAGAACATCCGCACCGTAACACAACGTAAACACAACAGAAAAAAAAAACAGAACCCCTTGCAGCACTAACTCTTCCGGGACGCTACAATATACACCCCCCGCTAACCCCCCCCCCCCCCCCCCCCCCCACCGCCACCTCAACCTTGCCCCCCCAAACCCTGCCCACCTCAACCTCCTCATGCTCTCTCAGGGAGAGCATGTCCCAAAATTCCAAGCTGCTGTTTTGAGGCATGTTAAAAAAAATAATGCACTTTGTGACTTCAATACATACTTGCCAACCCTCCCGGATTTTCCGGGAGACTCCCGAAATTCAGCTCCTCTCCCGAAAACCTCGCGGGACACATTTTCTCCCGAAAATCTCCCGAAATACTTCACTTTCAGTGAATTCTAGCTATATATATATATATAGCTAGAATATATATATATATATATATATATATATATATATATATATATATATATATATATATATATATACATACATACATATATATATATATATATATATATATATATATATATATACACATATATATATACACACATATATATACTGTGTGTGTATATATATATATATATATATATTTTACTATGTATATATATATATATATATATATATATATATATATATACACACACACACACAGTATATATATGTATATATATATATATATATACTGTATATATATATATATGAAATACTTGACTTGGTGAATTCTAGCTTTAAATATACTCCTCCCCTCTTAGCCACGCCCCCAACCACGCCCCCGCCCCACCAATGCATCCAGCGGGGCATCACAACAAAATTAGGCATAATAATGTGTTAAAGGCCTACTGAAACCCACTACTACCGACCACGCAGTCTGATAGTTTATACATCAATGATGAAATCTTAACATTACAACACATGCCAATACGGCCGGGTTAGCTTACTAAAGTGCAATTTTAAATTTTGCGCGAAATATCCTGCTGAAAACGTCTCGGTATGATGACGCCGGCACGTGACGTCACGGATTGTAGAGGACATTTTGGGACAGCATGGTGGCCAGCTATTAAGTCGTCTGTTTTCATCGCAAAATTCCACAGCATTCTGGACATCTGTGTTGGTGAATGTTTTGCAATTTGTTCAATGAACAATGGAGACAGCAAAGAAGAAAGCTGTAGGTGGGAAGCGGTGTATTGCGGACGGCTGCAGCAACACAAACACAGCCGGTGTTTCATTGTTTACATTCCCGAAAGATGACAGTCAAGCTTTACCATTGGCCTGTGGAGAACTGGGACAACAGAGATTCCTACCAGGAGGACTTTGAGTTGGATACGCAGACGCGGTACCGTGAGTATGCATGCAGCTGCGGCTTCCAAACATTTGATTGCTTGCCCGTACGTGCGTGCGGCTATGTGCATGTCACGTACGTAACTTTGGGGACTTTGGGGAAATATATGTGCTGTATGAACTTTGGGGAGGTGAACGGTACTTTGAGCTGTGGGATTGAGTGTGTTGTGCAGGTGTTTGAGTTGTATTGGCGGGTAAAATGGACGGGAGGGGGGAGGTGTTTCTTATGCAGGACTAATTTGTGGCATATTAAAAATAAGCCTGGTTGTGTTGTGGCTAATAGAGTCTTTTGTTTATTTACTGTTTTAGTCATTCCCAGCTGAATATCAGGTCCCACCCGCCTCTCACAGCATCTTCCCTATCTGAATCGCTCCCACTGCCCTTTAGTCCTTCACTCTCTCTTTCCTCATCCACGAATCTTTCATCCTCGCTCAAATTAATGGGGAAATCATCGCTTTCTTGGTCCGAATCGTTCTCGCTGCTGGTGGCCATGATTGTAAACAATGTGCGGATGTGAGGAGCTCCACAACCTGTGACGTCACGCTACTCGTCTGCTACTTCCGGTAGAGGCAAGGCTTTTTTATCAGCGACCAAAAGTTGCAAACTTTATCGTCGATGTTCTCTACTAAATCCTTTCACCAAAAATATGGCAATATCGCGAAATGATCAAGTATGACGCATAGAATGGACCTGCTATCCCCGTTTAAATAAGAAAATCGCATTTCAGTAGGCCTTTAATTCCACGACTGTATATATCGGCATCGGTTGATATCGGAATCGGTAATTAAGAGTTGGACAATATCGGATATTGGCAAAAAAGCCATTATCGGACATCTCTAGTTTTTACTAGGGATGTCCCGATCCGATATTTGGATCGGATCGGCTGCCGATATTTGCCAAAAATTGCGTATCGGCAAGGCATGGGAAAATGCCGATCCAGATCCAGTTTAAAAAAAAAAACTCCGGTCCGTGTTTTCCAATGCACCGATTTAAATAATACATTCCACTTTTCTGCTGCTCTGTAATTTCCGTTCCGCATTTTCCAGCACACCTTCAACACATCCACAGGATTCTCACGCAGTTGCATTTAGCTGCTGGCATTACACGACAGGCTCTTCTCACTCTTTCCTGTGTCTCCCTCTCACAGACAGCAAGCGCACCTTCTTACACACGTCTCATACGTCACATACGTATACGTCCTCCCCGAGCAGAGAGGTAGCAGCATGGCTAACGTTAGCTGTGATGCTAGCGCAGCCGTGCGAGCAACGCTCCCTCTAAGGTGCTCGCCTGTGCAATTGCGCACTGTTTAAGCGTCCTCTGTGCATAGCAAATCTATGCCACGCACAAAATCAAATAAAAAAATAAGCGCATAACAATTTTCGACACTCGGGCACGACAGAGAAAACAGTTTTCGTCATCATTGTTCAAATATTGTGACGTCTGTCGAGACGCTTATCTCCATTCGGTGCCACACGTCCACACCATCAAAATGCCGAGGCAAAAATTTCCACATCAACACCGTATGAACAAATTAGTGATTTTTTTAGTTGTGATTTCCTTCTCTGCATGAAAGTTTAAAAGTAGCATATATTAATGCAGTATGAAGAAGAATGTTTTAATGTAGACATGCAAGCCTTGAAAGAAAATTTTGAAAATAAAGACTACATTTCCTGCAAATGGGTGCATTTCTACCCTATATTTTAGCTTTAGATTTATTCTCATATCAAACTCTTTTGGCTGTCTTTTTGACACTTACATCCGGCGCCCCCCTCCACACCCTGGATTATAAATAATGTAAATAATTCAATGTGATTATCTTGTGTGATGACTGTATTATGATGATAGTATATATCTGATAGTATATATCTGCATCATGAATCAATTTAAGTGGACCCCGACTTAAACAAGTTGAAAAACTTATTGGGGTGTTACCATTTAGTGGTCAATTGTACGGAATATGTACTTCACTGTGCAACCTACTAATAAAAGTCTCAATCAATCAATCAAAACACATAGAATCATCATACTGCTGTGATTATATGCATCAAGTGTCCATTCAAGGCTAAGGCAAAATATCGAGATATATATCGTGTATCGCAATATGGCCTTAAAATATCGCAATATTACAAAAAGGCCATATCGCCCAGCCCTAGTTCAATGATGCCATTTCTGTTTGTCATGTATAATTGTGTCTATTTTGTGTTTATCCTTGAATAAACAGGTCAGTTTCTTGTTACCAACCATTGTGTATTATTCAAACTCCCCTAATTCAGCTGGCTAGTTGTTATCAAGAGTACTAAAACCCTTTTCAACATGATTCTGACAACTAAGTAGGCTAAATAACTTTAAACTTTAATACATGCTCGGATAGGCCAGTATCGGTATCGGTCAGTATCGGTATCGGATCGGAAATGCAAAAACAATATCGGTATCGGATCGGAAGTGCAAAAACCTGGATCGGGACATCCCTAGTTTTTACGGTAGAAAAACTGGCAGCTAAGTTGCCAGAATAAAAAAACAACGTGTACTGTTTGTCCATTAACAATATAATGTTGTAAAAACCAATGTCAATTTAACACAAAAATTCTGGCAACTTCCCCCCAAAAATAGTGCTTTTCCCCATTTACTGTAAAATGTTGTAAAAAAAATTAAAATAAAAAATGCTATATTTTACAGTAAAATTTTGTAAATGTAAAGTTTTTACTGTAAAACCGACAGTCTACCGTATTTTCCGCACTATTAGCCGCACCTAAAAACCACAAATTTACTCAAAAGCTGACAGTGCGGCTTATAACCCAGTGCGCTTTATATATGGATTAATATTAAGATTCATTCTCATAAAGTTTCGGTCTCGCAACTACGGTAAACAGCCGCCATCTTTTTTCCCCGTAGAAGAGGAAGTGCTTCTTCTTCTACGCAAGCAACCGCCAAGGTAAGCACCCGCCCCCATAGAACAGGAAGCGCTTCTTCTTCTACTGTAAGCAACCACCCGCCCGCGTAGAAGAAGAAGAAGCGCGCGGATATTACGTTTCATTTCCTTTGTGTGTTTACATCTGTAAAGACCACAAAATGGCTCCTACTAAGCGACAGGTTTCCAAGACGCAATCTCTCCATCCGCACACGGACTACTATTTCACAGCAACTGCCTAAAGACTTTCAAGAAAAGCTGGCTACTTTCCGTGCATATTGTAAAAACAAGATAGCTGAAAAAAAGATCCGGCCAGAGAACATTATCAACATGGACGAGGTTCCACTGACTTTTGATATTCCTGTGAACCGCACTGTGGATACAACGGGAGCACGTACGGTGAATATTCGCACCACAGGGAATGAGACCTTTCCAGCCGGCGTCATCATAAAAGCTAACTCGAAAGGATGGATGGATGAAGAAGAGATGAGCGAGTGGTTAAGGTAAGTTTACGCGAAGAGGCCGGGTGGCTTTTTTCACGCAGCTCCGTCCATGTTGATATACGACTCCATGCGCACCCACATCACGCTGGTTTTTAATATATTATTAAAGTTTGACTGACCTATCTGACTGTTTTTTTGACATTCCTTTAGCGCAGTTAGATGCGGCTTATAACACGGGGCGGCTTATAGGTGGACAAAGTTTTGAAATATGCCGTTCATTGAAGGCGCGGCTTATAACCCAGGGCGCCTTATGGTGCGGAAAATACGGTACTTAAAACTATTTATATCATTAATAATGAAATCCAGAGGCAAATTCATACATTATTCACTGTTACAAGCGGCCCTCTGATGGCAGCCATGTGGCCCTCAATGAAAACCACTTTGACTTCCCCTCCCTGTAATATATACATCTATACAAGTATATTCCATTTACCAATATCCCGCATCCTGTGTAAAGGGCAGATCAAGCCTATGGAGTGGACTAGTGATGAAGTTGCTTTTGATGTAGCGCATTAACACCGCCTTTAAACGCAGAGCAAGCGTGGACTACAGCGTCCTAATTAATATGATTCGTCTTCATAAAAGTTTCCCTTGCCCACGTCTGTTTATCCATCAATAAGTCGAGGTCGACCCCAAGCAAAGAGCTGCAAGTGAGGCTAAACAACAAGAGATGAACCCACAACGTATTTTTCACACCAACGCCAAATCGACAGTTTGGACTCCCAAAGGATAGTCTGAGGTTACTGTACGCCGCTGACGAAGAAGAAGTTGCCCAAAAGCAACACGTCGACTGTTCTGAACTTTCAGTAGGGTTAACAGCACAATAAGTTGCAGGTAGGCGCTACACCCTCATTTAGAGGTGATGTAAACCGAGTCCCTCGGCCTTACATACCTGGTCCGAGTCCATTATGTCCGCCAGGTCGTTCTCCGACATATTGAGGATGGAGGCGGCGATGGACTTGGCTTTGATCATGGACTTGGCTGAAGGGTTGCCTTTAGCCGCAGCAGCGCCGGCCTGCCTCAACCTCCTCCTCTTCATCAGCTGCTGCTTGACCTCGTGCACCTCCACAACTATCTCAGCGGCCAGGGCCTGGAGGGGAGAGAGGGAGAGCACAACATGACCAAATGGATACGGCGAATGTCCGCCATCCATCCCATCCATCCATCTTCTTCCGCTTATCCGAGGTCGGGTCGCGGGGGCAGCAGCCTAAGCAGGGAAGCCCAGACTTCCCTCTCCCCAGCCACTTCGTCCAGCTCTTCCTGTGGGACCCCGAGGCGTTCCCAGGCCAGCCGGGAGACATAGTCTTCCCAACGTGTCCTGGGTCTTCCCCGCGGCCTCGGTCGGACGTGCCCTAAACACCTCCCTAGGGAGGCGTTCGGGTGGCATCCTGACCAGATGCCCGAACCACCTCATCTGGCTCCTCTCCATGTGGAGGAGCAGCGGCTTTACTTTGAGCTCCCCCCGGATGGCAGAGCTTCTCACCCTATCTCTAAGGGAGAGCCCCGCCACCCGGCGGAGGAAACTCATTTCGGCCGCTTGTACCTGTGATCTTGTCCTTTCGGTCATAACCCAAAGCTCATGACCATAGCTGAGGATGGTGTCGGAGGCAGATATTTACATATATCCGAATTTAAGTTGTACTTCTTCCATTTCTTTGTCATATTTGAAAACAGCTCGTGTTTTCCATTTATTCTCTTGATGCTCTGTCAGCAAGTATACTATGTGTGATAACCTTGAGTTCTTTGGAATGTGTTTAGACTAGCATTTTGTTTTGGCTACAGAGATGGGACGAGAGAGAGGGTGGTGGGATCGGGAAGACAGACCATTTTGGGAGGCGCAATAGAAGGTTCTATGGTTAGACTGGTCTCAATCAATGTATATTGGCAAAGCTTTGAGAATATACAACAAAATACCTATTCTGTCTCTGGTGGTTTTTCAACTCAGCTTTAAGTGTCGGAAAGAACTTGGGAGCGAATTGTGACTTGAATTCCCTGGGAGGAACAACTGGTCCAAAACGCAACAATGGGAACGTAGATCGACCGGTAAATTGAGAGCTTTGCCTTCCGGCTCAGCTCCTTCTTCACCACAACGGATCGATACAGCGTCCGCATTACTGAAGACGCCGCACCGATCCGCCTGTCGATCTCACGATCCACTCTTCCCTCACTCGTGAACAAGACTCCGAGGTACTTGAACTCCTCCACTTGGGGCAAGATCTCCTCCCCAACCCGGAGATGGTACTCCACCCTTTTCCGGGCGAGAACCATGGACTCGGACTTGGAGGTGCTGATTCTCATCCCAGTCGCTTCACACTCGGCTGCGAACCGATCCAGTGAGAGCTGAAGATCCTGGCCAGATGAAGCCATCAGGACCACATCATCTGCAAAAAGCAGAGACCTAATCCTGCAGCCACCAAACCAGATCCCCTCAACGCCTTGACTGCGCCTAGAAATTCTGTCCATAAAAGTTATGAACAGAATGGGTGACAAAGGGCAGCCTTGGCGGAGTCCAACCCTCACTGGAAACGTGTCCGACTTACTACCGGCAATGCGGACCAAGCTCTGGCACTGATCATACAGGGAGCGGACTGCCACAATCAGACAGTCCGATACCCCATACTCTCTGAGCACTCCCCACAGGACTTCCCGAGGGACACGGTCGAATGCCTTCTCCAAGTCCACAAAGCACATGTAGACTGGTTGGGCAAACTCCCACGCACCCTCAAGGACCCTGCCGAGAGTATAGAGCTGGTCCACAGTTCCACGACCAGGACTAAAACCACACTGTTCCTCCTGAATCCGAGGTTCGACTATCCGGCGTAGCCTCCTCGCCGGATAGTCGAACCTCGGATGGCGGATGAATAAATGAAATTGATCAAGCATGCGCCAGCGAGGACTGGTGCATTATGGAGGAATATTGAGTTTGACACACCCAGATTCTCCCCGGTTTTGCTTTGGAGGGAGCGCGGTCCGGTGGGTTCGCTGCCCCGTCGATTGGAAAGCTGCGGGAACGCGGCTTCGATATCAAACACACCTCCATTTTTTTGCTAAAATCTCCACAGACAGAGAATCATTCATCAGAAGCGGAGAGGCGCCTGAAAATGCAGCCATTCATTTATTTATTTGCTTTCTGAAGGTCTCGCCGCACAACAGGGCAGCATAACACTGTTAATAATTAAGCTACGAGGGGGCCTGCGCAAAATGGTGCCCGAGTGGACGGCGAAGCGAAGGCGAGCAACGGGGCCCGGGATGGCGCGGCGGCCGGGGCGCTAAATGGGAAGTTTGCTCTAAATACAGCGAGACAATTAAATGTTAAAACTGCCACTGTACACGAGCAAGTCAATAAAGCAAACTCCCCTCTGCTTCATTCCGGGCTTATTGATCGAGGCAATAATCTTCCGTATCATTCCCCTGTAAGCCCGCCGAAAAGCTGACCTTGGAATAGATGGTCAGGCGAGGGAAGCTGGGGGACGGCGCCGGCTCTCAGCGCAACGCAAACAAATAAACAAAAAAAAGAAAAAGAGTACAACTTTGCTTTCAGAGAGAACATAATGTAACCGAGCGAGGGGGGAGATGAGGGAAAAGACCAGCGCAAAGACTGATGAAGATTTTGAAAGCGTGGCAAACATCTCTATTAAGTCTGCAGGAAGAGACTTGTGCACTGAAAAAAGTGAAATCTAAGTAAGATGAAATATGTCAAATAAGGGTGATTTTTGCTTATTTTCTGTCTGATAAGATCATTCTTCTCACTAAGCAGATTTTACGTTAGAGTGTTTTACTTGTTTTAAGGGTTTTAAATGATCTCAGTAAGATATTACAGCTTGTTGCTGAGATTTGATGACCTATATTGAGTAAAACATGCTTGAAACTAGAATATCAAGTGTTGCAAAGCTGTGTCATCAACACTCACAAGTATAAAACTACTTTTTTAAAGTAATAATTTCTTACTTCAAGCAAGAAAAATAAAATATCATTATGTCAAGATAATGGCACTAGCATTTACTTAATTTAAGATGATTTTTCAACCTATTGAGCAAAAAATATTTTTTTTCTACCAAGAAAAGTGCACTTGTTATTAGTGAGAATATACTTATTTTAAGGTAGTTTGGGTTCATTGAAGTTCGCTAATTTTACTCGTTTTGGAAAGTCTTGACAAGCCGAATTTTCTTGTTCTATTGGCAGATAATTTTGCTTAGTTCAAATAAAATACCCCTCATTTTTGTATTTTTTTTTCTTGTTTTTAAACACTGACTTTTTGCAGTGTGTGCACTGCAAAAAGTGAAATCTAAGTAAGATTAAATATCTCAAATAAGGGTGATATTTGCTTATTTTCTGTCTGATAAGATAATTCTTTTCACTAAGCAGATTTTATGTTAGAGTGTTTTACTTGTTTTAAGTGTTTTGCTCCTAAATGATCTCAGTAAGATATTACAGCTTGTTGCTGAGATTTGATGACCTATATTGAGTAAAACATGCTTGAAACTAGAATATCAACTGTTGCAAAGCTGTGTCATCAACACTCACAAGTATAAAACTACTTTTTTAAAGTCATCATTTCTTACTTCAAGCATGAAAAAATATATATCATTTTGTCAAGATAATGGCACTAGCATTTACTTAATTTAAGAATATTTTTCAAAATATTGAGCGAAAAGGTCTCTTTTTTTTCTACCAAGAAAAGTGCACTTGTTATTAGTGAGAATATACTTATTTTAAGGGCTTCACGGTGGCAGAGGGGTTAGTGCATCTGCCTCACAATACGAAGGTCCTGAGTAGTCTTGGGTTCTTTCTGTGTGGAGTTTGCATGTTCTCCCCGTGACTGCGTGGGTTCCCTCCGGGTACTCCGGCTTCCTCCCACCTCCAAAGACATGCACCTGGGGATAAGTTGATTGGCAACACTAAAATTGGCCCTAGTGTGTGAATGTGAGTGTGAATGTTGTCTGTCTATCTGTGTTGGCCCTGTGATGAGGTGGCGACTTGTCCAGGGTGTACCCCGCCTTCCGCCCGATTGTAGCTGAGATAGGCTCCAGCGCCCCCCGCGACCCCAAAGGGAATAAGCGGTAGAAAATGGATGGATGGATATTATTATACAGTTGGGAATAGTATAATTCCGATAGTGGGATAGTTCCGAGAGGTTATTAAAAGGTTGATGGTGGTTATCCTGTTAAAAAGTGCAATGCATTCATTTAAATGGGTTTAGCCAATCAGAAGTCTAGAAATATTTTTGCAATCGACTGCTTCTAACCTTAGAGTTAACACTGTTAGATGGATATTAATAAATCATAACTATTAGGGGTGTAACGGTACGTGTATTTGTATTGAACCGTTTCGGTACGGGGGTTTTGGTTCGGTTCGGAGGTGTACCGAACGAGTTTCCACACGGACATATTAAGTAGCCAAAAGCTAAAGTCCGCGTTCTGCCTCTGTCTCTGTCAGTCCTCTACACAGCACCCAGCATTGTCCCACCCACACAACCATCTGATTGGTTACAAACAGAGCAGTAACAGCCAATCAGCAGTGCGTATTCAGAGCGCATGTAGTCAGTGCTTAGCGTTTAGCAGATAAGCATCAGGCAGCGGACTCTCCCCAAATGATAATAAACACCTCCCAGTCAACTACTAGTAACATCACTATGAGCCCGTTGACCTTCTAGAAATATAAACGGCAGCTTAGCTCGCTCGCAGTCCTGGCTTGAAGGCTAATTCACTTTTAGCGTAACGTTAGCTCATTTTGCGGTGTGTGTGTTACGGACAGCAAAGCCCTGTCCGTCTGTTATTTCACTTTACCCTTTTTCTGTGTTGATTGAGCTGTGTTGAAGCAGCAAAAAAGGACATTATGTTAAATGAAGAGTTTCTGTCTCTGATAGTTGATATAATATGTAAATGCATCATTAAGCCTACATGAACTCCATGGTGTTCAGGGATGAATAGTCTCTCCTATTGCTATTGGACCATTTTTTCAGCTATAGTTACATTAATCATTAGTAATGGAGCAGCCTAGTTTTGAATGGCAGGGTCCCTGCTATCACATGTTGATAAAAATATAACATTTACATAATAAATCAACTACAGGCTTCCCAAATGCTGTAATAAATTAAGCATGATGAGTTGACTTGAAACTGTTTAATGTTGCACTTGAAGAAAAGTTTTGTCATTTTCTTTAATCTGAGCAACAATTTGAGGCAGTTTAATGTTGATTAACATGGGCAGAATTATTAAAGTGTTCCCAATGTTAAAAGGATAAAGCCATTGTTTAAAAATTTGGTAAATAAATAAGCAAAAAATGTATATTTTGTTGTTTTCTTACTGTACCGAAAATGAACCGAACCGTGACCTTTAAACCGAGGTACGTACCGAACCGAAATGTTTGTGTACCGTTACACCCTTAGTAACTATTGTGTATTTGATCTGATAAATGGAGCTGGTTTTGTAAAAAAAAAGTGTTTATCCGTAAGGAATACATAGCACATTACACATCCCATTCTTTCATTTACGGCCTTAATAGATATTCACTGTCACTAGTGGAGGGTTACATTTAATTGACCTAAACCCTGCATGTGGAATAATCTGGAAAGAGATTAAGAAGGGAATTCATCACCCCATTTCGGGCCGCGGGAGGAACAACGGAACACACTCGCACACAGTAGGTGTTGTGTGTGTGTGTGTGTGTGTGTGTGTGTGTGTGTGTTTGTTGAGAGCTCTTAGCCGGGGCTAGCAGCACAATCACTATAGCCAGAGGGCCAATTTAGACGAGGCGAGGATTAAGGCATAGCGATGGGGATCAAATGAGCAGCTAAAAAGACATCTTCAATAATAACTGAACCTTTTCACACACACGCACGAGGGCACAAAGGGCCCTTCAAAAACACAAGAAGCGTCAAGGAGGAGAAAATGATCCACGTTCATTAGACTCGCCACAAAATGAATTCTAGGATAAGGGCATTCAGGGTTATCAGTGCTCCAAAAAAACTGTTTTGACACATTGGATTCCCTGCACTTAAAAGTCAATTTGACATTTAGTTGTTATTTAAAAGAAGAACAATAAACTTACAGTTTTTGTGCACATTGGATTCAAGGCCAATTTTTTTTAGCAGTGCCTGAGGCGTATGGGTCTGCTGGCACTCAATAGGAATGAAACTATTCTCTGCATACACATTCAGGCACAAACACAACAAAAAAACAAGCCCATAAAGACATTGAGACACACACACACACACACACATGCACAACCCCCCCAGTCCTGATCAATACACGGCAAGAGTAAATCTCCTCCGGACGTAGGCAGCCCAATCAAAGGGCCGGCTGTTCTTATAGGGGATCACAGGAGCCAGGGGCAGGCAAACAATGATGTGAATCCTCAACAACAACATCACAATGGCCCCCACCTGCCCCAGGTGATGGGAAACGGAGGTGAGACGCAATGCGAGCACGGTCAACTACATTTCAATGTTTCCGCCAATAAAAATAACGCACCTACTAGAGATGCGCGGATAGGCAATTATTTCATCCGCAACCGCATCAGAAAGTCGTCAACCATCCGCCATCCACCCGATGTAACATTTGATCAGAACCGCACCCGCCTGCCATCCGCCCGCACCCGCCCGTTGTTATATATCTAATATAGACGATGCAAGGCATTAGTGAGGTTATAAAGCTTTTGCCTGTTAAAGAAAGGAGACTGATCCAATGCAGCACAGACATTCGCGTGCCACGCTGTCACGACCCAGACGCACACCAGTGCGCAATCATATGGGAGCCGCGCTGAGCGCACCTCCAAGCGCGTCTCGCTGCCGGCGACGGCCGGGTATGGGCCCGACGCTCCAGCGCCATCCATTTTCAGGGCTAGTTGATTCGGCAGGTGGGTTGTTACACACTCCTTAGCGGGTTCCGACGTCCATGGCCACCGTCTTGCTGTCTATATCAACCAGGGTGAGCCCCACCCCTTTCGTGAGCGCACTGCGCACGGAGTGACCCCTGTTACGCGCCCCCGGCAACAGGGGTGGCGGGCAGGTAAGCTGCGCGGGCGGAGCGCGCGGAGTGACCCCTGTTACAAGCCCCCGGCCACGGGGGTGGCGGGCAGGTAAGCTGCTTACCTGCTGCGCGTGACGCCGGCCGCGGCAAAGGCGGACGAGGCGGGGTGTCGGTGCGGTGGGCGCGGTGGTGACCCTGGACGTGCGTCGGGCCCTTCTCGCGGATCGCCTCAGCTACGGCTCCCGGTGGGGCCCTCTCGGGGGAAGGGGCCTCGGTCCCGGACCCCGGCGAGGCGTCGGGGGCCTTCTCCGCTCCGTAAAAGTGTCCATCTCTTTTTTTTTTTTTCTTCTGTTGTGGCATATGCAGCAGGTGCTTGCTCGTTTTTCGTATGTGGGTAACAACATTTAACTATGTATATATATTTCCCAATTGGTTTAACTGCCACCCGCCTGAATCTATTTAAAATCTAATTTTTTTTTATTTCAACCGCCCGACCCGACCCGACCCGCGGATAAAATCTAATTTTTTTAAATTTCATCCGCCCGATCCGCGGATAATCCGCGGACTCCGCGGTTGTGCCCGCAAACCGCGCATCTCTAGCACCTACTCTTTAAAGGGGAACATTATCACAATTTCAGAAGGGTTAAAACCATTAAAAATCAGTTCCCAGTGGCTTATTATATTTTTCGAAGTTTTTTTCAAAATGTTACTCATCACGCAATATCCCTAAAAAAAAGCTTCAAAGTGCCTGATTTTAACCACCCGTCCATTTTCCTGTGACGTCACATAGTGATGCCGACACAAACAAACATGGCGGAAAGAACAGCAAGCTATAGCGACATTAGCTCGGATTCAGACTCGGATTTCAGCGGCTTAAGCGATTCAACGGATTACGCATGTTTTGAAACGGATGGTTGTAGTGTGGAGGCAGGTAGCGAAAACGAAATTGAAGAAGAAACTGAAGCTATTGAGCCATATCGGTTTGAACCGTATGCAAGCGAAACCGACGAAAACGACACGGGAGAAAGCGAGGACGAATTCGGCGATCGCCTTCTAACCAACGATTGGTATGTGTTTGTTTGGCATTAAAGGAAACTAACAACTATGAACTAGGTTTACAGCATATGAAATACATTTGGCAACAACATGCACTTTGAGAGTGCAGACAGCCCAATTTTCATCAATTAATATATTCTGTAGACATACCCTCATCCGCTATCTTTTCCTGAAAGCTGATCTGTCCAGTTTTGGAGTTGATGTCAGCAGGCCAGGGAAGCTAGGGTCGATAGGGGGTTTAGCCTGCTCGTCTGCGGGAACAAACTGTCGCCATTGCTTGCCGTGCTACCGAGGTCCTTTGTCCCTGAATTGCTCACACACTTCGGAAGATTCAATGGGGGTCTGGCGGCAGATTTCTTTGACTTTATCGTTGGAAATGCATATGCTTTGAGTGTCGCAGGATATCCACACATTCTTGCCATCTCTGTCGTAGCATAGCTTTCGTCGGTAAAGTGTGCGGAACAAACGTCCAATTTCTTGCCACTTTCGCATCTTTGGGCCACTGGTGCAACTTGAATCCGTCCCTGTTGGTGTTGTTACACCCTCCGACAACACACCGACGAGGCATGATGTCTCCAAGGTACGGAAAACAGTCGAAAAAAAACGGAAAATAACAGAGCTGATTTGACTTGGTGTTTGAAAAAATGGCGGATTGCTTCCCGATGTGACATCATCGCTCCGAGAGCGAATAATAGAAAGGCGTTTAATTCGCCAAAATTCACCCATTTAGAGTTCGGAAATCGGTTAAAAAAATATATGGTCTTTTTTCTGCAACATCAAGGTATATATTGACGCTTACATAGGTCTGGTGATAATGTTCCCCTTTAAAGGGTACACGTACAATAGATGCTAAGTATTAGGGGTGTAACAATTCGTTGTAACAACAATTTGATTGATTCAGAATTTGTGGTTGCCGATACGATTCAGGGACCATATTATTATTTTTTTAGAACAATATGGTCTGAAACTAGGGGTGTAACGGTACACCAAAATTTTGGTTCGGTACGTACCTCGGTTTAGAGGTCACGGTTCGGTTCATTTTCGGTACAGTAAGAAAACAACAAAATAGAAATTTTCGGGTTATTTATTTACCAAATTTGCAAAATCTTCCACCAAAAATATTTTTCTTAGTGGAATATTTGATGTGAAGTAATGGGAACCTTGGATAGGTCAATAATTCATAATAACATTGATTTTGATTCAATATTATGTTTTGAGCAATGACAGTTTGAAAGACAAAAAACATGTTGAAGAGGTTCATTTAGCCTACTATTGTGTATTTAAAGTGGTTGATTTATATAGGCTAGTAAGGTAAAGTTGTGTACCTGACATGTTTCCATCCCACCTGAAGTGGTGGGATGGAACAATCCATACAACACGTCACAGATGACGTCACACTAACATCACGTGACACCTCTGATGAAAGCTGCAGAAGCAAGATAGCCGAAACTTGTCAGGTACAAAACTTTACCTTACTAGCCTATATAAATCAACCACTTATAAATAAAAAGAAAAAAAACAGCTTTGTTTTATTAGTCAACATTGCAACTTTTTCTAAATGACATTTAACCTTTAAGCTTTTTTATTTCACTTTTGTTATGTTTTTGTTTATTTTACTAGTATTTTTAGAATGTGCCGTGGGCCTTTAAAATATTAGCTGTGGGCCGCAAATGGCCTCCAGGGCACACTTTTGACACCCCTGCTATAGATAATAAAACATTAAATGTGATAAATCTATGGATAAAAAGCAGAGCCTGGCGACGCATGCGCGTTTATCATAACTCTCTCTCTCTCTCTGTCTCTGCCCCTCCCTCACCAATGCTGTTTTGTTTTTAACCCCTTCTTAACCCTGAACGTACATTGAAAATACACGCAACCCTAACTCAAAATGCCGGACATTTGAGGCATTTAAGAAACTCCGCCCTGACAGCTCCGCAAAAGAGGACATGTCCGGTGAAAAGAGGATGTATGGTCAGTCTATCCTAGCCCGTTAGCTACTAGCATGCCGTGTGTTGTGCCTCGGTGTGCATTGTTTACACAACGTGCGTTACGCTACTTAATATGTCCGTATGGAAACTTGTTCGGTACACCTCCGAACCGAACCGGAATCCCCGTACCGAAACGGTTCAATACAAATACACGTATTGTTACACCCCTACTTCTGACACTATTAAGTCAGGAGATCCGGAATGTGGACACATTCTTTTCTGGCCTACACTATGTCCTACAAATTTTTCTTTTAGATAAACCGTACAGTGGTATTACCCAGTGGCCCAACTTAGTAGTTCACCATCCTACTTCTGACACCATTTTGACGGAAGAGCCAGATAATGGGCACCCAAACCTTTCCGTGTCCCTAAAAGGTCCCCTGTTTCCAATCCTCTTCAGCCATCCATATATATTAAAAAATATTAATAAATATTGAAATATTATTACATTATTAAAACTTCGGTTCGGAGGTGTACCGAACGAGTTTCCACACGGACGTATTAAGTAGCGTACCGCACGTTGTGTAAACAATGCACACCGAGGCACAACACACGGCATGCTAAACAGCTAACGGGCTACTACAACATGTAAAAGCCAGAGCTGGAAGACCCTCCTGCCTCGTTAAGATCTCCCGTTTGGGAACACTTTGGCTGCGCGATACAACAATGGAGGATGGAGGTTTGCCGACATTGTTCAGCAGCTGCTTCTGACAACACGTCAAACATGCTAACCCATTTGAAGCGTCACCACCGCATTCAAGCAGCCTCTCCTCGGTGAGTCAGGCAGGGCTAAAGCAATAACAAATGTTTTTATAGCAGCATTAAAAACTAGATTTTGACCCACTTCTATGGTGGAAGAACAATGAGTCCATATATCCTCTTACTGCCAAGTTAGCCAGGCTAGGGGGGGGGGGGGGGGGGAAGAAAAGTTAATCTGAGGCTGAGTTGACTTGAAACTGTTTAATGTTGCACTTTTTATATGTAGAAGAAAAGTTTTGTCATTTTATTTAATCTGAGCAACAACTTGAGGCAGTTTAATGTTGATTAACGTGGATTAAACAAGTTGAAAAACTTATTGGGGTGTTACCATTTAGTGGTCAATTGTACGGAATATGTACTGTATTGTGTAATCTACTAATAAAAGTCTCAATCAATCAAAAAAAGCACTTTATATGTACAAACCCCGTTTCCATATGAGTTGGGAAATTGTGTTAGGTGTAAATATAAACGGAATACAATGATTTGCAAATAATTTCAACCCATATTCAGTTGAATATGCTACAAAGACAACATATTTGATGTTCAAACTCATAAACATTTTTTTTTTTTGCAAATAATCATTAACTTTAGAATTTGATGCCAGCAACACGTGACAAAGAAGTTGGGAAAGGTGGCAATAAATACTGATAAAGTTGAGGAATGCTCATCAAACACTTATTTGGAACATCCCACAGGTGAACAGGCTAATTGGGAACAGGTGGGTGCCATGATTGGGTATAAAAACAACTTCCCAAAAATTGCTTAGTCTTTCACAAGAAAGGATGGGGCGAGGTACACCCCTTTGTCCACAACTGCGTGAGCAAATAGTCAAACAGTTTAAGAACAACGTTTCTCAAAGTGCAATTGCAAGAAATGTATGGATTTCAACATCTACGGTCCATAATATCATCAAAAGGTTCAGAGAATCTGGAGAAATCACTCCACGTAAGCGGCATGGCCGGAAACCAACATTGAATGACCGTGACCTTCGATCCCTCAGACGGCACTGTATCAAAAACCGACATCAATCTCTAAAGGATATCACCACATGGGCTCAGGAACGCTTCAGAAAACCACTGTCACTAAATACAATTCGTCGCTACATCTGTAAGTGCAAGTTAAAGCTCTACTAGCCTGGGGCGGCATGGCGTAGTGGGTAGAGTAACCATGCCAGAAACCTGAGGGTTGCAGGTTCGCTCCCCGCCTCTCACCATCCAAAATCGCTGCCGTTGTGTCCTTGGGCAGGACACTTCACCCTTTGCCCCCGGTGCCACTCACACCGGTGAATTGAATGATGAATGATAGGTGGTGGTCGGAGGGGCCGTTGGCGCAAATTGCAGCCACGCTTCCGTCAGTCTACCCCAGGGCAGCTGTGGCTATGAAAGTAGCTTACCACCACCAGGTGTGAATGAATGATGGCTTCTCACTTCTCTGTGAAGCGCTTTGAGTGTCTAGAAAAGCGCTATATAAATCTAAGTCATTATTACTATGCAAAGCGAAAGCCATTTATCAACAACATCCAGAAACGCCGCCGGCTTCTCTGGGCCCGAGATCATCTAAGATGGACTCATGCAAAGTGGAAAAGTGTTCTGTGGTCTGACGAGTCCACATTTCAAATAGTTTTTGGAAATATTCAACACCGTGTCATCCGGACCAAATGTATCGACGCATCTGTGATGGTATGGGGGTGCATTAGTGCCCAAGACATGGGTAACTTACACATCTGTGAAGGCGCCATTAATGCTGAAAGGTACATACAGGTTTTGGACCAACATATGCTGCCATCTAAGCGCCATGTTTTTCATGGACGCCCCTGCTTATTTCAGCAAGACAATGCCAAGCCACATTCAGCACGTGTTACAACAGCGTGGCTTTGTAAAAAAAGAGTGCGGGTACTTCCTGGCCCACCTGCAGTCCAGACCTGTCTCCCATCGAAAATGTGTGGCGCATTATGGGGCGTAAAATACGACACCGGACTGTTGAACGACTGAAGCTCTACATAAAACAAGAATGGGAAAGAATTCCACTTTCAAAGCTTCAACAATTAGTTTCCTCAGTTCCCAATCGTTTATTGAGTGTTGTTAAAAGAAAAGGTGATGTAACACAGTGGTGAACATGCCCTTTCCCAACTACTTTGGCACGTGTTGCAGCCATGAAATTCTAAGTGAATTATTATTTGCAAAAAAAAAATAAAGTATCAAATATCTTGTCTTTGTAGCATATTCAACTGAATATGGGTTGAAAAGGATTTGCAAATCATTTTATTCCGTTTATATTTACATCTAACACAATTTCCCAACTCATATAGAAATGGGGTTTGTTAAGTTAAAGTTAAAGTACCAATGATTGTCACACACACACTTGGTGTGGTGAAATTTGTCCTCTGCATTTGACCCATCCCCTTTGATCACCCCCTGGGAGGTGAGGGGAGCAGTGGGCAGCAGCGGTGCCGCGCCCGGGAATCATTTTTGGTGATTTAACCCCCAATTCCAACCCTTGATGCTGAGTGCCAAGCAGGGAGGTAATGGGTCCCATTTTTATAGTCTTTGGTATGACTCGGCTGGGGTTTGAACTCACAACCTACCGATCTCAGGGCGGACACTCTAACCACTAGGCCACTGAGTAGGTAGTAGAAAGGTTTTGTTAAGAAACCATTCTGAGCCTTATCTTATTTAGTTTTTATTTTATATATGTTGACCATATTAACCCTGGCAATGGACCCTGTGTGTATATGTATGTTATGCCATTGTTTACAAATTTGGTAAATAAAATAACCAAAAAACGTATATTTTGTTGTTTTCTTACTGTACCGAAAATGAACCGAACCGTGACCTCTAAACCGAGGTACGTACCGAACCGAACCGAAGTTTTTGTGTACCGTTACACTCAACTGATCCCAGGTTTGTTTGAAAGTTGGAGAAGGCGATAAAAGAACTTATCCACCAAAGAATCAGATGAAAGCTGGCAAAGCGCCACCAAACCATGTGCATGATTTATGTATGTGCAGAAAATAGACATCGCTATCTCTGCCGAGCTTTGTCTCTTTTTGACAGACAGCTGTCAGCACAGCCAAGTTGTGGTGGGTGACACTCTTTATCAGTGTGTGCCAGATAGACAAACAAAGCTCCAGATGATGGATTACATCTCTACAAAAATAACCAAGCCAATTCCCTCTAACATCTAATTTATCTACCTGTGATGGCCTTTATCTCCTTAAGCAATAGGAAAAAAGTGTGCATAATGACATCAATCTTCTATAATATATATTCTGGCCCCTGACAGTGATTTAAGACACGCTCCATGATTCAGCCCTTTGGCCTTTGATCTAAGCGGGCCTTTAGCGGGCGCACCTTGATGAAAGCGTGAAGCTGCTCCAGCTGGGAGGAGGCCTGGCCGAGCTGCCTCTGAAGCCCGTCCAACGCTTGGGAGCTCTGCTCGGTCAGTCTCTCCATTTGCTCAGTGGCGCTGTGTTCCAGAGCGGCCAAAGCCTGATCGCTGGCGGCCGCGCGAGCCTGGAGGGCATGAACTCTCTGCTCCTGCAACGAAGAAGGACTACTCAGTTCTTTACAAAGACCAAGGTTGCGGCATATTCTGAGTATAGTGTGAAAACATGTATTAAAAAAAAAACATTCCTATTACAGAACCCAAAAGCAGTGAAATTGGCACCTTGTGTAAATGGTAAATAAAAACAGAATACCGTATTTTTCGGACTATAAGTCGCAGTTTTTTTCATAGTTTGGCCGGGGGTGCGACTTATATATTCAGGAGTGACTTATGTGTGAAATTATTAACACATTAGCGTAAAATATCAAATAATATTATTTATCTCATTCACGTAAGAGACTAGACCAGGGGTGCTCACACTTTTTCTGCAGGCGAGCTACTTTTCAATTGATCAAGTCGTGGGGATCTACCTCATTCATATATATAATTTATATTTACTTATTTATGAAATATATGTTTTTGTTAACAAGGTAAAGGTGTTTAATGATAATGCAAGCATGTTTAACACATATAGTTAATATTGTTAATAAATTAAGTTAAGTACCAATGATTGTCACACACACACTAGGTGTGGCGAAATTATTCTCTGCATTTGACCCATCACCCTTGATCACCCCCTGGGAGGTGAGGGGAGCAGTGGGCAGCAGCGGTGGCCACGCCCGGGAATCATTTTTGGTGATTTAACCCCCAATTTCAACCCTTGATGCTGAGTGCCAAGCAGGAAGGTAATGGGTCCCATTTTTTGTAGTCTTTGGTATGACTCGGCTGGGGTTTGAACTCACAACCTACCGATCTCAGGGTGGTCACTCTAACCACTGGGCCACTGGGTAGGTGTTTAATGATAATACAAGCATGTTTAACACATATAGTTAATATTCTTAATAAGTTAAAAGTGTTTAAAGATAATACAAGCATGTTTAACACATATAGTTAATATTGTTAATAAGTTAAAGGTGTTTAAAGATAATACAAGCATGTTTAACACATATAGTTAATATTGTTAATAAGTTAAAGGTGTTTAAAGATAATACAAGCATGTTTAACACATATAGTTAATATTGTTAATAAGTTAAAGGTGTTTAAAGATAATACAAGCATGTTTAACACATATAGTTAATATTTTTAATAAGTTAAAGGTGTTTAATGATAATACAAGCATGTTTAACACATATAGTTAATATTGTTAATAAGTTAAAAGTGTTTAATGATAATACAAGCATGTTTAACACATATAGTTAATATTGTTAATAAGTTAAAGGTGTTTAAAGATAATACAAGCATGTTTAACACATATAGTTAATATTGTTAATAAGTTAAAGGTGTTTAAAGATAATACAAACATGTTTAACACATATAGTTAATATTGTTAATAAGTTAAAGGTGTTTAATGATAATACAAGCATGTTTAACACATAGTTAATATTGTTAATAAGTTAAAGGTGTTTAATGATAATACAAGCATGTTTAACACAGTTAATATTGTTAATAAGTTAAAGGTGTTTAATGATAATACAAGCATCTTTAACACATAGTTAATATTGTTAATAAGTTAAAGGTGTTTAATGATAATACAAGCATGTTTAACACATATAGTTAATATTGTTAATAAATTAAAGGTGTTTAATGATAATACAAGTATGTTTAATACATATAGTTAATATTGTTAACAAGTTGAAGGTGTTTAAAGATAATACAAGCATGTTTAACACATATAGTTAATATTGTTAATAAGTTAAAGGTGTTTAATGATAATACAAGCATGTTTAACACATATAGTTAATATTGTTAATAAGTTAAATGTGTTTAAAGATAAAACAGGCATGTTTAACACATATAGATTGCTTTCTTTCATGAAGACAAGAATATAAGTTGGTGTATTACCTGATTCTGATGACTTGCATTGATAGGAATCAGACAGTCGTGATGATAACGTCCGCATTTTCGAATGGAGGAGAAAAAAGTCCTCCTTTCTGTCCAATACCACATGAAAGTGGTTGCTTTTTGGCATCTTATTTGTCCAGCTTCCGTACTCCTTTGTATACACTTTACAAGAAATACATTGTCGGCAAACTCCGTAGCTTGCCAGCTTTCTGAGACTCTTATTTTGTTAGCGCAGGCAGGATGAAGCAGAGCTTTTATTGTGCAACTGTGCAGTCAGTCTTTGGAGTTTTGACGACAGGTACGGCGCCAGAGTCTGTTAAAATAAAGTGTTTCTCGCCTTCCTGTCGGTAATTTTAATGAGCTGGCAGCAGCCAGCGTCATCTCAGAAGACCCTCGGGTGCCGTGAATGTCAATCAAGTGACGTCATAGTGAAGATTTATGATCACTCATTTTTTAGGACTATTTTTTTAATGCCTGGCTGGCGATCGACTGACACACCCTCCGCGATCGACCGGTAGCTCACGATCGACGTAATGAGCACCCCTGGACTAGACGTATAAGATTTCATGGGATTTAGCGATTAGGAGTGACAGATTGTTTGGTAAACGTATAGCATGTTCTATATGTTATAGTTATTTGAATGACTCTTACCATAATATGTTACGTTAACATACCAGTTGGTTATTTATGCCTCATATAACGTACACTTATTCAGCCTGTTGTTCACTATTCTTTATTTATTTTAAATTGCCTTTCAAATGTCTATTCTTGGTATTGGCTTTTATCAAATACATTTCCCCAAAATATGCGACTTATACTCCAGTGCGACTTATATATGTTTTTTTTCCTTCTTTATTATGCATTTTTGGCTGGTGCGGCTTATACTCCAGAGCGACTTATACTCCGAAAAATGCGGTATTATAGGTTTTCTGCATATTTTAGGAATCCTGTTTAAAGACTTTTTAGGACATGTTTAAATCTAAACCCTCTGATTCACTAAATATGTCCACTAAGAGACAATTTTATCTCAATATTTTCTGATTATTTGTGCTACACTACATTAGTGTGACTGCAGATTGCAGGTAGCTGCATTTTTTTTTAAAGGCAAATGACTGAAAGCTACCGTATTTTTCAGAGTATAAATCGCTCCGGAGTATAAGTCGCACCGGCCGAAAATGCATAATAAAGAAGGGAAAAAACATATATAAGCCGCGCTGGAGTATAAGTCGCATTTTTGGGGGGAAATGTATTTGATAAAAGCCAACACCAAGAATAGACATTTGAAAGGCAATTTAAAATAAATAAAGAATAGTGAACCTTTAACTCTATGTTATTATTAATAATTAATTATATTTATCTTTGTGGAAACACTGATCATCTTAATGATTTCTCACAATAAATATATATAGAAACAGATAAATATCAATATGCAACACTTTATTTTTTATATTTTCTCTAAGTGCACATTTTTCAAATTGAACATTTTCAAATGATCACTTCTAAGACAGTCTTGTGAAATCACAATATCCCATTTTAACTAGCTAGCCACTAACATTTTTTAACAAATCATGAATTATTTTGCACCATGTTTGTACAAATAATAACTCATGTAAAATACAAAAGTCAACTCTCAAATGTTTAAATAAATCATGTCACACTTTGAACTGGACACCAAATCTGTTATCTGTTTCTTTGTCAGTTAGTGAAGACCAAGTCCTTAAAATATTTTCTTGGATTTTTAAATCAAATCAAATCAACTTTATTTATAAAGCACATTTAAAATTCACCACAGGGGTAGCCAAAGTGCTGTACAATGAACAGGTTAAAAGATAATACGAGTACCGAGCAAACACAACACAACACAAACAGAACACGATAAAAAAATAAATGAATAAAATAGTATAAATAAAAACATAAAATTCTATTTGAGTTTTGTCTCTCTTAGAATTAAAAATGTCGAGCAAAGCGAGACCAGCTTGCTAGTAAATAAATAAAATTTAAAAAATAGAGGCATCTCACTGGTAAGTGCTGCTATTTGAGCTATTTTTAGAACAGGCCAGCGGGCGACTCATCTGGTCCTTATGGGCGACCTGGTGCCCGTGGGCACCTGGCGTAAAATATCAAATAATATTATTTAGCTCATTCACGTAAAAGACTAGTAAAAAAAAACAGCATTAGGCCCAAATTCCAATAAGTTATTACCGTAATTTCCGGACTATAAGCCGCTACTTTTTTCCCTCGTTCTGGTCCCTGCGGCTTATACAACGGTGCGGCTTTTCTACGGCTTACGGTAACCAGGGGCGCGCACTACCGAGGATGCGCGAGACCGAGGCAGACATCTGGCGCCAGGTAACGAGAGCAAAACAAAGAGTAGGAGAGCGTCAGCGACAGTTTGCACGAAGGAAGTGTTCATGCAAACACCCTCAATATGGAAAACAAACGGAGAAGTGCATATGATGATGATGAAGAGGACGGCGTAACGACTGACGAAGCCGGAGCCGTTGATTCCACTGACGAAGAGGAAGGTTTTGAGAGCGAGAACAAAGGAGAGAGAGTGGCTGACGACGCCATTTTGGACCTGTTCTTCTCCGACACCGACGAAGAGGATTTCGGTGGTTTTAGTACGCAGGAGGAAGACGATGACACAATGATTAAAGACTGACTTTTCATATACCGGTAGTATTTAGTAGTTATTTTGATAACGTAAACGGCCGCGGGACTGCACTTTTACTGCCGTGATACAGGCGAGCACTTTGTATTACTTTGCACCGTTGTATTATTTGTACTCTGCACGAATGCTGTTCGCCATGTCAGAAATGTGAAAGTTTGATTGAAAGATTTATTGTTAATAAATGGGACGCTTTGCGTTCCCAAACAGTCATCTCTGTCCCGACAATCCCCTCCGTGGTAGCAGGAACCCCTACATACTACGGTAATTACACATCAAAAAGCCTGCGGCTTATAGTCAGGTGTGGTTTATATATGGAGCAATCAGTATTTTCCCCTAAATTTAGCTGGTGCGGCTTATGGTCAGGTGCGCCTTATAGTCCGGAAATTACGGTACTTATTCCATTTCGGATGTTTCCTAAAAGTTTCATAAAAATCCGCTCTAACATTTTTAGTTATTTTACTAACTAACCAACTAACTAACGGCAATGATTAAATAACCTTGTGGTGGAAGTAAAAAGTAGAGTAAAATGAGTTCAGGATAAATCCCCAAACCTTTTTTTCCAGGTCGTCCTTCAGTTTGGCACAAGACGCCTCGTGCTGGCTTTTCTCTTTGGTCGCCACGTTCAGTCGCCTCTTTAGAGACTCGATGAAGGCCTTTCTGTTGGAGGCTTCCTCTGACAAAGACTTGACCTGCACAAAAGGAAAGGATGACAAATCATGACAGCATTTATTTGAAGCAAACATTATTGGCGAACTGTGGTTCCAAGTAAAAAGTGAGTACCGTATTTTCCGCACTATTAGCCGCACCTAAAAACCACAAATTTACTCAAAAGCTGACAGTGCGGCTTTTAACCCGGTGCGCTTTATATATGGATTAATATTACGATTCATTTTCATAAAGTTTCGATCTCGCAACTTCGGTAAACAGCCGCCATCTTTTTTCCCGGTAGAACAGGAAGCGCTTCTTCTTCTACGCAAGCAACCGCCAAGGTAAGCACCCGCCCCCATAGAACAGGAAGCGCTTCTTCTTCTACTGTAAGCAACCACCCGCCCGCGTAGAAGAAGAAAAAGCGCGCGGATATACCGTACGTTTCATTTCCTTTGTGTGTTTACATCTGTAAAGACCACAAAATGGCTCCTACTAAGCGACCGGGATCCGGTTCATGAAAAGACGCAATCTCTCCATCCGCACACGGATTATTATTTCACAGCAACTGGAGCACGTACAGTGAATATTCGCACCACAGGGAATGAGAAGTCATCCTTCACTGTGGTTCTAGCTTGCCATGCTAATGGCCAGAAACTTCCACCCATGGTGATATTCAAAAGGAAGACCTTGCCAAAAGAGACCTTTCCAGCCTTTCCAGCCGGCGTCATCATAAAAGCTAACTCGAAGGGATGGATGAAGAAAAGATGAGCGAGTGGTTAAGGTAAGTTTAAGTTTACGCGAAGAGGCCGGGTGGCTTTTTTCACGCAGCTCTGTCCATGTTGATATACGTATGTTTGTGATTGCACATTTGCGTACATTTTGGGAGTGAACAGAGTTGTTAGAACGCTGGTTTTTAATATATTATTAAAGTTTGACTGACCTATCTGACTGTTTTTTTGACATTCCTTTAGCGCAGTTAGATGCGGCTTACAACACCGGGCGGCTTATAGGTGGACAAAGTTTTGAAATATGCCGTTCATTGAAGGCGCGGCTTTTAACCCAGGGCGCCTTATGGTGCGGAAAATACGGTAGGTAAATAAAGTACCGTATTTTTCGGAGTATAAGTCGCACCGGAGTATAAGTCGCACCTGCCGAAAATGCATAATAAAGAAGGAAAAAAACATATATAAATCGCACTGGAGCCCGGCCAAACTATGAAAAAAAACTGCGACTTATAGTCTGAAAAATACGGTATGTAGGAAAGACTGTAAACAAACATGGCCTGGGCCTGCAAGCTTGACATTGACAAAGGCCATTATGCACTGCTGTTCACTGTTCACCTCCATCAAATTAGCTGCAAATGACACCGCGCCGCTACACGCATCAGACCGGTCGGTTATAATCCAATATTCTTCTTTTTTTTTTAATGTGGTGACTCATGCGGGTGCTATTGCATCCTTTGGAACTTGTGCATCAGTGAGGTAAATGATGTCATCACTGGCTGCAGATGAGATGTGATGTGTGATCACCAAGCATCCATGTGCACTTTTGTCAACACTTTTTTTTTTTTTTTCACAATTTATGTCGTCGTGCTCTTAGTACAGACCTGGGCAAATTCAAATTAAGGCCCGTAAAGCTTTTCAATCTGGCCCGCCGGATATTCCCAAACAGTTTTTTTTTTTAGATCTTTAAGATGGAAACTGTAGCTGCCATTATGATGTGCAGTGATGTTTTCTAATGACTAAGTCTTGAACTATACCAGGGGTCGGCAACCCGCGGCTCCGGAGCCGCATGCGGCTCTTTGATCGCTCCGATGCGGCTCAGCAGCTTACTTGCTGAACCCCCCAATTTTCCCGTGAGACTTCCGGATTTCAGTGCCTCTCGCAGAAAACTCCCGGGATTAATATTTACCGATTTTCACCCTTACGGCTATAATAAGGGCGTGCCATGATGGTACAACATTTGGCGCCCTCTACAATCTGTATTAACAGCGTGCCAGCCCAACTACTTGTTATACAATATACATCTTTTGCTTGCCCACGTACGTGACAGCAAGGCATACTTGGTCAACAGCCACACAGGTTACACTGACGGTGACCATATAAAACAACTTTAACACTCTTACTAATAATGCGCCACACTTTGAACCAAAACCAAACAAGAATGACAAACACATTTCGGGAGAACATCTGCACCTTAACACAACATAAACACAACAGAACAAACACCCAGAATCCCTGACTCTTCCGGGCTACATTATACACCCCTGCTACCACCAAACCCCGCCCCCACCCCAACCCTGCTCCCTCACACATCAACCCCCCCCCCCCCTCTGTGCGTCGGTTGAGGTGGGCGGGGTTTGGTAGCGGGGGGTGTATAATGTATCTCGGAAGAGTTAGGGCTGCATGGGATTCTGGGTATTTGTCCTGTTGTGTTTATGTTGTAGAGATGAGTCCGCGGATTATCCGCGGATCGGGCAGATGAAATTAAAAAAAATTAGATTTTATCCGCGGGTCGGGTCGGGCGGTTGAAAAAAAAAAAAAAGAAGATTTTAAATAGATTCAGGCGGGTGGCAGTTAAACCAATTCGGAAATATATATACATAGTTAAATGTTGTTACCCACATACGAAAAACGAGCAGGCACCTGCAGCATATGCCACAACAGAAGAAAAAAAAAAAAAAGAGATGGACACTTTTACGGAGCGGAGAAGGGACGCCTCGCCGGGGTCCGGGACCTAGGCCCCTTCCCCCGAGAGGGCCCCACCGGGAGCCGTAGCTGAGGCGATCCGCGAGAAGGGCCCGACGCACGTCCAAGGTCACCACCGCGCCCACCGCACCGACAACCCGCCTCGTCCGCTTTCGCCGCGGCCGGCTTCACGCGCAGCAGGTAAGCAGCTTACCTGCCTGCCACCCCCGTGGCCGGGGGCTCGTAACAGGGGTCACTCCGCGCGCTCCGCCCGCGCAGCTTACCTGCCCGCCACCCCTGTTGCCGGGGGCGCGTAACAGGGGTCACTCCGCGCGCAGTGCGCTCACGAAAGGGGTGGGGCTCACCCTGGTTGATATAGACAGCAGGACGGTGGCCATGGAAGTCGGAACCCGCTAAGGAGTGTGTAACAACCCACCTGCCGAATCAACTAGCCCTGAAAATGGATGGCGCTGGAGCGTCGGGCCCATACCCGGCCGTCGCCGGCAGCGAGACGCGCTTGGAGGTGCGCTCAGCGCGGCTCCCATATGATTGCGCACTGGTGTGCGTCTGGGTCGTGACAGCGTGGCACGCGAATGTCTGTGCTGCATTGGATCAGTCTCCTTTCTTTAACAGGCAAAAGCTTTATAACCTCACTAATGCCTTGCATCGTCTATATTAGATATATAACAACGGGCGGGTGCGGTTCTGATCAAATGTTACATCGGGTGGATGGCGGATGGTTGACGACTTTCTGATGCGGTTGCGGATGAAATAATTGCCTATCCGCGCATCTCTATTATGTTGTGTTACGGTGCAGATGTTCTCCCGAAATGTGTTTGTCATTCTTGTTTGGTGTGGGTTCACAGTGTGGCGCATTATTAGTAAGAGTGTTAAAGTTTTTTTTTTTATACCGCCACCGTCATTGTGAGCTGTGTGGTTGTTGAACAAGTATGCCATGCTGTTACTTACGTGAGCAAAGCGGGAGCCTTCTACAACGTGTGTCTGATCAGGCACGCTGACTGTAGTGGGTGCTATATGCTGTACCATCACGGCACGCATGACGCTGTCAAGCGCCATTAAATAAAAACCCGCGTGCCGCACCAGCTTAAAAATTCCACATAAAGGTGTGGGCAGCGTGCCTGAGACCCCTGGTTATACATAGCACAAAGCAAAAAAAAAAAAACTTCGAATGCAGTGTTATTTCGTTAAAATTTCAAAAAAAATTTGCGGCTCCCATTGTTTTCTATAATTTGTGAAACTGGTCAAAATGGCTCTTTGACTGGTAAAGGTTGCCGACCCCTGAACTATACTAAGTATTTCAATGGTTGGAGTCTGCGCTTTTGCATGATATACTAGTTATTATGGTAATCTAATTAGTTACTATGGTCATTGTGGGGGGGGGGAGTGGCCTGCGGGCCTGCGGAGAAGCAGGGCGTGTCAGGACCGGCCTCGAGATTAGCGGCAGGTGCGTAGATGACACAGCTGTGAGTGTTTGTCTGATCACCTGTCGCTCTGTTAAAGGCAGCAGTCGGGAAGGATAGGGGGGTTGTTGGTGGATGGCAGAGCACGCCGAGAGGGAGAGCGAAATGGACGGACAGACACAAAAAGACGTTTGCTGAAAAGCAGCAGAGAAACCATTCGTGTGCTCAGGTGGGGGAAGAGCTAGCGTTAGCGAACGAAGAAGTTGATATGGCTGAAATGGACAAAAAGGACATTTTATTGAAAAATAAAACACTGTTCAAAACCCTGAATGCAGCTGTCATGTCCGTGGTGGGTGGTCCAAAGACTTCCACAGTCATCTAATTAGTTACTATGGTAATCTAAGTCACAGCAGTTCAGACGAGGCACTGAGAAGTGTGGGCTTGGTTTGTTTCCACAGAGTGTTTCCAGAGCGGCCAGCCTGAAATGCGGGTGTCAGGGTCAGACGCGGAAGGAGATTTTTTACAACAAAGTTCTGCAAGAAAAGAGATATTATATCAGATCCTAGGTGGGTTGTTTTTTTTACCCTTCGCGTTCATATTTTGCTGTGTTTGTGGCATTTTTGTTGCGTTTCGCTTCATTGTAAAATATGTCGATCGAGAGGGGGTGTGACGTTCATATGTTGTCAATAGGGGTGTTTAGCTCAGGGGTGCTCACACTTTTTCTGCAGGCGAGCTACTTTTCAATTGATCAAGTCGTGGGGATCTACCTCATTCATATATATAATTTATATTTACTTATTTATGAAATATATGTTTTTGTTAACAAGTTAAAGGTGTTTAATGATAATACAAGCATGTTTAACACATATAGTTAATATTGTTAATAAGTTAAAGGTGTTTAAAGATAATGCAAGCATGTTTAACACATATAGTTAATATTGTTAACAAGTTAAAGATGTTTAGTGATAATGCAAGCATGTTTAACACATATAGTTAATATTGTTAATAAATTAAAGGTGTTTAATGATAATACAAGAATGTTTAACACATATAGTTAATATTGTTAATAAATTAAAGGTGTTTAATGATAATACAAGAATGTTTAACACATATAGTTAATATTGTTAACAAGTTAAAGGTGTTTAAAGATAATACAAGCATGTTTAAAACATATAGTTAATATTGTTAATAAGTTAAAAGTGTTTAGAGATAATACAAGCATGTTTAACACATATAGTTAATATTGTTACAAGTTAAAGGTGTTTAAAGATAATACAAGCATAATTAACACATATAGATTCCTTTCTTTCATGAAGACAAGAATATAAGTTGGTGTATTACCTGATTCTGATGACTTGCATTGATAGGAATCAGACAGTGGAGCTGATAAGGTCCGCATTTTCGAATGGAGGAGAAAAAAAGTCCTCCTTTCTGTCCAATACCACATGAAAGTGGTTGGTTTTTGGCATCTTATTTATCCAGCTTCCGTACTCCTTTGTATACACTTTACAAGAAATACATTGTCGGCAAACTCCGTAGCTTGCTAGCTTGTGCACGCCAGCTTTCTGAGACTCTTATTTTGGTAGCGCAGGCAGGATGAAGCAGCGCTTTTATTGTGCAACTGTGCAGTCGGTCTTTGGAGTTTTGACGACAGGTACGGCGCCAGAGTCTGTTGAAATAAAGTGTTTCTCGCCTTCCAGTCGGTCATTTTAATGAGCTGGCAGCAGCCAGCGTCATCTCAGAAGACCCTCGGGTGCCGTGAATGTCAATCAAGTGACGAAAGTGACGTCATAGTGAAGATTTATGATCGCTCATTTTTAGGACTATTTTTTTAATGCCTGGCTGGTGATCGACTGACACACCCTCCGAGATCGACCGGTAGCTCGCGATCGACGTAATGAGCACCCCTGGTTTAGCTATTCCACGTCCTGCAGGGATGATACTTGTAAAAAACGTACTTTATTTGTCGCTATGGAGACCAGGGTTTGTTAATTAGAAGTAGCTAAAACACTGCAGACGGCGGATGGACATTAGCCGTCTTAAAACACCTCTTCCTGAGGGCATTTCAGTGTTATAACTTCACCTACATCTTTACTTTTTAAGCCAAAATGCGTCCGTTCTCCCTTTTCTGTCTACACACTGTGTCTGCTTGTAAGTACTCTGTGATTGTGTGCTGCCGAACATGCTCCTCTGCTCGTAAACTAGCAATGGGGGGGTGCGGGAGCGGTAAGTTTCGGAGACGGTATTGTACCAAAAATGATTAATTAGTATCGCGGTACTATACTAATACTGGTATACTGTACAACCCTAGCTTGTATATAGAATTCATGTTTTTTAACAGCCTGGGAGATGAGTTCCTCTGGGGAAACTTGAGATTAGAACAACTTAAATGTTAACCAGCATCTCTGACTACCTTATTTTTTTCCAGTATAATGTCGTCATTAACTAATCAGCATTCATTAGTTAACTCCTCTCTGGGCTGCCACCTTAACGTGGTAGAGGAGTTTGCGTGTCCCAATGATCCTAGGAGCTATGTTGTCCGGGGGCTTTATGCCCCCTGGTAGGGTCTCCCAAGACAAACTGGTCCTAGGTGAGGGATCAGACAAAGAGCAGCTCGAAGACCTCCATGAAAAATAAAAACCAAGGACCCAGATTTCCCTTGCCCGGACGCGGGTCACCGGGGCCCCCCTCTGGAGCCAGGCCCGAAGGTGGGGCCCGGCCGGGCACAGCCCGAAGAGGCAACGTGGGTCCCCCCTCCAATGGGCTCACCACCCATAGCAGGGGTCATAGAGGTCGGGTGCGATGTGAGCTGGGCGGCAGCCGAAGGCAGGGCACTTGGCGGTCCGATCCTCGGCTACAGAAGCTAGCTCTTGGGACGTGGAACGTCACCTCGCTGGGGGGGAAGGAGCCTGAGCTAGTGCGCGAGGTGGAGAAGTTCCGGCTAGATATAGTCGGACTCACTTCGACGCACAGCAAGGGCTCTGGAACCAGTTCTTTCGAGAGGGGCTGGACTCTCTTCTACTCTGGCGTTGCCGGCAGTGAGTGGCGACGGGCTGGGGTGGCAATTCTTGTTTCCCCCCGGCTCAGAGCCTGTACGTTGGAGTTCAACCCGGTGGACGAGAGGGTAGCTTCCCTCCGCCTTCGGGTGGGGGAACGGGTCCTGACTGTGGTTTGCGCTTACGCGCCAAACCGCAGCTCAGAGTACCCACCCTTTTTGGATTCACTCGAGGGAGTACTGGAGAGTGCTCCCCCGGGTGATTCCCTCGTTTTACTGGGGGACTTCAATGCTCATTTTGGCAATGACAGTGAAACCTGGAGAGGCGTGATTGGGAAGAATGGCCGCCCGGATCTGAACCCGAGCGGTGTTCTGTTATTGGACTTTTGTGCCCGTCACAGATTGTCCATAACGAACACCATGTTCAAACATAAGGGTGTCCATATGTGCACTTGGCACCAGGACAGCTTTGGGTTATGACCGAAAGGACAAGATCACGGGTACAAGCGGCCGAAATGAGTTTCCTCCGCCGGGTGGCGGGGCTCTCCCTTAGAGATAGGGTGAGAAGCTCTGTCATCCGGGAGGAGCTCAAAGTAAAGCCGCTGCTCCTTCACATGGAGAGGAGCCAGATGAGGTGGTTCGGGCATCTGGTCAGGATGCCACCCGAACGCCTCCCTAGGGAGGTGTTTAGGGCACGTCCGACCGGTAGGAGGCCGCGGGGAAGACCCAGGACACATTGGGAAGACTATGTCTCCCGGCTGGCCTGGGAACGCCTCGGGATCCCCCGGGAGGAGCTGGACGAAGTGGCTGGGGAGAGGGAAGTCTGGGCTTCCCTGCTTAGGCTGCTGCCCCCACGACCCGACCTCGGATAAGCGGAAGAAGATGGATGGATGGATGGATCATTAGTTAAGTGATTGTGGTCATTGTCATGCATCTTAAGGCACCTTCTTCTCCAGCTCCTCCACTTGGCCACGGTAGCTCTTCTCCATCTCTTGCAGGAACTTCAGCCTGGTCTTCAGGTCGTCCACCAGCTGCTTTTTCATGCCCGCGTCTCGCTCGGCGTGGCTGGCTCTGCACAGTTAGGATATATTGGGCGTGAATGACCACACTGCAAAAACTGAAATCTAAGTAAGATGAAATATCCCAAATAAGGGTGATATTTGCTTATTTTCTGTCTGATAAGATAATTCTTCTCACTAAGCAGATTTTATGTGAGAGTGTTTTACTTGTTTTAAGTGTTTTGCTCCTAAATGATCTCAGTAAGATATTACAGCTTGTTGCTGAGATTTGATGACCTATATTGAGTAAAACATGCTTGAAACTAGAATACCAAGTGTTGCAAAGCTGTGTCATCAACACTCACAAGTATAAAACTACTTTTTTAAAGTAATCATTTCTTACTTCAAGAAAGAAAAAAAAAATATCATTATGGCCAAATAATGGCACTAGTATTTACTTAATTTAAGAATATTTTTCAACATATTGAGCAAAAAGGTCTCTTTTTTTACTACCAAGAAAAGTGCAGTTGTTATTAGTGAGAATATACCTATTTTAAAGTATTTTTTTAAAGTAATCATTTCTTATTTCAAACATGAAAAAAAAAATCATGACTTTGACACAATTGTGTCATATACGGTAATTAAAACAGATGACAGCCAAATGGACTTTGCTGTTTTATGTTCAATGAAACAATAGAAAATAGGTACTCATATAGTAGTACAGTTGGCACAGTACAGTAAACTGACAGTTAATATTTAAACATTTAACATTTCAAACAATTTTGAACAGAAATAGTTCATGCACATTCAGATAAATTCTTCAAAATTACAATAAAAAAAAAAAAGTGTATATATGCGGACTAATTGACTGAAAGAGCATGCACTTGGCGCGATGATGTCATGTTATCCATGGAAAAATGCATCTTTAGACAATATGATTTGCCTGAGCGGCTATGAGACCCCGTTCAAGAAATGTAATGCCGAGCGCATATCATTATGTCAAGATAATGGCACTAGCATTTACTTCATTTAAGAACATTTTTCAACATATTGAGCAAAAAGGTCAAAAAAAATTTTCTACCAAGAAAAGTGCACTTGTTATTAGTGAGAATATACTTGTTTTAAGGTATTTTTGGGATCATTGAGGTTAGCTAATTTTACTTGTTTTGGAAAGTCTTGACAAGCCAAATTTTCTTGTTCTATTGGCAGATAATTTTGCTTAGTTCAAATAAAATACCCCTAATTTTTGTATGTTTTTGAACACTGACTTTTTGCAGTGCATGCACAAGAAGACAGGAGAGGATTAAAGTGTCCCCATGCAGTGCAGCAAGCAGGCATGACAGCCCATTATGACAACTAAATACACCAGGCTGCATGGAGATGGTAAAGGTGCTGAATTAAAGATGCATCCCAACAGGCGCATATTAAATGGCGCTCCCTGTCGAGAAATAGTGGGACTTGGCGCCCTGCCCCGCCCCCCCTCCCTGGCTGACAAACAACATTTTGAATGAACAGCGACACTGCTTAGTAGACTGTAATCAATGAATGTAAATGTTTAAATTACGCACAGGATTGCAGCAGGCACATGCAAGAACACATCACCAGGGGGTCTTGGTGCGGATGACAGACATGTTTGCGTGCTGACAATAATTCCCTAAAGAGGCAGGTGGGCCGCGCTGCACCAGATGTTTGGATTCAAACTAAATGCATCCTACGTCACTCCTCATTTCTGTTACCAGGAATGCTGACATGTTTGATTTTTCAGCTTTCTACGGAGGTACGGCGTGCCATGTCAACTACGCAATGGCAAGTGACGCTACAAACAAACAGATTGGTTGAAAAGTTATCTCGGTGGCAGACAACAGTATGTGCATATGACCAATGTAGATTCAGATAAAAAGATTATAACACATGGAGTACCCCAAGGTTCTGTACTGGGACCAAAATTGTTAATATTGTATATTAATGATATCTGTAAAGTCTTTAAAAAACTCAACTGTATTCTCTTTGCTGATGATACAAGTCTGTACTGTTCATTAGCCAGGCCTCCCTCGCCCGCCTGCAGCTCTTGCAGAACTCTGCTGCTTGTCTGCTAACACAGACCAGCAGACGTGAGCACATCACCCCTATATTAGCGTCCCTTCACTGGCTCCCTGTGCGTTATCGAATCAATTTTAAACTCTTTTTATTTGTTTTTAAATGTCTAAACAACCTCGCGCCAACCTATCTCTCCGACCTCCTTCAGCCTTACTGCCCCACCCGATCCTTAAGATCAGCTGCTACTGACGGTCCCTGACACAAGGCTGAAGCTTAGAGGTGACAGAGCTTTCGCCGCTGCTGCTCCCAAGCTCTGGAACGACCTACCTCTGAGTGTTAGACAAGCCTCCTCTCTTCCTGTTTTTAAATCTCTCTTAAAAACATACTTTTATTCCATGGCTTTTAACACTGAGTGATATCCAATACACCTGCTGTGAACCTGTTTTTATGTTTTTATTTATTCTATTTTATTTATTTATTTTTTATCGTGTTCTGTTTGTGTTGTGTTGTGTTTGCTCGGTACTCGTATTATCTTTTAACCTGCCCATTGTACAGCACTTTGGCTACCCCTGTGGTAAATTTTAAATGTGCTTTATAAATAAAGTTGATTTGATTTCTGGGCAAGACCTTGGCCAGCTCCTATGAGACTGAACTCCACATGCTAAAGCAATGGTTTGATGCCAATAAACTATCAATCAACCTAAATAAAACAAAATATATAATTTTTGGAAATAGGAAAAATAATATACAGTCTCACATAAGAATTGATGATATGGAGATAGAAAGAGTGTACCGTATTTTTCGGACTATAAGTCGCAGTTTTTTTCATAGTTTGGCCGGGGGTGCGACTTATACTCAGGAGCGACTTATGTGTGAAATTATTAACACATTACCGTAAAATATAAAATAATATTATTTATCTCATTCACGTAAGAGACTAGACGTATAAGATTTCATGGGATTTAGCGATTAGGAGTGACAGATTGTTTGGTAAACGTATAGCATGTTCTATATGTTAGTTATTTGAATGACTCTTACCATAATATGTTACGTTAACATACCAGTTGGTTATTTATGCCTCATATAACGTACACTTATTCAGCCTATTCTTTATTTATTTTAAATTGCCTTTCAAATGTCTATTCTTGGTGTTGGCTTTTATCAAATACATTTCCCCCAAAAATGCGACTTATACTCCAGTGCGACTTATATATGTTTTTTCCTTCTTTATTATGCATTTTCGGCCGGTGCGACTTATACTCCGGAGCGACTTATACTCCGAAAAATACGGCATTTGTATTTGTATTATTTGTATTTGGATGCAGGACAATGAGAAAAAATCAGCTACAGGCCACAAAGGGCCTTCGGGCCGCCGTTTGGACACACCAGAATGAAGGAGATTGAAATAACTAAAACGGCCTTCTTTCATCTCCGTAATATCGCTAAAATTCGTTCTATTTTATCCACTAGCGACGCTGAGATCATTATTCATGCGTTCGTTACGTCTCGTCTCGACTACTGTAACGTATTATTTTCGGGTCTCCCTATGTCTAGCATTAAAAGATTACAGTTGGTACAAAATGCGGCTGCTAGACTTTTGACAAGAACAAGAAAGTTTGATCATATTACGCCTATACTGTATATACCTTTATATACATATATATATATATATATATATACATATATACCTATACTGGCTCACCTGCACTGGCTTCCTGTGCACTTAAGATGTGACTTTAAGGTTTTACTACTTACGTATAAAATACTACACGGTCTAGCTCCGTCCTATCTTGTCGATTGCATTGTACCATATGTCCCGGCAAGAAATCTGCGTTCAAAGAAGAAGTGATTCCCAGAGCCCAAAAAAAGTCTGCGGGCTATAGAGCGTTTTCTATTGGGGCTCCAGTACTATGGAATGCCCTCCCGGTAACAATTAGAGATGCTACCTCAGTAGAAGCATTTAAGTCCCATCTTAAAACTCATTTGTATACTCTAGCCTTTAAATAGCCCCCCTTTTTTAGACCAGTTGATCTGCCGTTTCTTTTCTTCTCTCCTCTGCTCCCCTCTATCCCTTGTGGAGGGAGGGTGGGCACAGGTCCGGTGGCCATGGATGAAGTGCTGGCTGTCCAGAGTCGGGACCCGGGGTGGACCGCTCGCCTGTGCATCGGCTGGGAACATCTCTGCGCTGCTGACCCGTCTCCGCTCGGGATGGTGTCCTGCTGGCCCCACTATGGACTGGACTCTTACTATTATGTTGGATCCACTATGGACTGGACTCTCACAATATTATGTCAGACCCACTCGACATCCATTGCTTTCGGTCTCCCCTAGAGGGGGGGGGTTACCCACATATGCGGTCCTCTCCAAGGTTTCTCATAGTCATTCACATCGACGTCCCACTGGGGTGAGTTTTTCCTTGCCCTTATGTGGGCTCTGTACCGAGGATGTCGTTGTGGCTTGTGCAGCCCTTTGAGACACTTGTGATTTAGGGCTATATAAATAAACATTGATTGATTGATTGATTGATTGATTGAAATAGACCGTGAAAAAAAAGGTAAAGGATGCAGTATATTGGTTTTTTTTGTTGTGTTTCCGAGATCTAGTCATTTTCTGGCAATGACTGGTGTTTCTTCACCAAACAGATGATGCAACGCTCAGGCAAACACTTTGGTGTAAGTAAATGTCCCTGTCTCCCTTGGTGGACCGCAGCCCGAGGCCAGACTAGCTGAATAAATGTGAGCTTGTCCTATCGGAGTGACATTAAATTAAATAAGAGGGGAGTTTTGCCCGGGGACTTTGCAGAAAGCGTGGTGGTGCTGCTACCGGCGCTACCCCATGGATTTGGCCATTAATGAGAAAACCCATATTGAACCTTTCGGATGACTGTCTGGTGTTGACTTAAAGATGAAGAGCGCCAATAAGGGCCCCCGGCGGCTCCCTCTAATGGCAATTAGACGGACAACATTTATTTTAGATGTTCCCTTCGTCTTCTTGTGCAGCCCAAAAAGAATAGAGGATGAAAAAGAATGAGGGATACACGGTACGGTGTCGGGTCTCGCCGGCGAGTGATCTGTATTTATGAGGAAAAAAGGCTAGGAAACACTCTGATCACTCGCCACGTTTGTTCCCTTTGTTCTGCCGCTTGTTGCAGCAATATTGTTCATCAAACATGCGTGCATTGTAATGATAACGGCAGCGTTAAGAACGGAGAGAGAGCGCGTGCGGACACTTGATGCGGCTGATAGACAACAGTGCTAAAGATGAAAGCAGCACCTTCATAAATAAAGCAGCGCCACAGTGCCGGATATTGACTGAGGACACGTCGGTGTACTTTGAAATTCTTCTCTTTTTTTTCTCCCCGGCTTCTTTAAGTCGAAGCAGCCCCCGGTCCCTGTGTGTGTTGAAATGTATATTTCAGAGGTGTCTAGACATGTCTTTTCATTCCGAGAAGAAGGGGTCCCTCCATAGAGGCAAAGAGAGTGGCAAGCTACAAATGTGTGAGGTGTCGTGGAAAGTCAACGGGAAAAGGGATGTTTGCTGTGATCCGCCAGTGCTTCTGGTCACATACAAACACCAGGCGCCCCCCACGGTGATGGTACGCACGCCCCCCCCCCGGATGCATTATTGAGGACGGCAGGCGCACGACACAGCATGCTTGACAAAGAGGGAAGGAAGAAAGGTCTTGGCTGCGCTGTCAGAGATGAAACCTAACTGTAGAAATACCGCACAGTGGAAAACAAAATCCACTTTCTAACGTCCAGAATTAGAGAAAAAAAAAAAGGGAAAATAGCTGGAATTTCAACATCTTTTTCCCCTGTGTTGCTGTTGAGTAGGGGTGTAACGGTGCACAAAAATTTCAGTTCGGTATGTACGTCTGTTTAGAGGTCACGGTTCGGTGCATTTTCGGTACAGTAAGAAAACAACAAAATATAAATGTTTGGGTTATTTATTTACGTTTCATCAAACATATATTAACGTTGTTGCCCTAGGGTAAACTGGGTGTAACACATGGCACACTGACAAAGCTTAACCTATTGTGACTATAACAATCTACAAGGTTAATGTACCGTATTTTCCGCACTATTAGCCGCTCCTAAAAACCACAAATTTTCTCAAAAGCTGACAGTGCGGCTTATAACCCGGTGCGCTTTATATATGGATTAATATTAAGATTAATTTTCATAAAGTTTAGGTCTCGCAACTACGGTAAACAGCCGCCATCTTTTTTCCCCGTAGAAGTGGAAGCGCTTCTTCTTCTACGGTAAGCAACCGCCAAGGTAAGCACCCGCCCCCATAGAAGAGGAAGCGCTTCTTCTTCTACTGTAAGCAACCACCCGCCCCCATAGAAGAAGAAGCGCGCGGATATTACGTTTCATTTCATTTGTGTGTTTACATCTGTAAAGACCACAAAATGGCTCCTACTAAGAGACACGCGTACAACGCAGAATTCAAACTCAAGGCAATAAGTCACGCAGTAGAACACGGAAATAGAGCAGCAGCAAGAGAAGTGAACATAAATGGTGCGTAGGTAGAGGAAGCAAAAGATGACCTGCGCCACTAAGACAGGGAGACAGCGCCGGACGACATACGCCAACATCTGCCAGTGGATTGTAAATGCCTGGGCGAATATATCGGTCTCAACTGTGGTCCGAGCTTTCCAGAAGGCAGGATTCACGGAACTACTAACAGCAACATTGACTCTAATGACTTCGACGAGACGGAGCCGGCCATTTTGGATGCCGTATTCGCCCAACTTTTTAATTCAGACACTGAAGAAGAATTGTTAGAACGCTGGTTTGTAATATATTATTAAAGTTTGACTGACCTATCTGACTGTTTTTTTGACATTCCCTTTAGCGCAGCGTAGGCGCGGCTTATAACCCGGGGCGGCTTATAGGTGAACAAAGTTTTGAAATATGCCATTCATTGAAGGTGCGGCTAATAACCCGGGGCGGCTTATAGTGCGGAAAATACGGTAGGTTGCTTCTCTTTCTCCCCCTCCATTTTTCTGCATTCTTTCGTATCTCAAGTTATCATTACGTATATGTATTGTTGCATTTAAACAACTGTATTGTTGATAATAAAGGTAAATTATTGGTATTGTTCATTATCAATAGCGCTATTTCTATTGGTATTTGTATTGATCCATTTGTAGTGTAATAATGCTGTTTGTCATTTCTGTATTATTTTTCATTTTTCGCTAACTGCTTATTTGCTATTACTTTTACCATCATATTTGTACATGTCGTATTTGCTGATGTTGCTCTATTGTTGTTGTTGTTTGCTGTTGTTGTTTTTGTCTCTCTGTCTAATCCCCCTCTTGTCCCCACAATTCCCCCCTCTGTCTTCTTTTTTTTTCTCTTTCTATCCCCTCCTGCTCCGGCCCGGCTGCACTAAATGATAATATAAATACATTTAATAAAGTCAAATACAAATAAGGCAACAAGAGAAGTATCCTACACTTCTCTTTTGTAAAGTAAATCTGAGGCATCTACATCAACTATATGATTTGCCTGAGAAGCTGGACAGGACACAAAAAAAATAAAAAAATAAAAATAAAAATAAAAATAAAAAAAAATAAAAAATAAAAATATTTACCAAATTTGCAAAATCTTCCGCCAAAAATATTTTTCTTAGTGGAATATTTGATGTGAAGTAATGGGAACCTTGGATAGGTCAATAATTCATAATAACATTGATTTTGATTCAATATTATGTTTTGAGCAATGACAGTTTGAAAGAAAAAAAAAAACCAGCTTTGTTTTATTAGTCAACATTGCAACTTTTTCTAAATGACATTTAACCTTTAAGCTTTTTTATTTCACTTTTGTTATGTTTTTGTTTGTTTAATAGTATTTTTAGAATGTGCCGTGGGCCTTTAAAACATTAGCTGTGGGCCGCAAATGGCCTCCGGGGCACACTTTTGACACCCCTGCTATAGATAATAAAAAATGAAATGTGATAAATCTATGGATAAAAAGCAGAGCCTGGCGACGCATGCGCGTTTATCATAACTCTCTCTCTCTCTGTCTCTGCCCCTCCCTCACTAATGCTGCTGCACATGTAATAGTGTGATGTTGTTGCGCTGTATTATGAACTAGACAGGGTGTTATATTTATTTTGAAGTAACGCTTTTATTTTGAAGAACCGGCTGTCCGGTGCGGGAAGTGTCTTTGCTGTTTTTTCGATTGCTTTACTTCCTCTTCCTTCGGACTTTTGAATGAGAAGGTAATAGTTCTTCACTGCTCCGTGTTTCTTCGTATTGTAAATATTCTTCCTAAACGTTCCTAGATACTTGAAAAGTTAACCCAATATTGTTGTGGGTACAAGTGATGTGTTGTTTTGAGTAATTTTTATGCACAATTTCGTTTATTTAGACGTAGAGCGTCGACTGTGTGAATTGTTTAGTAGTATTTACGCATGGTGTTTACATCACACAGGAGCAGATATCACTCCGCCAGAAAGCTGATACCTGTGTGTGTGTGTTTCATGTTTCCAACACAGGTATGTGGATTTGTGCATTATTATTATTTTGTGAGAAAACGTTTTTGTTAATGTAACTGAATTGATTATTATTTTTATATGAATGAATGAATGTTACTTCCTCTTCCTTCAGACTTTTGAATGAGAAGGAGCAGATATCACTCCGCCAGAAAGTTGAGACCTGTGTGTGTGTGTTTCATGTTTCCAACACAGGTTGCCAATAAATACTGAACCGAGGGCATGGTGAAGTGTCTTTTATTTAAAAAAAATTACACAACGCAGAATAAGACTCACTACACACGCACAATTTGTTTTGTTTTCAACCCCTTCTTAACCCTGAACGTACATTGGAAATACACGCAACCCTAACTCAAAATGCCGGACATTTGAGGCATTTAAGAAACTCCGCCCTGACAGCTCCGCAAAAGAGGACATGTCCGGTGAAAAGAGGACGTATGGTCAGTCTATCCTAGCCCGTTAGCTGCTAGCATGCCGTGTGTTGTGCCTCGGTGTGCATTGTTTACACAACGTGCGTTACGCTACTTAATATGTCCGTGGAAACTTGTTCGGTACACCTCCGAACCAAACCGGAACCCCCGTACCGAAACATTTCAATACAAATACACGTACCGTTACACCTCTACTGTTGAGTAATGAAGTGAATCTGACTATTTCACGAGGATGATGTTATCATGAAATTTGCATAATTGGTTGTAAGGCATTTTGAGAAAATGAGTAAAAACATGAAAATCAAAACAAGGTACCGAGGTACGTACCGATCCGAAATTTTTGTGTACCGTTACACCCCTAATATATATATATATATATATATATATATATATATATATATATATATATATATATATATATATATATATATACATACACACATATATATACACATATATATATATACAGATATATATACATACATATATATATACACATATATATACATACATATATATACATATATATATATATATATACACATATATACATACATATATTTACATATATATATATATATATATATATGTCTTAATAAGGTTATCCAAAAAATAGTGCTCGATACCGTAGTAGAGCGCAATATATGTATGTGTGGGAAAAAAAATCACAAGACTATTTCAGATGAAATAGTCTTGTGATTTTTTCCCCCACACATACATATATATACATATATATATATATATATATATATATATATATATATATATATATATATATATATATATATATATATATATATATATATATATATATATATATATATATATATATATACACATATATATACATACATATATATATATATAAATATATATATATATATACACATATATATACATACATATATATATACATATATATATACATATATATATACACATACATATATATATATATACATATATATATATATATATATACACATACATATATATACATACATATATATATATATATACATACATATATATATACATACATATATATATACACATACATACATATATATATATACATACATATATATACACATACATATATATATATACACATACATATATACATATATATATACATACATATATATATATATATATATATATATACATATATATACATATATATATATACATATATATATATATATATATATATATATATATATATATATATATATATATACATACATATATATATATATATATATATATATATATATACATACATATATTCCTTGCGCACTAATTGACTGAAAGAGCGCGCACTTTCTGCACGCTTGTCCGACACTGCGGCGCGAGCGCGATGATGTCATGTTATCGATGGGAAAATGTATTTTAAAGGACAGATTACAAAATAAATAAATAAATAAAATAAAATGTTTTTTTTTTTTTAACTAGGGACTTCCCGCGAGCCGGATTTTGGACGCTGGCGGGGCGGATACGTAGTTTGGGGACCACTGGCCTATAAGGTTCTTGCGTCACACAACTGTGATTACACTAGAGATGCGCGGTTTGCGGACACAACCGCGGAGTCCGCGGATTATCCGCGGATCGGGCGGTTGAAATAAAAAAATAATAGATTTTATCCGCGGGTCGGGTCGGGCGGTTGAAATAAAAAAAATTAGATTTTAAATAGATTCAGGCGGGTGGCAGTTAAACCAATTGGGAAATATATATACATAGTTAAATGTTGTTACCCACATACGAAAAACGAGCAGGCACCTGCAGCATATGCCACAACAGAAGAAGAAAAAAAAAAGAGATGGACACTTTTACGGAGCGGAGAAGGGACGCCTCGCCGGGGTCCGGGACCGAGGCCCCTTCCCCCGAGAGGGCCCCACCGGGAGCCGTAGCTGAGGCGATCCGCGAGAAGGGCCCGACGCACATCCAGGGTCACCACCGCGCCCACCGCACCGACACCCCGCCTCGTCCGCCTTCGCCGCGGCCGGCGTCACGCGCAGCAGGTAAGCAGCTTACCTGCCCGCCACCCCCGTGGCCGGGGGCTCATAACAGGGGTCTCCGCCCGCGCAGCTTACCTGCCCGCCACCCCCGTTGCCGGGGGCGCGTAACAGGGGTCACTCCGCGGTGGACGGTGGCCATGGAAGTCGGAACCCGCTAAGGAGTGTGTAACAACCCACCTGCCGAATCAACTAGCCCTGAAAATGGATGGCGCTGGAGCGTCGGGCCCATACCCGGCCGTCGCCGGCAGCGAGAGCCGCGAGGGCTAGGCCGCGACGAGTAGGATGGCCGCCGCGGTGCGCGCTGAAGCCTCGGGTGCGAGCCCGGGTGGAGCCGCCGCGGGTGCGAGGGACATCGCACCTCCACGCGCTTGGAGGTGCGCTCAGCGCGGCTCCCAGATGATTGCGCACTGGTGTCTCCTTTCTTTAACAGGCAAAAGCTTTATAACCTCACTAATGCCTTGCATCGTCTATATTAGATATATAACAACGGGCGGGTGCAGTTCTGATTAAATGTTAGATCGGGTGAATGGCGGATGGTTGACGACTTTTGTGATGCGGTTGCGGATGAAATAATTGCCTATCCTCGCATCTCTAGATTACACACACACACACACACACACACACACACACACACACACACACACACACACACACACACACACACACACACACACACACACACACACACACACACACACACACACACACACACACACACACACACATCGAAATATGGACAGATTCTTGTTACCGACAGACAAGTAAGTAAGTACATGTTATTTATAAAGCGCTTTTCAAAGAAAAAAATCACAAAGCCCTGTACAAAACATACAATAATTAAAACAACAATTCGATAAAACATTTTAAAAAGGAAAAAAAAGTGGATTAAAAATAATAGTTAAAAGGTACATTAATCAAATGTGTTTTAAAAGTGTCCATGCAGTCAGGCTCACAAATCATAAACTGAAACACACACATGGATCTGATTACACGTACACACATTAAGATACAGACACACATTAACACACAGACAGTCAAATTGGATTACAGACGCACAGATTGAGATATGTGCTTGAAAATAATTTTGCGACAATAATACTTCAATAAAGATTGTTCTAGAATTAGCTCAGACATGCCTCTATGGCAGTGGTTCTTAACCTTGTTGGAGGTACCGAACCCCACCAGTTTCATATGCACATTCACTGAACCCTTCTTCAGTGGAAAATACAATGTTTTATTATTTTTTTGTTAAAATTCAAGACAAAGTTATATGTATTTTTTTCTAGTGCACAAAATGAACCGTGCATGAACATCACCTTGTTCAAAGAACAAAACCAACACAGTGCATGAACTCACAACAAATTACACACCTGCAAATCAGATGGAAAATTAGAGGGAACATTGTTTGAGGGTATCCATAATACTTAGACTTAGACTTCCTTTTTATTGTCATTCAAATGTTACCTTTACAGTACAGATACGCCGATAGGGAGAAGTTTTTATTTACACGATTGATTGATTGAATGAAACTTTTATGAGTAGATTGCACAGTACAGTACATATTCCGTACAATTGACCACTAAATGTAAACACCCGAATAAGTTTTTCAACTTGTTTAAGTCGGGGTCCACGTTAATCAATTCATGAGTCGGATGTGTCTTTACCTCCGTGGCGGAGGCTCTGCCGAACCTCTGAGGCCAACTCACCGAACCCCTAGGGTTCGATCGAACCCAGGTTAACAACCACTGCTTTATGGTCTCAAATACACAAAACAGGTACCAGAAGGTAAGAAAAGTTGGTTTTGCATAACAGGAACCCTTTAAAGTCAGTCTTTTCAGTTGTTTGTTTTTTGTAAAAAAATATCTGGAGGAGTCGGAATACTTGCTCAATATACAGTAGACTCAAACTCGCTAAGTTGGCAACACTGTTCATTCCTGATCAGTTTTCTAATTCTTTGGAACACTAAGCTAACGGTTAGTGCCAAATTAGGCGCTTAAAAGGTACCCCTCCCTAATGCCGATTTCACATTGTATTGTGCCATTACAGAAATATATCACTGCAATGACTTCTGTATTGTTAGTCTGTGTTATCTCTGAAGTGAAACAAAAGTGCTGCACACACTGGAACTTCACGGTTAACTTCAGCTTTACAGATTGCACGTCTACTCTGCAGGACGTCCACTCTGACACATGGTGCCACCTGTTAAGACCAAAGCTAACAAAAGCCTGCTGATGCCTGTCAAGGTGCGGCGTTTACTAAATGAAGTGGACGACACACTGGGCGATTCTATAAGAGCAGAGGCCACTTATACAGAATCAAAGCACTCTAAGACTAGCATTAAAGGATTACGGTACGTGTCCGTCTATGTTTTGCTTATTTTTTTTAGTTTTGGGATGTTGTGTGATATAACGGGACTTCACCGTAAATTTAAGCTTTGCAGATGCGAATATTTGAGGAAGAGCATTTTTAAAATCGGAGGCCACTGTGTGACAAAATGTGGTATTCAATTCTGTGAGACTTCAATAAAGAGTGCTAATAAGAGGCAGGAGTTTTAAGGCCGCAGCTATCGATTATTTTAGTAATCGAGTCATTTATTGATTAGTGTGTTCAATTAATCGAGTAAACAGATAAATCACACTTTATAGCAGGCCTGGGCAATTATATTGACTCGGGGGCCACATTTAGAGAAAAAAATGTGTCTGAGGGCCGGTATATCTATTTTTAGGAACACTAATACAAAACCTCACAATAATGTCTGATTGAATGCTAAAAACGTTATGACCGCCTTAAAAAACTTAATGGAATTTTAAAATTTTCTATAAACTATAAACATACTTGCCAACCTTGAGACCTCCGATTTCGGGAGGTGGGGGCGTGGTCGGGGGTGGGGCGGGGCGTGGTTGGGGGCGTGGTTAAGAGGGGAGGAGTATATTGACAGCTAGAATTCACCAAGTCAAGTATTTCATACATATATACACATATATATATATATATATATATATATATATATATATATATATATATATCCTGAAAATGTGCAAACAAAACTGTGTTTGGATAATTGATACTTCAAACTTGCATAAATAAATATTAAGGAATATAACATAACTTGGCTTCTGAGAGCTTCAAAATGTAATGAATAAAATGCTAAAGTTGTTGATAAACAAGCAATTATTTTAACAATTAAATATGGTCATTTTAAATGAATTATTATGATAATTTAAAATTAATTATTTCAAATATGTTTATTTTAATGTAAAATTCTATGGCTGGATGTAATAAGGAGTCAGAAAAAATAAAAATTAAAATACAATAAATTTTGATGTTTTTAGCAAAATATAGTAAAAATGTGTTTAGTTTTTTTTTTTTTTTTTAATTAATAAATATCTATTTATTTTTAGGTAAGATAAACATAATAATACAATGTATCTCTAGTCTGGATGATTTAGTTCTTGTCACCCTGTTGTCCTCCCGTAGTGAAAAAAGGCTGTCCTCACTCAGGTCCGCATGGAGCTGGAGGGGGCGTGGCCTCCATCGCCGGCTGAAAATCGGGAGATTTTCAGGAGAATATTTGTCCGGGGAGGTTTTCGGGAGAGGCGCTGAATTTCGGGAGTCCCCCGGAAAATTCGGGAGGGTTGGCAAGTATGACTATAAAACACTGAATATTGACAAAATATGAATGTCACACCCCCTTTCGATTGACATATTTTACAATCAAGTGAAACGCAACAAAAATGCAACAAACCGTGAAACATGAAGGCGAAGGGTACAAAATAAACCCACCTACAATCTGATGTATGTGATATATCACTAAGCTTTAGAACTTTGTTGTGAAAATCTCCTTCCGCGTCTGTGGAAACGCTTCCCGCCCACACTGCTTGGTGCCTCGTCTGAGCTGCTGTGACGTAGATGACCATAGTAACTAATTAGATGACCATAGTAACTAATTAGATGACCATAGTAACTAATTAGATGACCATAGTAACTAATTAGATGACCATAGTAACTAATTAGATGACCATAGTAACTGGTAAATCATCCATAAGCGCAGATTGTTGAACAATTTCCCTTGTGGATCATTAAAGTTTGTCTAAGTCTAAGTCTAAGATTCCAACCATTGCCGATATTATCAGCCGATAAATGCGTTAAAATGTAACATCGGAAATTATCGGTATCGTTTTTTTTTTTATTATCGGTCTTTTTTTAATTAATTTTTTTATTAAATCAACATAAAAAACACAAGATACACTTACAATTAGTGCACCGACCCAAAAAACCTCCCTCCCCCACACAAAAGGGTTATTAATATTCTGGTTCCTACATTATATATCAATATATATCAATACAGTCTGCAAGGAATACAGTCATTTTCATTAATTACTAGTTTCAATGTAACTATTCAGTGGCCTAGTGGTTAGAGTGTCCGCCCTGAGATCGGTAGGTTGAGATCAAACCCCGGCCGAGTCATACCAAAGACTATAAAAATGGGACCCATGACCTCCCTGCTTGGCACTCAGCATCAAGGGTTGGAATTGGGGGTTAAATCACCAAAAATGATTCCCGGGCGCGGCACCGCTGCTGCCCACTGCTCCCCTCACCTCCCAGGGGGTGAACAAGGGGATGGGTCAAATGCAGAGGACACATTTCACCACACCTACTTTAACTTTTAACTTTAACTGTTTTTATATTGTTTTACTTTCTTTTTTATTCAAGAAAATGTTTTTAATGTATTTATCTTATTTTATTTTATAATTTTTTTTTTTTAAAGTACCTTATCTTCACCATACCTGGTTGTCCAAATTAGGCATAATAATGTGTTAATTCCACGACTGTATATATCGGTTGATATCGGTATCGGTAATTAAAAAGTTGGACAATATCGGAATATCGGATATCGGCAAAAAGCCATTATCGGACATCCCTAATTGAAATACTTTGTATAGTAGAAGACTTACGGTCATTAGAAAAGATGAGTGCACATCATAATGGCAGCTACACTTTACATCTTAAACATCTAAAAAATGTTTTGGGGGAATGTCCGGCGGGCCAGATTGAAAAGCTTAACGGGCCACATGTGGCCCCCGGGCCTTAATTTGCCTAGGTCTACTTTATAGTATTATTGCGTATTTTATGGGAAATAGTTGAAATAACCGATTATTTTAGTTGACATAACCTTCACTCTTTTTGTTTGAATTAATACATTAAAATTGCACTTTCAACATGACAATCTAAAGAACAACTCTAGTTTTCACAGCTTCTCACAAGCAGTCCAAAGACTGGCTTTTAGACCACCAGTCCTGCTCACATGAGCAAGACCAGGCAGGTAGTTGACCATCAGATGATACCCTGGCGGGAGCAGTCTGATGGCCACCAGAGTACCATTCCAGTCTGGTAACATCGCAAACTTTTTTACGCATGCAATACCAATGGGGTATATGGCTATTGAATAGGGGTGTAACGGTACGTGTATTTGTATTGAACCGTTTCGGTACGGGGGTTCCGGTTCGGTTCGGAGGTGTACCGAACGAGTTTCCACACGGACATATTAAGTAGCATAACGCACGTTGTGTAAACAATGCACACCGAGGCACAACACACGGCATGCTAGCAGCTAACGGGCTAGGATAGACTGACCATACGTCCTCTTTTCACCGGACATGTCCTCTTTTGCGAAGCTGTCAGGGCGGAGTTTCTTAAATGCCTCAAATGTCCGGCATTTTGAGTTAGGGTTGCGTGTATTTTCAATGTACGTTCAGGGTTAAGAAGGGGTTAAAAACAAAACAAATTGTGCGCGCAGCAGCATTGGTGAGGGAGGGGCAGAGACAGAGAGAGAGAGAGAGTTATGATAAACGCGCATGCGTCGCCAGGCTCTGCTTTTTATCCATAGATTTATCACATTTAAATTTTTATTATCTATAGCAGGGGTGTCAAAAGTGTGCCCCAGAGGCCATTTGCGGCCCACAGCTAATGTTTTAAAGGCCCACGGCAGATTCTAAAAATACTATTAAAATAAACAAAAACATAACAAAAGTGAAATAAAAAAGCTTAAAGGTTAAATGTCATTTAGAAAAAGTTGCAATGTTGACTAATAAAACAAAGCTCTTTGTTTTTTTCTTTCAAACTTGTCATGTCTGTGTAATCATGTTTTGTTTTAAGTCATGTTTTGTTTAGTTTAAGGCTTTTCACTCCCTTGTCTTGTTTCCATGATTACCCATTAGTTTCACCTGTTCCACGTTTGGACTCATTGTGCACTCTTGTTTGTCACCATAGCAACCATTAGTTTTCACCTGTCACGTCACGCACCTGTTTCACGTTTTGAGTCACGCACCTGTTTTCGTTAATCATGTCTGTGTTATTTAAGCTTTTCATTTTCTGTTGTTCGTTCTGACGACCTCACCACATTTATGCTCTGTCCATTCTTTCCATGTCCATTCTTCATGCAACTATTTTTGTCCAAGCCAAGTAAGTTTTTGTTCCATGTTTATAGTCTTTTTGGTTTCATAGTTTGTTCTCCGCCATTGTGCGTGTTTTTCGTTTGTACTTTTTTGCTATAGTCTTTTGGTTTCATAGTTTATTCTCCGCCACTGTGCGCGCTTTTCGTTTGCACTTTTTTTTAATATATTAAATAAATCATGTACCTTCATTCCCGTCTCGCCCGTGCCAACTTTCCGTTGCATCCCCGCATTTATGCTCCTGCACACTCTCCACACCCTTATGACCCTTGCTACTCTTTTTTCATGCCGGTTCCATGCCAAGTTAGTTTTTGTTTACTAAGCCACAGTTAGTGTTTTGTTTAATTGTTCATAGTTTCTGCCAATGTGCAAGTTTTGTGTTTATAGTCTAGTTTTGTACCTCCGCCACTGTGCGCGCTTTTCGTTTGTACTTTTTTTTGATATATTAAATAAATCATGTACTTACATTCCCGTCTCGCCCGAGCCAACTTTCCGTTGCATCCCGGAAAAGCAAACACCCAGGACCAAGTATTGACAAAACTGTCATTGCTCAAAACATAATATTGAATCAAAATCAATGTTATTATGAATTATTGACCTATCCAAGGTTCCCATTACTTCACATCAAATATTACACTAAGAAAAATATTTTTGGTGGAAGATTTTGCAAATTTGGTAAATAAATAACCCAAAAATGTATATTTTGTTGTTTTCTTACTGTACCGAAAATTAACCGAACCGTGACCTCTAAACCCAGGTACGTACCGAACCGAAATTTTTGTGTACAGTTACACCCCTAGTCTATTTGTTTATAAATGTAGTCAACTTTCTATTTTGACAGAAAAAAAACAAAAACATCTACTGTATGCAATGTCATATATTTTAAACTTAATCTAATATTGCAACACATATTATATCATCACACATTCCAAAGATCAAAATAAGTACTTTAAATCTGCTTACTCATGATTTTGAAGCAACTTAGCCATCAAATTGTACAATGTAAAAATTATTTTTCGGTAAAAAACTGGTAGCTCAGTTGCCAGAATTTTACCGTAAAAACACAAAACAAAAAAAATGTGTAGTAATGATTTTCTGTTTACAGTAATACACCATTAAAACAACAACTGTAGATTTTACAGTAAAACAGTGGTACTGTTTTCCCATTTATATTTACAGTATACATTGTTAAAAAACATGGTACATTTTTTGGTAAAATTTCGGCAGGTAAACTTTACTCTGAAATCTACATGTTTTTCTTACAGCGTACGTTAGGGATGTCCCGATCTGATATTTGGATCGGATCGGCCGCCGATATTTGCCAAAAAATGCGTATCGGCAAGGCATGGGAAAATATCGATCCAGATCCAGTTTTAAAAAAAAAACTCCGCACCGATTTAAATAATACATTCCACTTTTCTGCTGCTCCCTAATTTCCGTTCCGCATTTTCCAGCACACCTTCAACACATCCACAGGTCTGTGGATTCTCACGCAGTTGCTTTTAGCTGCTGGCATTACACGACAGGCTCTTCTCACTCTTTCCTGTGTCTCCCTCTCACAGACAGCAAGCGCACCTTCTTACACACGTCACATACTGTCACGTCATACGTCACATACGTATACGCCCTCTCCCAGCAGAGAGGTAGCAGCATGGCTAACGTTAGCTGTGATGCCAGCACAGCCGTGCGAGCAACGTTCCCTCTAAGGTGCGCGCCTGTGCAATTGCGCACTGCTCAAGCGTCCTCTGCGCACGGCAAATCTATGCCACGCACAAAATCAAATAAAAAAATAAGCGCATAACAATTTTCGACACACGGACACGACAGAGAAAACAGTTTTCGTCATCATTGTTCAAATATTGTGACGTCTGTCGAGACGCTTATCTCCATTCGGTGCCACACGCCCACACCATCAAAATGCCGAGGCAAACATTTCCACATCAACACCGTATGAAAAAAATTGTGATTTTTTTAGTTGTGATTTCCTTCTCTGCATGAAAGTTTAAAAGTAGCATATATTAATGCAGTATGAAGAAGAATGTTTTAATGTAGACACATAGAATCATCATACTGCTGTGATTATATGCATCAAGGGTTCATTCAAGGCTAAGGCAAAATATCGAGCTATATATCGTGTATCGCAATATGGCCTTAAAATATCGCAATATTAAAAAAAGGCCATATCGCCCAGGCCTAGTTCAATGATGCCATTTCTGTTTGTCATGTATAATTTTGTCTATTCTGTGTTTATCCTTGAATAAACAGGTCAGTTTCTTGTTACCAACCATTGTGTATTATTCAAACTCCCCTAATTCAGCTGGCTAGTTGTTATCAAGAGTACTAAAACCCTTTTCAACATGATTCTGACAACTAAGTAGGCTAAATAACTTTAATACATGCTCGGATAGGCCAGAATCGG
>NC_084574.2:6567500-6692500 GCF_033978685.3 Nerophis lumbriciformis | reverse complement strand
CGGAGTATAAGTCGCACCGGCCGAAAATGCATAATAAAGAAGGAAAAAACATATATAAGTCGCACTGGAGTATAAGTCGCATTTTTTGGGGAAATGTATTTGATAAAAGCCAACACCAAGAATAGACATTTGAAAATCAAATTAAAATAAATAAAGAATAGTGAACAACAGGCTGAATAAGTGTACGTTATATGAGGCATAAATAACCAACTGGTATGTTAACGTAACATATTATGGTAAGAGTCATTCAAATAACTATAACATATAGAACATGCTATACGTTTACCAAACAATCTGTCACTCCTAATCGCTAAATCCCATGAAATCTTATACGTCTAGTCTCTTACGTGAATGAGATCAATAATATTATTTGATATTTTACGCTAATGTGTTAATCATTTCACACATAAGTCGCACCCCCGGTCAAACTATGAAAAAAACTGCGACTTATAGTCCGAAAAATACGGTACCTATTTTTATTCTTTAAAAAAAAAAATTCATACAAAATATAATAATACACTGCAAAAACTGAAATCTAAGTAAGATTAAATATGTCAAATAAGGGTGATATTTGCTTATTTTCTGTCTGATAAGATAATTCTTCTCACTAAGCAGATTTTATGTTAGTGTTTTACTTGTTTTAAGTGTTTTGCTCCTAAATGATCTCAGTAAGATATTACAGCTTGTTGCTGAGATTTGATGAGCTATATTGAGTAAAACATGCTTGAAACTAGAATATCAACTGTTGCAAAGCTGTGTCATCAACACTCACAAGTATAAAAATACTTTTTTTAAGTAATAAATTCTTACTTCAAGCATGAAAAAAAAAAATCATGACGCCGAGCACATATCATTATGTCAAGATAATGGCACTAGCATTTACTTCATTTAAGAATATTTTTCAACATATTGAGCAAAAAGGTCTCTTTTTTTTTCTACCAAGAAAAGTGCACTTGTTATTAGTGAGAATATACTTATTTTAAGGTATTTTTGGGTTCATTGAGGTTAGCTAATTGTATTTGTTTTGGAAAGTCTTGACAAGCCAAATTTTCTTGTTCTATTGGCAGATAATTTTGCTTACCGGTAGTTTAAATAAAATACCCCTAATTTTTTATTTTTTTTTCTTGTTTCAGAACACTGACTTTTTGCAGTGTAAAATGTTTGTTGTACTAACATATATAATCAAAGTTGAAGAAACACGCAATTTCATGCATTTTTTTTTTCTGTCAAAATGGAAATAATTAACATATTTAATAGGAAAGATTACGTACTTACCGTATTTTCCGGACCATAGGTCACACCGGATTATAAAACGCACTGCCGATGAATGGTCTATTTTTGATTTTTTTCCATATATTAGGCGCATTAAAGGGGTCATATGATAATTTTTTTTTTCTAAATGTAAAACACTTCCTTGTGGACTACATCAGTGGTCCCCAACCACCGGGCCGCGGCCCGTTACCGGTCCGTGCATCGATTGGTACCGGGCCGCACAAGAAATAAAAAATAAAAAAACAAATTAAAAAAATTATTACATTTTTTAAAAATTATTAAATCAACATAAAAAACACAAGAAACACTTACAATTAGTGCACCAACCCAAAAAACCTCCCTCCCCCATTTACACTCATTCACACAAAAGGGTTGTTTCTTTCTGTTATTAATATTGTGGTTCCTACATTATATATCAATATATATCAATACAGTCTGCAAGGGATACAGTCCGTAAGCACACATGATTGTAATTTTTTATGACAAAAAAAATAAAATAAAAAATAAAATATATATATATATATATATATATATATATATATATATATATATATATATATACATATACATACATATATATATATATACACATATATACATATATATATACACATACATATATATATATATATACATGTATATATATATACATATATACACATATATATATATACACATATATATATACATACATATATATATACATACATATATATATATACATACATATGTATATACACATACATATATATATATATATATATATACACATACATATATATATATATACATACATACATATATATATATATACATATATATATATACATACATACATATATATATATACACATACATATATATATATATACATACATACATATATATATATATATACATATATATATATACATACATACATATATATATATATATATATATATATATATATATATATATATATACATATATATATATATACATACATATATATACATACATATATACCGGTATATACATACATATATATATACATATATACATACATACATACATACATACATACATACATATATATATATATATATATATATATATATATATATATATATATATATATATCCCCCTGGTCCATGGGACAAGTTTTCAAGCGTTGACCGGTCCGCAGTTACAAAAAGGTTGGGGACCACTGGTCTACATAACATGTAATGGTGGTTATTTTCTCAAAATGTTGCATAGATGAAGTTTTACACATCATCTTCAAGTCGCTTTCTGATAGTTGCTTCCGGATGCACCGTTTTGTGGGCGGTCTTATTTACGTGGCTCACCTTCGACAGCGTCTTCTCCCCGTCATCTTTGTTGTAGCGGTGTAGCGTGCAAGGACGGGAGTGGAAGAAGTGTCAAAAGATGGAGCTAACTGTTTTAATGACATTCACACTTTACTTCAATCAATAACGGAGCAGCATCTCCTCATCCGGTAACAACAACACAGGAAATGTCCATCCATCCATTTTCTACCGCTTATTCACACACCGGACATGTGTCCTGTGAAAAACCGTCCGACCGGAACTCTCTAATAACTAAAGTTCCTTGGGTGAATAATGTAAACTCACTACACCGGTATGTTTTAGTGCTTTCATGGTGAGTTTACTGACAGATATAAGTAAGAACTTTACACTACTTTATATTAGAAATGGCAACAGCGGAGGATGAATGTCACATAACAAGAAGATAGAAGAAAAAGAAGAAGCTTATCGACTCGCTCCCTCAAAAAATGGTTTGGTTTAAAAGCGGACATTTTTAGGGTCAATTTGGGTATTTATTGGTATCCCAAATTTGAAAACACGTATTCTTGCTTCAAGCACACCTGTGAAGTGAAAACCATTTCAGGTGATTACCTCTTGAAGCTCACAGAGAGAATGCCAAAAGTGTGCAAAGCAGTAATCAGAGCAAAGGGTGGCTATTTTGAAGAAACTAGAATATAAAACATGTTTTCAGTTATTTCACCTTTTTTTGTTAAGTACATAACTCCACATGTGTTCATTCATAGTTTTGATGTGACAATCTACAATGTAAATAGTCATGAAAATAAAGAAAACATGTCATGTCTGTGTAATCATGTTTTGTTTTAAGTCATGTTTTGTTTAGTTTCTGGCTTTTCACTCCCTTGTCTTGTTTGCATGATTACCCATTAGTTTCACCTGTTCCACGTTTGGACTCATTGTGCACTCTTGTTTGTCACCATAGCAACCATTAGTTTTCACCTGTCACGTCACGCACCCGTTTCACGTTTTGAGTCACGCACCTGCTTTCACTAATCATGTCCATAGTATTTAAGTTCATTCATTTTCTGTTGTTCGTCCTGACGACATCCCCGCATTCTTAACCCTGTCACACTCTATGTACCTCTGCGCACTTCATATCCATGCCAAGTAAGTTTTGTTTCGATTCATGCCACAGTTAGTGTTTTGTTTAATTGTTCATAGTTTTTTGCCCCCGTGCAAGTCTTTTGTTTTCATTAGTCAAGTTTGTACATCCGCCTTGAGCGCGCCTTTTATTCTTTTGTTAGTGTAAAATAAATAATGTCTTCACCTTCACGCCATGTCTGGTCCAAATGCTCATTTGCACCACGGGAGAACAAACCACGCCACAGTCCAAGTCTTGACAAAACACATTGAATGAGGAGAAGGTGTGTCCAAACTTTTGGCCTGTACTGCAAATAATAGTCTTCTGATTAACACCATGATTCATATAAATTCACATGGTTGTAAACTGTTTGTAGATTAGATATATTAATTGAATACCATTAAAATCAAGATAAGATTAATAATTTAGTGTTGATATTTGAGTGGGCCCTGGTGTAATGGAAAAATTGGGCCTTGAGCTCAAAAAGGTTAAGAACCCCTGATTTAAACAGTGGGATATTTTGGTAGATGCCTCAATTGTCTCATGTTCATTTCATGTTTTAAAGGGGAACATTATCACCAGACCTATGTAAGCGTCAATATATACCTTGATGTTGCAGAAAAAAGACCACATATTTTTTTAACCGATTTCCGAACTCTAAATGGGTGAATTTTGGCGAATTAAACGCCTTTCTATTATTCGCTCTCGGAGCGATGACGTCACATCGGGAAGCAATACGCCATTTTCTCAAACACCGAGTCAAATCAGCTCGGTTATTTTCCATTTTTTTCGACTGTTTTCCGTACCTTGGAGACATCATGCCTCGTCGGTGTGTTGTCGGAGGGTGTAACAACACCAACAGGGACGGGATTCAAGTTGCACCAGTGGCCCAAAGATGCGAAAGTGGCAAGAAATTGGACGTTTGTTCCGCACACTTTACCGACGAAAGCTATACTACGACAGAGATGGCAAGAATGTGTGGATATCCTGCGACACTCAAAGCAGATGCATTTCCAACGATAAAGTCAAAGAAATCTGCCGCCAGACCCCCATTGAATCTGCCGGAGTGTGTGAGCAATTCAGGGACAAAGGACCTCGGTAGCACGGCAAGCAATGGCGGAAGTTTGTTCCCGCAGACGAGCGAGCTAAACCCCCTGGATGTCTTGGCTCACACCGTCCCTTATGCCACCGAAGATGATCAAGAGAAGAATATCGACCCTAGCTTCCCTGGCCTGTGTTGCGTTTTGGACCAGTTGTTCCTCCCAGGGTATTCAAGTCACAATTCGCTCCCAAGCTCTTTACGACACTTAAAGCTGAGTTGAAAAACCACCAGAGACAGAATAGGTATTTTGTTGTATATTTTCAAAGCTTTGCCAATATACATTTTGAGACCAGTCTAACCCTAGAACATTCTATCGCGCCTCCCAAAATGGTCTGTCTTCCCAACGCCAAAAACCCCTCTTTCCTTCCCCCTCCCTAGCCATAATACAAGCACAACGTCTCCCTAGCCATAATACATTCCAAAGAACTCAAGGTTAACACACACAGTTTGCTTGGTGACAGAGCATCAAGAGAAGAAATGGAAAACACGAGCTGTTTTCAAATATGACTAAGAAATAAAAGAAGTACAACTTAAATTCGGATATATGTAAATATCTGCCTCCGACACCTGCTGACATCAACTCCAAAACTGGACAGATCGGCTTTCAGGAAAAGAGCGCGGATGAGGGTATGTCTACAGAATATATTAATTGATGAAAATTGGGCTGTCTGCACTCTCAAAGTGCATGTTGTTGCCAAATGTATTTCATATGCTGTAAACCTAGTTCATAGTTGTTAGTTTCCTTTAATGCCAAACAAACACATACCAATCGTTGGTTAGAAGGCGATCGCCGAATTCGTCCTCGCTTTCTCCCGTGTCGCTGGCTGTCGTGTCGTTTTCCTCGGTTTCGCTTGCATACGGTTCAAACCGATATGGCTCAATAGCTTCAGTTTCTTCTTCAATTTCGTTTTCGCTACCTGCCTCCACACTACAACCATCCGTTTCAATACATGCGTAATCTGTTGAATCGCTTAAGCCGCTGAAATCCGAGTCTGAATCCGAGCTAATGTCGCTATAGCTTGCTGTTCTTTCCGCCATGTTTGTTTGTGTTGGCTTCACTATGTGACGTCACAGGAAAATGGACGGGTGTTAGAGATGCGCGGTTTGCGGGCACAACCGCGGATTCCGCGGATTATCCGCGGATCGGGCGGATGAAATTAAAAAAAATTAGATTTTATCCGCGGGTCGGGTCGGGTCGGGCGGTTGAAATAAAAAAAAAATTAGATTTTAAATAGATTCAGGCGGGTGGCAGTTAAACCAATTGGGAAATATATATACATAGTTAAATGTTGTTACCCACATACGAAAAATGAGCAGGCACCTGCAGCATATGCCACAACAGAAGAAAAAGAAAAGAAAAGAGATGGACACTTTTACGGAGCGGAGAAGGGATGCCTCGCCGGAGTCCGGGACCGAGGCCCCTTCCCCCGAGAGGGCCCCACCGGGAGCCGTAGCTGAGGCGATCCGCGAGAAGGGCCCGACGCACGTCCAGGGTCACCACCGCGCCCACCGCACCGACACCCCGCCTCGTCTGCCTTCGCCGCGGCCGGCGTCACGCGCAGCAGGTAAGCAGCTTACCTGCCCACCACCCCCGTGGCCGGGGGCTCGTAACAGGGGTCACTCCGCGCGCTCCGCCCGCGCAGCTTACCTGCCCGCCACCCCTGTTGCCGGGGGCGCGTAACAGGGGTCACTCCGCGCGCAGTGCGCTCACGAAAGGGGTGGGGCTCACCCTGGTTGATATAGACAGCAGGACGGTGGCAATGGAAGTCGGAACTCGCTAAGGAGTGTGAAACAACCCACCTGCCGAATCAACTAGCCCTGAAAATGGATGGCGCTGGAGCGTCGGGCCCATACCCGGCCGTCGCCGGCAGCGAGACGCGCTTGGAGGTGCGCTCAGCGCGGCTCCCATATGATTGCGCACTGGTGTGCGTCTGGGTCGTGACAGCGTGGCACGCGAATGTCTGTGCTGCATTGGATCAGTCTCCTTTCTTTAACAGGCAAAAGCTTTATAACCTCACTAATGCCTTGCATCGTCTATATTAGATATATAACAACGGGCGGGTGCGGGCGGATGCGGTTCTGATGGTTGACGACTTTCTGATGCGGTTGCGGATGAAATAATTGCCTATCCGCGCATCTCTAACGGGTGTATATAACGATGGTTAAAATCAGGCACTTTGAAGCTTTTTTTAGGGATATTACGTGATGGGTAAAATTTTGAAAAAAACTTCGAAAAATATAATAAGCCACTGGGAACTGATTTTTAATGGTTTTAACCCTTCTGAAATTGTGATAATGTTCCCCTTTAAAGGACCTACAGTTTGTGTCTCTTATGGGAGCATCACCAGTTTTTGATAACAACACCCACACAGCATCTCATCTTTTTTTTTTTTTTTTTTTTTGCTGTCACCTCACATGACTTCCTGTGCAAAGTGCAACGACAGCAGCAATCTGCTCCGTGACACTGACGAGCCGGCGAGGGCGAGGGCGAGGGCATGGCTCGCACCTCTCGCTTTCCAGCGCTCTGTGATGTGGAGCACGTCTCTACTGTTATTACGTGCCGCTCGTCATTCTGACAGGTGCTCCCTAATAAGATCAAATGGTAAGAAATGCTAATTTGTGTTGAAATCACATGCAATTTCAGGTGATAAGCGCAAATTGAAAAGTAAATTGAAAGGCTGGGGAATCATGTTTTTAAACGCTACTAGATTTACAAAGTAAAGCCTTGAAGAAGTTTTTGGGATTCAGTAAAATAATCAAGGATTAAGGAGTTGTACAACTTTTTGATGTGATACTACTAAACATCTGTGCTTCTAATATGTTGACACTGAAATTACAGAGGAAATTACCAATGCGATAGAGCAGTGTTTTTCAACCATTTTTGAGCCATTGAAAAATTCCCAAGCAGAAAACATAAAAAAATGAAACTCAGCAGCTGATATTGACAGTAAAAAGTCGTTCTCGCAATTGTTGGATATAAATTCAAACCATAACCAAGCATGCATCAATATAGCTCTTGTCTCAAAGTAGGTGTACTGTCACCACCTGTCACATCACGCCGGGACTTATTTGGAGTTTTTTGCTGTTTTCCTGTGTGTAGTGATTCCTATTTTGTTGTTGATTGTCATGTCATGTACAGATGTACTTTGTGGACGCCGTCTGCTGCACTACACGCTGCAAGTCTTTGCTGTCGTCCAGCATTCTGTTTTTGTCTACTTTGCTTCCAGTTCAGTTCTAGTTTCGCCTCAATGCCTTTTCTTAGCGGCACTCGCCATTTGTTTATTTTTGGTTTAAGCATTAGATACGTTTTTACCTGCACACTGCCTCCCGCTGTCATCTGCATATTGTGATCACGACAAACCATGTTCCCGACATCCACAAAGCAATTAACTACCTGCTGCCACCTACTGATATGGAAGAGTATTACCGTATTTTTTCGGACTATAAGTCGCAGTTTTTTTCATAGTTTGGCCGGGAGTGCGATATGGCGTCACATTAGTGCCAAAAATCAGAGCGCATAAAAACTGTTATCGCGCACTGATTCTCCACTTCGTGCGCGTGCGACACCCTTTTGCGCGCGCGTTGTGCCTTTTTGTGCGCGCGCGGTGCCATCTTGCGCGCGCGCGACGCCTTTCTGCGCGCTCTCTGTGTACTCCTGGCATCTCTCCTCGCGCTGTCATGTTTCTTTTTGGCACTTTGGGGGCGGGTATGCTTAGACGGCCCCTCCTTTCTGATTGGCTGTGAGCATTTTTCATATTACCAATCATTCTCCAGCGTAGCAACGTTGTAGCCATCTTACCTCGGACATCTAGCCTCAATCATTACATTGATGTCAATGGTACATGTACTAATTAAATTACCATAACTTGCTCGATTTTCGTTTGCCTTGTTACAAATCTTATTACATGTAGATATGACATAGGATGCTGTACCTGTTGAAATTACCTCTTTCGCTTTAAAAATAAAAGACTTAATTGTGCAACATAGTTGTGTAGGGTCAGTGTTAGTCAGTTCTCTGATTATTTTAAACTGTTTCAGAATACATTATTAAAAGCTATTTTTAACATTTTAAAAACAAAATTCAAAGATTATTTCATTAATTTTATGGCTGAATCAAAAGAAATTCCATAAATTAGAAAACAAATGTTCAAGAAGAAGTGAAAATATAAAATAATGTTATGGTTGGATGTTATTGCTGGTGGACCAGTTCTGGCTGAAAGATGTGATTATGGTGTTTGTTGTCTTATTATTTATTTGGCTCACATTTTGTATTACCCTGTATTGTGTTTATGTGGTATGAAATAACCTTCATCAGCGCGCGACATTTTTTTATCCACTTCTTCCTCCGTAAATCTTGATACATATTGACGATGACCCGCCCTGCTATACTTCTGATTGGCTCTGAGCATTTTTCAGCATTTTTCGCCTGACCAATCAGAAAGAAGGGGCCGTCTAAGCATACCCGCCCCCAAAGTGCCAAAAAGAAACATGACAGCGCGAGGAGAGATGCCAGGAGTACACAGAGAGCGCGCAGAAAGGCGTCATGCGCGCGCAGAAAGGCACCGCACGCGCGCAAAAAGGCACCGCGCGCGCACAGAAAGGCACCGCGCGCGCACAGAAAGGCACCGCGCGCGCAAAAGGGTGTCGCGCGCGCGCGCGCGCGAAGTGGAGAATCAGCGCGCGATAACAGTTTTTATGCGCTCGGATTTTTGGCACTAATGTGACGCCATAGTGCGACTTATACTCAGGAGCGACTTATGTGTGATATGATTAACACATTAGCGTAAAATATCAAATAATATTATTTATCTCATTCACGTAAGAGACTAGACGTATAAGATTTCATGGGATTTAGCGATTAGGAGTGACAGATTGTTTGGTAAACGTATAGCATGTTCTATATGTTATAGTTATTTGAATGACTCTTACCGTAATATGTTACGTTAACATACCAGTTGGTTATTTATGCCTCATATAACGTACACTTATTCAGCCTGTTGTTCACTATTCTTTATTTATTTTAAATTGCTTTTCAAATGTCTATTCTTGGTGTTGGCTTTTATCAAATACATTTCCCCAAAAAATGCGACTTATATATGTTTTTTTCCTTCTTTATTATGCATTTACGGCCGTTGCGACTTATACTCCGGCGCGACTTATACTCCGAAAAATACTGTACGCGGTTACTCTGCCGCACTCTAGACAGCACAGACACTCAACAACGGCACATTATTTGCGGATTATAATTACTGGTTTGCAAAAAATATTTTGAACCCAATTAGGTGAAATGACATCATCTCCCACGGCACACCATATAATATCTCACGGTGCACTAGTGTGCCTCGGCACAGTGGTTGAAAAACACTGCAATAGATAGTCAAACATGTGCAGCATAACAAAGCATTTGACACAACTAATCACAATATTTTAATAAAAAAATTAGAACGATATGGCATCAGAGGGTTGGTCTTAAACTGGATTAGAAGTTACTTAACCAACAGTAAACAATACGTGAAGCTAGGCCAGGGCTCGGCAACCCAAAACGTTGAAAGAGCCATATTGGACCAAAAATACAAAAAACTAATCTGTCTGGAGCCACAAACAATGAAAAGCCGTATATAAGTTTTATAATGAAGGACACACATGATGTAAGTGTCTATATTAGCTATAATAGCCTACTATCAAAATGACTATGTGTCGCAGGCTGTAGCAAATCTTTGTTGACAGAAATGTTGAAATGTAATATTTTTTTCTACACATTTTTACAACATTAGAAACCATTAGTAAATCAGAGGCTACTTAGAAGGTGAGATAACTCCTGGAAATGACTGGCTTTTAATGGCCAAAGGTATAGATGTGTGTGTCCAAGTTAAGGCTGTCTTCTTTTAATAGATTTATTACGATTTTGGCAAGCTAGGTAACATTTCCTGTGGTCTGGAACAACATGGCGCACTAACAACTATCAGAAATGCAGCTAAATTATATACAAAGAGGATACAAGTAAATGATATTAAATGAGCTCAAATATACCTACAAATGAGGCATAATGAAGCAATATTTACATACAGCTAGCCTAAATAGCATGTTAGCATTGATTAGCTTGCAGTCATGCAGTGACCAAATATGCCTGATTAGCAGTCCACACAAGTCAATAACATCAACAAAGTTCACCTTTTGTGCATTCACGCACAGTATAAAACATTTGGTAGACACAATGAGACAAAGAAGGAGTGGAAGATTTTACATGTAAACAAACTGTTGCATCACAGTCTACACTATGGTGAGTTCAAGAACTGCCGATTTAGTAGAACAAAACGATGTTCACCAAATACTCATTAAACAGTGGGCTTTCTAACAATTGGGAAGGTTTGTGTCATGTTTGTCCTCAAACAAAAACCATACTAAAACAAAAAAAAGATTTTCCCCCATCTTTTTCCATTTTCAATCTTTTTTAAAAAATGCTCCAGGGAGCCACTAGGGCGGCACTGAAGAGCCGCATGCGAGCCGAGCTAGGCGAACACACGTCGACAACACTCAATATATCCTGTGGTGTACCCCAGAGATCAATACTAGGACCAAAATTGTTCAATCTATATATAAATAACATTTGTAAAGTTACAAAAGATTTAAAGTTACTATTATTCGCGGACGATACAACAGAGTTTTGTTCAGGAGAGAACACACAGAAGATAATACAAATAATAACAGAATAAATGAACAAATTAAAACGATGGTTTGACAAAAACATCCTTAAACCTCAGTGAAACTAAAATAATGCTATTTGGTAACAGTAGAAGGGGAAGTCAAACACAAATAGACGGAATAGAAATTGAAAGAGTAAATGAAACCAAATTTCTAAGTATAATGATTGATGATAAAATGAACTGGAAATCTCATGTAAAAAATATACAACATAAAGTGGCAAGAAACAAGTCAATAATGAATAAAGCAAAATATGTACTGGATCAAAAATCACTTCATATTCTCTACTGCTCACTCGTGTTACTATATCTGAGTTACTGTGTAGAAATATGGGGAAATAACTACAAAAGTACACTTCATTCATTAACCGTGTTACAAAAAAGATCAGTTAGAATTAAAGCTGCAAGCAGCATTGGTCGGGCCCGCGTATTTGGCAGGTGCTAGTCCTAAGTGTCCCAATACTTTTGTCTATTTTTAGTCTGAAGTGTCCCAAGACTTTTGTCTAGTGTACCTACCTTGTCTGCATTGTGTGGGCACGTTGGTGCTTCCTGCTTTTAAGCAGCCATCTTAAAAAAACAGCAGCGCAGCAGCATCAGCGCAGCGGGTCTTTGAAGGGTCATAAAATCAAAACCGGAGCAGGTATTAAAACGCTGTTCTGTTATTTTATACACAAGGGTTTAATCTCTCTCCTGTGTTAGTTTGAAGCCGAAACGACAAACGCGCTCAGAGGAGATAGTTTTTGAAGGAAGGTGACCGGTTTTTACAAAAAATTTGTTTTGAAGGGGGAATAGCAAACTTCCTGTTGATTTTTGCTGGGGGTTGTCAATTTATGAAATGTAGGTCTAAGTGAGACCTACATAGAGGTTTTTGTTTCATGTCTCTCCGACCTTCCCGGTGGGAGTTACAGGCAGTTTTGTCATTTTGTTCTTCCGAAGAGCAGTTTTTTCTCCGTTTTATTCAAAAATTGCTCTAGAGCGCAATTTTTAAATTTGGGGTTAGGTTTTTTTTATTAGATCGCAATTTTTGCCAGTCCTGATGTGTGCGTTCAGTTTGGTGAGTTTTGAAGCGTGTTAAGGGGGTCAAATTACAGCTCAAAGATGCAAAAGTGACTGTTTTTAGTACTTTTTTGTCTTGAAGGGGGAATTGCCAACTTCCTGTTGATTTCTGCCCAAGGATGTACAATTATGAAATCTAGGTCTAAGTCAGACCTACATAGAGAATATTGTTTCATGTCTTTCCGACCTTCCTAGTGGGAGTTACAGGCAGTCTAGTTTTTTTTTTCTTCTAGGGGGCGCTAGAGCGCAATTTTGAGTTTTGGGGTTCGGTTATTTTATTAAAAGACAATTTTCGCAAGTCCTGATGTGTGGGTCAAATATGGTGAGTTTGGAAGCATGTTAAGTGGGTCAAATTAGTGCTCAAAGAGGCGGCCGGTATAATAATAATAATAAAACCTTAGAAATTCAATAGGTCCTTATGTCCCATTGCATAAGGACTCCCTTTGGGAGTCCTTATGCAATGGGCCATGCGGGCCCTAATAAAACCTTAGAAATTCAATAGGTCCTTATGTCCCATTGCATAAGGACTCCCTTTGGGAGTCCTTATGCAATGGGCCATGCGGGCCCTAATAAAACCTTAGAAATTCAATAGGTCCTTATGTCCCATTGCATAAGGACTCCCTTTGGGAGTTCTTATGCAATGGGCCATGCGGGCCCTAATAATACATAATGTTGGATATAGAGAATATACAAATCCTTTATTTATTGAATCGAAAATATTGAAATTCCACGACATAGTGAATTTGCAAACAGCTAAAATTACACACAAAGCAAACTATAACCTGCTAACGAAGAATATACAACAATTCTTCTCAACAAAAGAGGAGAACTATAATCTTAGAGAAAAATTGTATTTAGAACATTTTACTATCCAGGTGAGAGGCATGATTTATAGTCTAGAATTAACAGTATGTCAACATAGCTGCTAAAGCTAGTTCAATCCAATCCAATCCACTTTATTTATATAGCACATTTAAACAACATGTTTCCAAAGTGCTGCACAACAATATCAAAAACAATATTCAAATATTATCCTTAGCTCCACCAATGACTGAATAAAAACAAAAATAAATACATATAAAACAAAACAATACAAAATAAATATGATTAAAAATGATTTTAAAGGGTAAAACCAATTAAAACAGTAAATAGAAATCAAAATTTTAAAAACACAGAGGACAACAAAGGACCACACAACTCACGTAGTGTTAAAAGCCAAAGAATAAAAGTAGTTAGCTCTCTGTGTTTTTTTAGAGGTCTTTATCTGCGGAAAATAAATGACTCCCATTAAATGCATTGTTAGCCACCTCGTATTTGCCGTATTTTACGAATTAAAATGCATTAAAAAACGAAAAACGTGTGTTCTTGTCTCTTATTAGGATAGTGAATTATATAAGCATTTTTTTTCTTTAAAAGTGCAGTTCCCTTTTAACACTCTGGGGACGTAAGGTTCTAATTATCTTTAAAGACAAACAGGACATAAAAGTCCTCAGCAAGTGACCTTTATTCAACCAGAGACTAGACCCATTGAGATTCAGAATCTCTTTTGCAAGGAGGTCCTTGCCAAGATAGTTTCAAAAGGGCATAAAACATTTTGAAATCTCTGTTTTTTAGCTTAAATTGTTTAATAAACTTTAATTCCTTCACAAAAAAAATCAAACATGTTTTTTAAAGGTTTGATCCTTTAAAAGGCCTTTATGCAAATGTACACAAACTGACAATCAAAAGGGTTGAGGGTGATTAAAAGGGTTTAAAGGCTGAAATAAAATAATAAAAAAAACATTACAGGTTTGGTATTTTTGTTGGGTCAAAACTGATTGAGAGATTTGAGAAGAAAAAAAAAATTACATTTGTATCACTGACAGTTTTAAATTTAATACGGAAAAACTGAAACGTGAAAAATTGTGTATATTGGAGCAACACCAAAAATACAGCAGAAATGTACTAAAAAGATGGTTAAAATGAAGCCTTAATTTGCCAACGTTTAATTATTTTCTAGTATTTGTCACTGCACGCCAATCAAAAAATGAATAATACTCAGTTTAGAAAGAAAAGTATTGATTTAACAATCTTTTTTACACATGTTTGTGGTTTGCAGCAAAATGTGCAAGGTTTTTAATATTTTGGTTACCTCACTTCAAGCTGTTTTTTAGCTTGAATTTTTTAATTAACTTTAATTCCTTCACAAAAAAATCAAACATGTTTTTTAAAGGTTTGACCCTTTAAAAGTCCTTTAACATATGTTATGCAAATGTACTGTAGTTTTCGGAGTATAAGTCGCACCGGAGTATAAGTCGCACATGCCAAAAATGCATAATGAAGGGAAAAAACATATATAAGTCGCATTTTTGGGGGAAACTTATTTGATAAAAGCCATACTTGCCAACCTTGAGACCTCCGATTTCGGGAGGTAGGGGGTGGGGGTTGGGGGCGTGGTTAAGATATATATATATATATATATATATATATATATATATAAGAAATACTTGACTTTCAGTGAACTCTAGCTATATATATATATATATATATATATATATATATATATATATATATATATATATATATATATATATATATATATATATATATATATATATATATATATATATATATATATAAAATAAATACTTGAATTTCAGTGTTCATTTACAAACTACAACTCACAAACACTTTAGAGTTAGGCTCCACCATCAGAATGTGTACTTAAACTTATAAAGATCACATGGATATTATTCAGTGAGTTGATTCACCAAAACTAACCTGTTATACAGGAGGAAAAAGCACACAGGACGTTCCAATTGTTCACAGACTGGTCGCGCTCATCAGAATGACAAGCCACTTCCGGTCTGCAGGTGATAGCATTCAATTGGGAAGAAATGCCCTACTGCCCCCTACTGACCAATGTGAATACTGATAAATGTGTAATGACAGCTCCAAAAACAAATTCAAACCACAAAATAAAATAAATAAATCAACACAAAAATGTGACACATTATGGGTGGGTCACATATGCATGTACAGTAGATGGCAGTATTGTCCTGTTTAAAAGTGTCACAACATTGCTGTTTACGGCAGACGAACTGCTTTACGGTAGACACTGTTGTTGTGTGTTGTCAACACGTCACTCAGGTCCGCCTGAATTTCGGGAGTTTTTCAGGAGAAAATTTGTCTCGGGAGGTTTTCGGGAGAGGCGCTGAATTTCGGGAGTCTCCCGGAAAATCCGGGAGGGTTGGCAAGTATGATAAAAGCCAACACCAAGAATAGACATTTGAAAGGCAATTTAAAATAAATAAAGAATAGTGAACAACAGGCTGAATAAGTGTACGTTATATGAGGCATAAATAACCAACTGGTATGTTAACGTAACATATTATGGTAAGAGTCATTCAAATAACTATAACATATAGAACATGCTATACGTTTACCAAACAATCTGTCACTCCTAATCGCTAAATCCCATGAAATCTTATACGTCTAGTCTCTTACGTGAATGAGATAAATAATATTATTTGATATTTTACGCTAATGTGTTTATCATTTCACACATAAGTCGCTCCTATTAAAAAAACTGCGACTTATAGTCCGAAAAAATACGGTACACAAACTGACAATCAAAAGGGTTGAGGGTGATTAAAAGGGTTTAAAGGGTGAAGTAAAATAATTAAAAAAACATTACAGGTTTGGTATTTTTGTTGGGCCAAAATTGAGAGATTTGAGAATAAAAAATTGTTTTATTTGTATCACTGACAGTTTTAAATTTAATACGGAAAAACAAACTTTTGTGAAAAATTGTGTATATTGGAGCAACACCAAAAATACAGCAGAAATGTACTAAAAAGATGGTTAAAATGAAGCCTTAATTTGCCAACCTTTAATTATTTTCTAGTATTTGTCACTGCGGGCCAATTAAAAAATGAACAATACTCAGTTTAGAAAGAAAAGTATTGATTTAACAATCTTTTTTATACATGTTTGTGGTTTGCAGCAAAATGTGTGAGGTTTTTAATATTTTGGTTACCTCATTTCAAGCTGTTTTTTTAGCTTGAATTTTTTAATAAACTTTAATTCCTTCACAAAAAAATCAAACATGTTTTTTAAAGGTTTGACCCTTTAAAAGTCCTTTAACATATGTTATGCAAATGTACTGTAATTTTCGGAGTATAAGTCGCACCGGAGTATAAGTCGCACATGCCAAAAATGCATAATAAAGAAGGGAAAAAACAGATATAAGTCGCATTTTTGGGGGGAAACTTATTTGATAAAAGCCATACTTGCCAACCTTGAGACCTCCGATTTCGGGAGGTGGGGGGTGGGGGCGTGGTCGGGGGTGGGGCGGGGGCGTGGTTAAGATATATATATATATATATATATATAAGAAATACTTGACTTTCAGTGAATTCTAGCTATATATATATATATATATATATATATATATATATATATATATATATATATATATACCGTATTTTCCGCACTATAAGGCGCACCTAAAAACCACAAATTTTCTCAAAAGCTGACAGTGCGCCTTATAACCCGGTGCGCTTTATATATGGATAAATATTAAGATTCATTTTCATAAAGTTTCGATCTCGCAACTTCGGTAAACAGCCGCCATCTTTTTTCCCGGTAGAACAGGAAGCGCTTCTTCTTCTACGCAAGCAATCGCCAAGGTAAGCACCCGCCCCCATAGAACAGGAAGCGCTTCTTCTTCTACTGTAAGCAACCACCCGCCCGCGTAGAAGAAGAAAAAGCGCGCGGATATTACCGTACGTTTCATTTCCTTTGTGTGTTTACATCTGTAAAGACCACAAAATGGCTCCTACTAAACGACAGGGATCCGGTTCATGAAAAGACGCAATCTCTCCATCCGCACACGGATTACTATTTCACAGAAACTGATATTCCTGTGAACCGCACTGTGGATACAACGGGAGCACGTACGGTGAATATTCGCACCACAGGGAATGAGAAGTCATCCTTCACTGTGGTTCTAGCTTGCCATGCTAATGGCCAGAAACTTCCACCCATGGTGATATTCAAAAGGAAGACCTTGCCAAAAGAGACCTTTCCAGCCGGCGTCATCATAAAAGCTAACTCGAAGGGATGGATGAAGAAAAGATGAGCGAGTGGTTAAGGTAAGTTTAAGTTTACGCGAAGAGGCCGGGTGGCTTTTTTCACGCAGCTTCGTCCATGTTGATATACGATTCCATGCGCGCCCACATCACACTGGTTTTAATATATTATTCAAGTTTGACTGACCTATTTGACTGTTTTTTTGACATTCCTTTAGCGCAGTTAGATGCGGCTTACAACACGGGGCGGCTTATAGGTGGACAAAGTTTTGAAATATGCCGTTCATTGAAGGCGCGGCTTATAACCCAGGGCGCCTTATGGTGCGGAAAATACGGTATATATAAATAAAATAAATACTTGAATTTCAGTGTTCATTTACAAACTACAACTCACAAACACTTTAGAGTTAGGCTCCACCATCAGAATGTGTACTTAAACTTATAAAGATCACATGGATATTATTCAGTGAGTTGATTCACCAAAACTAACCTGTTATACAGGAGGAAAAAGCACACAGGACGTTCCAATTGTTCACAGACTGGTCGCGCTCATCAGAATGACAAGCCACTTCCGGTCTGCAGGTGATAGCATTCAATTGGGAAGAAACGCCCTACTGCCCAATGTGAATACTGATAAATGTGTAATGACAGCTCCAAAAACGAATTCAAACCACAAAATAAAATAAATAAATCAACACAAAAATGTGACACATTATGGGTGGGTCACATATGCATGTACAGTAGATGGCAGTATTGTCCTGTTTAAAAGTGTCACAACATTGCTGTTTACGGCAGACGAACTGCTTTACGGTAGACACTGTTGTTGTGTGTTGTCAACACGTCACTCAGGTCCGCCTGGATTTTGGGAGTTTTTCGAGAGAAATTTTTTTATACATGTTTGTGGTTTGCAGCAAAATGTGTGAGGTTTTTAATTTTTTGGTTACCTCATTTCAGATCTCTCAGTTGAGATCTACACCACTGCAAACTACAGCTACAATAATACACATATTGTTCAATGCAAATATTATATATATATATTTTTTAAAGGTAAACACATCTCTGCCCCATTAGATAGCGATGTACCTAACAAAGTGTCCTATGAGCGCACTCACCTTGACTTTGGCTTGCAGTTGTTTGACCTCCGCCTCCAGGGCCCGGCAGGTACACCCCACGTTTGCTGGCGATTGCGTGGTGTGTTGTGGGAATGTGCTCTGCCGCCACTGCTCCAGCTCCATCTCCAGGACCTTCTTCTGCTGCTCCACACCCGCCAGCTCCGAGCTCAGCTTCTACACAGTCAGAGAGACAACGTTATAGGATAGATAGCTTAATGGCAACTATACGCTACACATGCTTACATTAAAGCATATTTTTGGTAAGGTCAGCCAACTGTTATTGTGTACTGTAACTACAGCTACATTTCTGAAAAGTAGATGTTGATGTATTGAATTAAAAAAAGAAACCATTTAGTCTGATATGTATATACACTAGGGATGTCCCGATCCGATATTTGGATCGGATCGGCTGCCGATATTTGCCAAAAAATGCGTATCGGCAAGGCATGGGAAAAAGCCGATCCAGATCCAGTTAAAAAAAACAACTCCGCTCTGTGTTTTCCAACGCACCGATTTAAATAATACATTCCACTTTTCTGCTGCTCCCTAATTTCCGTTCCGCATTTTCCAGCACACTTTCAACACATCCACAGGTCTGTGGATTCGAACGCAGTTGCTTTTAGCTGCTGGCATTACACGACAGGCTCTTCTAACTCTTTTCAGTGTCTCCCTCTCACAGACAGCAAGCGTACCTTCTTACACACGTCACATACTGTCACGTCATACGTCACATACGTATACGCCCTTTCCCAGCAGAGAGGTAGCAGCATGGCTAACGTTAGCTGCGATGCTAGCGCAGCCGTGTGACCAACGTTCCCTCTAAGGTGCGCGCTTGTGCAATTGCGCACTGCTCAAACGTCCTCTGCACATAGCAATTATATGCCACGCACAAAATCAAAAAAAGAAAAATAAGCGCATAACAATTTTCGACACACGGACACGACAGAGAAAACAGTTTTCGTCATCATCGTTCGAATATTGTGACGTCTGTCGAGACGCTTATCTCCATTCGGTGCCACACGTCCACACCATCAAAATGCAGAGGCAAACATTTCCACATCAACACCGTATGAAAAAATTTGTGATTTTTTTAGTTGTGATTTCCTTCTTTGCATGAAAGCTTAAAAGTAGCATATATTAATGCAGTATGAAGAAGAATGTTTTAATGTAGACATGCAAGCCTTGAAAGAAAATTTTGAAAATCAAGACTACATTTCCTGCAAATGGGTGCATTTCTACCCTATATTTTAACTTTAGATTTATTCTCATATCAAACTCTTTTGGCTGTCTTTTTGACACTTACATCCGGCGCCCCCCTCCACACCCTGGATTATAAATAATGTAAATAATTCAATGTGATTATCTTGTGTGATGACTGTATTATGATGATAGTATATATCTGATAGTATATATCTGTATCATGAATCAATTTAAGTGGACCCCGACTTAAACAAGTTGAAAAACTTATTGGGGTGTTACCATTTAGTGGTCAATTGTACGGAATATGTACTTCACTGTGCAACCTACTAATAAAAGTCTCAATCAATCAATCCAAACACATAGAATCATCATACTGCTGTGATTATATGCATCAAGTGTTCATTCAAGGCTAAGGCAAAATATCGAGAGATATATCGTGTATCGCAATATGGCCTTAAAATATCGCAATATTAAAAAAAGGCCATATCGCCCAGCCCTAGTTCAATGATGCCATTTCTGTTTGTCATGTATAATTTTGTCTATTTTGTGTTTATCCTTGAATAAACAGGTCAGTTTCTTGTTACCAACCATTGTGTATTATTCAAACTCCCCTAATTCAGCTGGCTCGTTGTTATCAAGAGTACTAAAACCCTTTTCAACATGATTCTGACAACTAAGTAGGCTAAATAACTTTAAACTTTAATACATGCTCGGATAGGCCAGTATCGGTCAGTATCGGATCGGAAGTGCAAAAACCTGGATCGGGACATCCCTAATTCCATGTGATGAAAAGAGCAAAGTTTTAACTCCGTAACACCCCTTGTTGTAAAATTACAACGTTACCTTTAACCATCCTAAAAAACAATCTGTTATATTTTTTTTAAAATTTTTTACCACATTTACATAGTCATTGGGTCCTATTGTTCAGTCTCACAAGGCTATTGGATTGTACATTTGTGGAAGATTTTACATGTAAACAAACCGTTGCGTCACAGTCCACACTACGGTGAGTTCAAGAACCGCCAAAATTAGTAGGACAAAACGATGTTCACCAAATACTCTCATCAGCAATGTTCCCTCTAATTTTTCATGTGTGTGAGCAAAGGCAAAAACTCCCTGAGCATTGAGTGGAGCCCATGTGAGCAACATTAGACGTGCACACTGTGGCTACACCAGCAGCACACCTGTCCCAAACCTGAATAAATAACAACTTCAATCTCCATCCATCCATCCATTTTCTACCGCTTGTCCCTTTCGGGGTCGCGGGGGGTGCTGGAGCCTATCTCAGCTGCATTCAGGCGGAAGGCAAAGTACACCCTGGACAAGTCCCCACCTCATCGCAGGGCCAACACAGATAGACAGACAACATTCTCTTATTATTATAATCAAATGACAGCAGTCATTCATGAACTGTGTACTTGTATTGTTTGTCCGGGTGGAGGTCCTGCTTTGGAAATAGTTTGTACCCCTTTCAGACATTGCATTTAGTTCCCATTAAAACATTCACATGTTGCACAATGAGATGTAAGCAGGGGATCATGTGTACATTCCTGCAACTTCCTGTTTGTAAAAAATATATTTGTATTAGTATTTATTTAATATACTTACAGCATTTCATGATTAATATTTATAAATTAAGATTCCTAATAAATGACACTAGAATAAGCACACATTTGATTGGAAAATCATACTGTAACGACCTGGAATGACACTTTATGTGTGGTGTTGGAGTTGTCCGACTTTTTGTGTGGCTGTAAACGCGTCACTGGCTAAGTGCCATATGTGCATGAGTTGGCGCAAGTGAGAAAGAGCGAGCGGCTGCTGTTGATACAACAAAGTTGCTTTTGGTCTGGTTTGAAATGACCAGTTTTGCTAGATATCATTTTTTTTACTAATGTTTTGGTGATGTGTTTATGGCCGACAATAAAGAGTTTTGCTCAGTAAAGTGATGGATGGAATTCATGTCCTCAAAGCGTCTCGACAGACGTTACAATATTTGAACAATGATGACGAAAACTGTTTTCTCTGTCGTGTTGAAAATTGTTATGCGCTTATTTTCTTATTTGATTTTGTGCGTGGCATAGATTTGCCGTGCGCAGAGGACGCTTGAGCAGTGCGCAATTGCACAGGCGCGCACCTTAGAGGGAACGTTGCTCATCAGTGAAGCATACACACAAACATATTAAACACTGCGCTTTCTCACAATTGGGAAGGTTTGTGTCCTCAAACAAAAAAACATACTGAAACAAATAAATTATTTCCCCCCGTCTTTTTCCATTTTCCATCCTTTTTTAAAAATGCTCCAGGGAGCCACTAGGGTGGCACTAAAGAGCCGCGGGTTGCTGCTAATGTCACTCATGGATTACTGGTATTGGAATGAGCAGCATAAAACCCCGATCGCAACCCACTGTACATACGGGAATAAAAGCATTTGGAAGAAGTCCTAATGACACTAGTGGGTGTGTATTGATCAGGCCTGGGCGATTATTTTGACTTGGGGGCCAAATTTAGAGAAAAAAAAATGTGTCTGGGGGCCAGTATATCTATTTTTTAGGAAAACTAATACAAAACCTCACAATAAAGTCTGATTGAATGCTAAAAATGTTATGACAGACCGCCTTAAAAAACAGAATGGAATTAAAAAAAAATTCTATGAACGATAAAACACTGAATATTGAGAACATATGAACGTCACACATCGACATATTTTTCAATCAAGCCAAATGCAACAAACACAGCGAAATATGAACGTGAAGGGTAAAAAAAACAAACAACATCTCCAATCTGATATATTTGATGTATCACTAAGCTTTAGAACTTTCTTGTAAAAATCTCCTTCCACGTCTGTCCCTGATACCCGCATTTCAGGCTCTGGAAACACTCTGTGGAAACGCTCCCCACCCACACTGCTTGGTGCCTCGTCTGACCTGCTGTGACGTAGATTACCATAGTAACTAGTAGGGTTGTACGGTATACGGGTATTAGTGTAGTACCGCGATACTAATGAATCATATTCGGTACCATACCGCCTCTGAAAAGTACCGGTCCACCGCACGCTAAGATTTTTTGTTAAAGGGGAACATTATCACCAGACCTATGTAAGCGTCAATATATACCTTGATGTTGTAGAAAAAAGACCATATATTTTTTTAACCGATTTCCGAACTCTAAATGGGTGAATTTTGGCGAATTAAACGCCTTTCTAATATTCGCTCTCGGAGCGATGACGTCACAAAAACATAACAAAAGTGAAATAAAATAGCTTAAAGGTTAAATGTCATTTAGAAAAAGTTGCAATGTTGACGAATCAAAATCAATGTTATTATGAATTATTGACCTATCCAAGGTTCCCATTACTTCACATCAAATATTCCACTAAGAAAAATATTTTTGGTGGAAGATTTTGCAAATTTGGTAAATAAATAACCCGAAAATGTATATTTTGTTTTTTTCTTACTGTACCGAAAATAAACCCAACCGTGACCTCTAAACCGAGGTACGTCCCGAACCAAAATTTTGGTGTACCGTTACACCCCTAGTTTCAGACCATATTGTTCTAAAAAATAATAATATGGTCCCTGAATCGTATCGGCAACCACAGATTCTGAATCAATCAAATTGTCGTTACATAGAATTGTTACACCCCTAATACTTAGCATCTTTGTACGTGTACCCTTTAAAGGGGAACATTATCACCAGACCTATGTAAGCGTCAATATATACCTTGATGTTGCAGAAAAAAGACCATATATTTTTTTAACCGATTTCCGAACTCTAAATGGGTGAATTTTGGCGAATTAAACGCCTTTCTATTATTCGCTCTCGGAGCGATGACGTCACAACGTGACGTCACATCGGGAAGCAATCTGCCATTTTCTCAAACACCGAGTCAAATCAGCTCTGTTATTTTCCGTTTTTTCGACTGTTTTCCGTACCTTGGAGACATCATGCCTCGTCGGTGTGTTGTCGGAGGGTGTAACAACACCAACAGGGACGGATTCAAGTTGCACCAGTGGCCCAAAGATGCCAAAGTGGCAAGAAATTGGACGTTTGTTCCGCACACTTTACCGACGAAAGCTATGCTACGACAGAGATGGCAAGAATGTGTGGATATCCTGCGACACTCAAAGCAGATGCATTTCCAACGATAAAGTCAAAGAAATCTGCCGCCAGACCCCCATTTAATCTGTCGGAGTGTGTGAGCAATTCAGGGACAAAGGACCTCGCTAGCACGGCAAGCAATGGCGGCAGTTTGCTAAACCCCCTGGATGTCTTGGCTCACACCGTCCCTTATGCCACCGAAGATGATCAACAGAAAAATATCGACCCTAGCCTCCCTGGCCTGCTGACATCAACTCCAAAACTGGACAGATCAGCTTTCAGGAAAAGAGCGCGGATGAGGGTATGTCTACAGAATATATTAATTGATGAAAACTGGGCTGTCTGCACTCTCAAAGTGCATGTTGTTGCCAAATGTATTTCATATGCTGTAAACCTAGTTCATAGTTGTTAGTTTCCTTTAATGCCAAACAAACACATACCAATCGTTGGTTCGAAGGCGATCGCCGAATTCGTCCTCGCTTTCTCCCGTGTCGCTGGCTGTCGTGTCGTTTTCGTCGGTTTCGCTTGCATACGGTTCAAACCGATATGGCTCAATAGCTTCAGTTTCTTCTTCAATTTCGTTTTCGCTACCTGCCTCCACACTACAACCATCCGTTTCAATACATGCGTAATCTGTTGAATCGCTTAAGCCGCTGAAATCCGAGTCTGAAACCGAGCTAATGTTGCTATAGCTTGCTGTTCTATGCGCCATGTTTGTTTGTATTGGCATCACTATGTGACGTCACAGGAAAATGGACGGGTGTATATAACGATGGTTAAAATCAGGCACTTTGAAGCTTTTTTTTAGGGATATTGGCGTGATGGGTAAAATTTTGAAAAAAAACTTCGAAAAATAAAATAAGCCACTGGGAACTGATTTTTAATGGTTTTAACCCTTCTAAAATTGTGATAATGTTCCCCTTTAAAATAAAGCCAATAATGACATTTTTTCTCATCCCCTTTATTTAGGAAAGTATCAAAAAGTACCGAAAAGTATCGAAATAATATTGGTATCAGGACAACACTAGTCACTAAAATATCATGCAAAAGCGCAGATTCCAACCATTGAAATACTTTGTGTTGGAATAATTGCTTGTAAGTTATCACAAAAGAAACGTTGTATTATGAATGCTGTCTTTCGAGGCCTAACAAGAGGAAGAAGGCTCGTGAAACGCCACTGTGATTTCAACACGGACAGATGGCAGGATCTGCTCAACTTCCAGAGGAACTCTCTTTGAAGTGTTAAACGAACTCTCTCTCTGAAGTATTTCACAAACTCTCTTCCAACTATTTGGTAACCGAGGTCAACGCTATTTACGACCCGCTGCCCTCTTGAAGTCACTGTGGTCAGGAGACGGGAGGGGTTATCCATTGTCCTCCAACACCTGCCCCAGCTGGATCCAGGAAGAGCCCAAGCCCGAGAAATCCTCTTCTTGGACTTCAATGAGACCGAAAACAATGACTGTTTTACATACTCCCCATTCCTGCTGTGACATGTGTTGGTGCGTGAACATTGAACATCTGAATGAATGAGGAGACGAAAACCTTCTTCGTCAGAGCGTGGTGCAGGACTGTACAGAGAGTGCAGTGGCCATGTCTCTCCTCAATATTGAGTCCAAATTGAATTCTGTCTCTGTTTGATTCCTTGCCTTTTGTCTTGTTTAATAGATGTCCTCAGTGTTTGAACGTGACACTTTGTATAGTTGAAGACTTACGGTCATTAGAAAACATCACTGCACATCATAATGGCAGATACACTTTCCACCTTAAAGATCTAAAAAGAATATTTGGGAATGTCCGGCGGGCCAGATTGAAAAGCTTAACGGGCCTTAATTTGCCCAGGTCTGGTATTGATGATAGTAAAAATGACATCACCGTGGACACTTTTAACCAAATACATTCTGGTAACATATGAAAAGCAGGGATGCGTAATGGCACTAATAGGAGACATGATACATGACGATACACACTTGAAACCGCAGATTCCCACAGGTGAGCTCCCTGCGCTGCTTATTGATATCTGCTTGCCGGCTGACACCTTTTAATAGAATCCCTCTTGTTTTAGGTTTCCTGTGTTCTATTGAAGAAAGGCGTCCCCCTGAGGCAGGCGGGGTGAGGGTGATGGAGAGAGGCAAGGATGCGGTGGCAGTGTCAGGCGAATTAAGAGTGGCATTGATGACACTTCCTGTAAGACAGGCTTTGATTTCACAGGCCATTTTCAGCCCTGCTGAGACATGACACTGACATGGACTGATGATATACAGGCGGGTCCATTAGGGCTGCGAGACAGGACTAACGTGGCTCAGAGTGACAGTCAACCATGTGCGGGATATAAATAAGGGCGGCAGGAATAGCCACATGTCCAAGAGCAAGCTGTGCACCTGCAGGAAATATGCACTGCAAGCCAGATCCAAACTTTTTTGGATCAGGTAGTTATGTCCAGAGGTGGGTAGAGTAGCCAGAAATTGTACTCAAGTAAGAGTACTGTTACTTTAGAGATTTATTACTCAAGTAAAAGTAAGGAGTAGTCACCCAAATATTTACTTGAGTAAAAGTAAAAAGTATGTTGAGAAAAAACTACTCAAGTACTGAGTAACTGATGAGTAACATACACACACATATATATATATATATATATATATATATATATATATACATACACATATATATATATATATATATACACACATATATATATATATATATATACAGTATATAATTTATATGTATTTATTTTGCCGTTTTTGTTTACATGTTAAAGGTGTTTTAATGAATATACATGCATGTTTAACACATATAGATTCCTTTCTTTCATGAAGACAAGAATATAAATTGGTGTATTACCTGATTCTGATGACTTGCATTGATTGTAATCAGACAGTAGTGCTGATAGCGTCCACGTTTTCAAATGGAGGAGAAAAAAAGTTCCTCCTTTCTGTCTAATACCACATGAAAGTGGTTGGTTTTTGGCATCTTATTTGTCCAGCTTCCATATTAGTTTTTATACATTTTACAAGAAATACATTGGCGGCAAACTCCGTAGCTTGCTAGCTTGTTTGCGCTGGCTTTCGGAGACTCTTGTTTTGAAAGCGCAGGCGTGATGGAGCGGCACTTTTATTGTGAAGACAGGAACTGTGCAGTCAGTCTTTAGGCTTTTGACGGGATGTACGGTTGAAATAAAAAAGGGTGTTTTTTCCTTCACACTTTTGATTGATTGATTGAAACTTTTATTAGTAGATTGCACAGTACAGTACATATTCCGTACAATTGACCACTAAATGGTAACACCCCAATAAGTTTTTCAACTTGTTTAAGTCAGATCATGTGACCGCCTGGCTCTGTTTGATTGGTCCAACGTCACCAGTGACTGCATCTGATTGGTGGAACGGAGTGAACGTCACCAGTGACTGTATTTGTTGAAACGCAGGCACTATGAAGGTCTGTCTGACGGACCAAAACAAACAAAGCGTGCATTAACAGATCGATAAAAATTAGTAGCGAGTAGCGAGCTGAATGTAGATAAAAGTAGCGGAGTAAAAGTAGCGTTACTTCTCTATAAATATACTCAAGTAAAAGTAAAAGTATGTTGCATTAAAACTACTCTTAGAAGTACAATTTATCCCAAAAGTTACTCAAGTAGATGTAACGGAGTAAATGTAGCGCGTTACTACCCACCTTTGGTTATGTCTAGTGCTTCCCCTTAAACCTGCTGTAATCCCACTGCTTTACATGAAAGAGGAGGGTAAGACACTCTGTGCTTAAAAAGATAACGCCAGTAAGCGCTGTCACAAAAAAAAACGCTCCAAAAGCGAATAGATGGGCTGCAGCAACGCAAAGTAATCCTATTCGACATGCATGACAAGAAATACATATCTGAAAGATAATTATGCCACTTTATAAAACTACATTGAAATATTCAAACATGTACTGGTAGTGACTCGTACATATACACTGCAAAAACTGAAATCTAAGTAAGATGAAATATCTCAAATAAGGGTGATTTTAGCTTATTTTCTGTCTGATAAGATCATTCTTCTCACTAAGCAGATTTGATGTTAGAGTGTTTTATTTGTTTTAAGGGTTTTGGCCCTAAATGATCTCAGTAAGATATTACAGCTTGTTGCAGAGAGTTGATGACCTATATTGAGTGAAACATGCTTGAAACTAGAACATACCTGCCAACTTTTGAAATCAGAAAAACCTAGTTGTACCTGGATGTAATAAGGAGTCAGAAAAAATACAAATAAAAATACAATAAATTTTGATGTTTTTAGCAAAATATAGTACACATTTATTTTTTATTTTTTATTTTTTTAAATTAATAAATATATTTATTTTTAGGTAAGATAAACATAATAATACAATTTATCTCTAGTCTGGATGATTTAGTTCTTGTCACCCTGTTGTCCTCCCGTCATGAAAAAAGGCTGTCCTCACTCAGGTCCGCATGGAGCTGGAGGGGGCGTGGCCTCCAGCTCCGCCTGAAAATCGGGAGATTTTCGGGAGAATATTTGTCCCGGGAGGTTTTCAGGTGAGGCGCTGAATTTCAGGAGTCTCCCGGAAAATTCGTGAGGGTTGGCAAGTATGCCTTAAGTATGCAGGAGTGTGACCTTTAACATCTGCTTACAAGGCATTGTGCAGTGTGCATGCATATATCCAAACTAGGGCTGGGCGATATATGGAATATACTGGATATATGGCGGGTTTGTCTCTGTGCGATATAGAAAATGACTATATGGTGATATTGGAGTATACGTTCTCACGCAGTTGCTTTTAGCTGCAGGCATTACACTACACTCACTCTTTCTTGTCTCTCCTTCTCACAGAGACATAAAACAAGCGCACCTTCTTACATACGCATACCTGCCAACTTTTGAAATCAGAAAAACCTAGTAGCCAGGGTCCAGGTAGGTCCAGGACAAAGTCCTGGTGGGGGGTTCAGGCTTCGCCCCCCGACGCAAAATGATTATTAGCATTCAGACAGGTTAAAATGTTGCTAAAACCATCACTTTTCTATCAGTCACAGTGACTTTTCAAAACAAAAATATTACAGCAAAAATCATATGGGTTGATTGACATGTTTATTCTGTAAGCTAACTTCAATAGTTTGAAATTATTTTGACAGTTAATGCCAGTTATTCTGTCAACCTTTCACAAGACTTCAATTTGTTAATTGAAAGTATAAACAGTATAAACACTTTTTACAGTAAACAAATGGTAAAACAGTACTAAACAATTCCATTAAAAAAAAACATTGGTGTCATTATTAACTTTCTGTCCAAGCTTGTATAATCTACTGCCTTGTTCAATTGTAAAAAATATTCTGTGCCTAAAATTCACATTTCTATCACAATTATCATACTGTAAACATGGTAAGCTAACTTCATTACAATTAATAGTCCTGTCAATAGCACGGAATTACAATTCAAATGTAGTTTTTTTGTAAGCCTTTCAAAAGAATTCAAAATATAAAAAATTAATGCAAATTAATTTAAGCCATCAGACACTTGAAAAGTGGCACATCACATCTCTAATGTAATCATTTGAACTTTTCAACAGAAATAGCACTGCAAAAATATTAAGGACATACTTCTGTATTTTGGTAGTTATGCTGTCAACATTTAACAAGATTTCTTCAACTTGGATTTGAAAGCATAAATAGTATAAACACTTTTAACAGTATAACAGTACTAAACAATTCCAATAGATAACATTGGTGTCATTACCTTTTTGTGGCTAAAATCCAAATTTATCCTATCAGATTGATCTGTAGGGGTAAGAGGATCACACTGGAAGGTGATGAATTCTTCCTCAAGTTCTTTCTTTTCATTCTTGCTAAGCAAGTGAGAATACCTTTCTCGCTAGCAACGGCATTAGACTTGTGCTTTTTTGTCCCAACGTGGTCTTTTACATCGCTAATTCCTCCGTGTCCGATCGAAAAATCTTGTCTGCACAAGGTGCAATTCGCGTAGTTTACACCCTGTTTGGAAGGGATAATTATTCCCGGATAGGCTTTTGAATATTCTTCACGGAATGACTGCAGTTTTCTTTTCGGTTTAAGACTCGTTTGCGATTTTTTTCCGGCTGATTCCATGATCGTTCGCTTGTTTGGAAACAATGGCCTCGTGCTTGGCAGCGGTGCTATAAATAGCCTCGCGCATGGCATTCGGAATGGCTCGATAGTGTCAGGCTTGTCCCTGACAGTTTGACTATGTTTTAGTTTTTTCTGTGTTTGTCTTAGTTTCCTGTCAGCGCTTTTATTTTGTCATTTCCTGAGTGTCTCCCTGAGTGCTGCTTCCCCTCAGCTGTGGCTGATTGGCACCTGGCCACACCTGGTGTCAATCAGCCAGCTACTATTTAAACCTGCCTTCTCCTCCAGTCATGGCTGGATCATTGTCGTTACTACCTGTCGTGTCGTTGTTTGCTGTATGCTGTCGTTAAGCTATTCCCTGGATCCTGACTCCTGTTCCTGCTTCCTGTTTTCTGGTTCGTGTTTTCATTTTCTTATTTTTGAACATTAAAAACATGTTTTCTTGTACCAAGCCTGCTGCCATCTCTGCATCTTGGGGTTCGTCAACTTCAAACTCTGACATAATGATCCAGCCTGTTAACACGTTCCCCGCGGAGATTTCCATGGCGGAGAGGCTTAACAAAGCATTAGAATTAATGGCTAAATTGAAGAGGAGTTCGGCCGCATTTCAAGCCCTCTCCCACCCATCCCTTTCGTCTGTGGGCCTGTCTGGGGACGTCTGGGATCCGTCCCTTGAGGGGGGGGCTAGGAGTGGCTGTGCAGCTGGGGAGGCACAGCTACTCCTCACCCCAGTGGGTCTGCAACAGACGGCGCCATCCTCTTCGGTGGACCAGCAGACGCCACCATGCAGTCCGGTGGGCCGGCAGACGCCACCATGCAGTCCGGTGGGCCGGCAGACGCCACCATGCAGTCCGGTGGGCCGGCAGACGCCACCATGCACTCCGGTGGGTCTACAACCAACGGCGCCACCATCCTCCTCTCCGGTGGGCCAGCAGCAGACGGCGCCACCATCCTCCTCTCCGGTGGGCCAGCAGCAGACGGCGCCACCATCCTCCTCTCCGGTGGGCCAGCAGCAGACGGCGCCACCATCCTCCTCTCCGGTGGGCCAGCAGCAGACGGCGCCACCATCCTCCTCTCCGGTGGGCCAGCAGCAGACGGCGCCACCATCCTCCTCTCCGGTGGGCCAGCAGCAGAGGGCGCCACCATCCTCTTCTCCGGTGGGCCAGCAGCAGAGGGCGCCACCATCCTCTTCTCCGGTGGGCCAGCAGCAGAGGGCGCCACCATCCTCTTCTCCGGTGGGCCAGCAGCAGAGGGCGCCACCATCCTCTTCTCCGGTGGGCCAGCAGCAGAGGGCGCCACCATCCTCTTCTCCGGTGGGCCAGCAGCAGAGGGCGCCACCATCCTCTTCTCCGGTGGGCCAGCAGCAGAGGGCACCACCATCCTCCTCTCCGGTGAGCCAACAGACGCCGCCACCATGCACTCCGGTGGGCCAGCAGAGGGCGCCACCGCCATCCTCCCCGGTGGGCCAGCAGAGGGCGCCACCGCCATCCTCCCCGGTGGGCCAGCAGAGGGCGCCACCGCCATCCTCCCCGGTGGGCCAGCAGAGGGCGCCACCGCCATCCTCCCCGGTGGGCCAGCAGAGGGCGCCACCATCGTCTCCGGTGGGTCCTCCCATGCCGGCGGTCGAGCCGCCTCGCCAATTGCGGCGGCGTTCAACTCGCCGTCGCCACCTAACTCTTCCCCGCTGGTTGCGGGGACACTTGGCCTGGTGGCCCACCTCCTTGTCCTCCCTCCACCCTCCCGTGACTTTGGACTGTTTTTTGGGGGGGGTGTTCCTAGAACGTCTGGTATCCGTTATAGGAAGGGGGGCTACTGTCAGGCTTGTCCCTGACAGTTTGACTATGTTTTAGTTTTTTCTGTGTTTGTCTTAGTTTCCTGTCAGCGCTTTTATTTTGTCATTTCCTGAGTGTCTCCCTGAGTGCTGCTTCCCCTCAGCTGTGGCTGATTGGCACCTGGCCACACCTGGTGTCAATCAGCCAGCTACTATTTAAACCTGCCTTCTCCTCCAGTCATTGCTGGATCATTGTCGTTACTACCTGTCATGTCGTTGTTTGCTGTATGCTGTCGTTAAGCTATTCCCTGGATCCTGACTCCTGTTCCTGCTTTCTGGTTCGTGTTTTCATTTTCTTATTTTTGAACATTAAAAACATGTTTTCTTGTACCAAGCCTGCTGCCATCTCTGCATCTTGGGGTTCGTCAACTTCAAACTCTGACAGATAGGAAGTTACGGGAAGCAGTGTCGATTGTCATTGTTGTTACGCGATTTCGTGAATAAAACTTAAAAAAAATTAAAAAAAATTTAAATTAATGAAAAACCGTATTTTTTATCACTGCAACCGTTACCCGGAATAGGTTGATGAAAACCGTACTAATTACGGGAAAACCGGAGTAGTTGGCAGGTATGCTAGAATATAAACTGTTGCAAAGCTGTGTCAACACTCACAAGTATAAAACTACTTTTTTAAAGTCATCATTTCTTATTTCAAGCATGAAAAAAAAAATCATGACTTTGACACAATTGTGTCCCATAATTAAAACAGATGACAGCCAAATGGACTTTGCTGTTTTATTTTCAATGAAACAATAGAAAATATGTACTCATATAGTAGTACAGTTGGCACAGTACAGTAAACTGACAGTTAATATTTAAAAATGTGACATTTCTAACAATTTTGAACAGAAATAGTTCATGCACATTCAGATAAATTCTTCAAAATTACAATTAAAAATTTTTTGGCCGGGGGCCGGGCTGTATATATGCGCACTAATTGACTGAAAGAGCACGCACTTGGCGCGATGATGTCATGTTGTCGATGGAAAAATGCATTTTTAGACCATATGATTAAATCAAGATAATGGCACGAGCATTTACTTAATTTAAGAATATTTTTCAACATATTGAGCAAAAAGGTCTCTTTTTTTTCTACCAAGAAAAGTGCACATATTAGTGAGAATATACTTATTTTAAGGTATTTTTGGGTTCATTGAGGTTAGCAAGACTGACTGGCAAAGGCAAACTTAAAAAAATGTCTCTGATTAGTGCTCAGAAAGCAGGTGAGCACTAATCAGAGACAGGTGAACACAATGAGTAACCATGGCAACCAAAACAAACTGACAGGTGCACAAAGAAGAACTAAAGGAGTCCAAAACTAACAGAAAACACCAAAACATGATCCGGACCACGGACCATGACACACAAAAAAACAATTCTGCTCAAATTTTGTTCACAAATCTGTGTTAGTGAGCATTTCTTATTTGCCAAGATATTCCCTCCCACCCACCTCACAAGTGTAGCATATCAATATGCTTATTAAACAGCATGATTATCGCACAGGTGTGCCTTAGGCTGCCCACTATAAAAGGCCACTCTGAAATTGTGCAGTTTTATCACACAGCACAATGCCACAGATGTCGCAGGTTTTTGAGGGAGCTGACTGCAGGAATGTCGACCAAAAAAAGTCTGCAGGCTACAGAGCGTTTTCTATTGGGGCTCCAGTACTATGGAAAGCCCTCCCGGTAACAATTAGAGATGCAACCTCAGTAGAAGCATTTAAGTCCCATCTTAAAACTCATTTGTATACTCCACTGCAAAAAATGAAATCTAAGTATGATGAAATATGTCAAATAAGGGTGATATTTGCTTATTTTCTGTCTGTTAAGATAATTCTTCTCACTAAGCAGATTTTATGTTAGAGTGTTTTACTTGTTTTAAGTGTTTTGCTCCTAAATGATCTCCGTAAGATATTACAGCTTGTTGCTGAGATTTGATGAGCTATATTGAGTAAAACATGCTTGAAACTAGAATATCAACTGTTGCAAAGCTGTGTCATCAACACTCACAAGTATAAAACTACTTTTTTAAATAATAATTACTTATTTCAAGCATGAAATAAAAAATCATGACTTTGACACAATTGTGTCTCATAATTAAAACGGATGACAGCCAAATGGACTTTGCTGTTTTATTTTTAATGAAACAATAGAAAATACGTACTCATATAGTAGTACAGTTGTTATTAGTGAGAATATACTCATTTTAAGCTATTTTTGGGTTCATTGAAGTTAGCTAATTTTACTTGTTTTGGAAAGTCTTGACAAGCCAAATTTTCTTGTTCTATTGGCAGATAATTTTGCTTAGTTCAAGTAAAATACCTCGCATTTTTGTATTTTTTTTTCTTGTTTTTGAACACTGACTTTTTGCAGTGTACACTGTGCATTGAGTAATAATACATCTATAAAAAACAAAACCCTAAAATATTATTACAAACTCAGTAACAATTTAAGGAAAAAAGCTCATGTGTAGCTGGAATGGGAAGATTAACTGGTTTGAACCGTCATTAGAACAGCTTTAACTTACTTTGAATTTATTCGTAAATGACTGATAAGAAATTAATTTATATACAATTATGCAGTGCTAAAATAAATAAATATAAAATATGGTTTTTTAAAGAAACTGTCAATAAAATGTAAGCATTTAAACTTCTCTATGAGTTTAGCTCCAGACTTCTTCTCTTTGTTCGATGTTGTCATTACTACCACAAGTGGCGGAAAAGTGCATTACAACGGGGCCACAGCTGAGAAACAGATATTTTTGGTGGCCTTCTAGGGGCCGCTTGCAGCCCGTTAGGAAACACCGCAGTACACTACAACAATGTATTCTCCCTGAGACAAATTTGGACTTTTGGTACAATTTAATGCCAGTTTTTGTTTGATTTCCCTAATTTTGTGGCCTCAAGGGGTGTACTTACATACTGGAAATACATGGTTTAACTTTTTTTATAATACTGTACTTTAAACGTTGTTGGCTGGTTCCAAAATTAAGATTTGGGCCATTCCACAGAATTAGCACTATTTGTCTTTGCCAGAAAATGAAATGTCTAAATGCATTTGTCATGTCTGTGTAATCATGTTTTGTTTTAAGTCATGTTTTGTTTAGTTTCTGGCTTTTCACTCCCTTGTCTTGTTTGCATGATTACCCATTAGTTTTACCTGTTCCACGTTTGGACTCATTGTGCACTCTTGTTTGTCACCATAGCAACCAAGTCCAAGACCAAGACCCTCCACGCCAAGTGCCGCCAGTCGCAGCTCCAAGACGCCAAGTGCCGCCAGTCGCAGCTCCAAGACGCCAAGTGCCGCCAGTCGCAGCTCCAAGACGCCAAGTGCCGCCAGTCCCAGCTCCAAGACGCCAAGTGCCGCCAGTCCCAGCTCCAAGACGCCAAGTGCCGCCAGTCGCAGCTCCAAGACGCCAAGTGCCGCCAGTCGCAGCTCCAAGACGCCAAGTGCCGCCAGTCGCAGACTTGCCATGCCAAGACCAAGACCCGCCATGCCAAGACCAAGACCCGCCATGCCAAGACCAAGACCCGCCATGCCAAGACCAAGACCCGCCATGCCAAGACCAAGACCCACGCCGAGCTTCGCCGCCTGACGCGCCACGCCGAGCTTCGCCGCCTGACGCGCCACGCCGAGCTTCGCCGCCTGACGCGCCACGCCGAGCTTCGCCGCCTGACGCGCCACGCCGAGCTTCGCCGCCTGACGCGCCACGCCGAGCTTCGCCGCCTGATGCACCACGCCGAGCTTCGCCGCCTGACTCGCCACGCCGAGCTTCCACGCCTGCCACGATGACGACGCGCCTTCCTCCTCGTCGGCCACGGATATGGCCGCTACCTGGTCGCCCGCCACGCCAAGTGCGCCCACCTCCCAGTCGGCCACGAATGTGGCCATTCCCTGGGCGCCCGCCTCGCCTGCTGCAGCGGCGTTCCACTCGCCGCCGCCACCTAACTCTGCCCCGGTGGATACGGGGACACGTGGTCTGGCGACCCACCGCCATGTCCCCCTCCCGCCCTCCCATGACTCTTGTTAATTTTTTTTATGGACATCTGGTATCTGTCCTTAAAGGGAGGGGCTCTGTCATGTCTGTGTAATCATGTTTTGTTTTAAGTCATGTTTTGTTTAGTTTCTGGCTTTTCACTCCCTTGTCTTGTTTGCATGATTACCCATTAGTTTCACCTGTTCCACGTTTGGACTTATTGTGCACTCTTGTTTGTCACCATAGCAACCATTAGTTTTCACCTGTCACGTCATGCACCTGTTTCACGTTTTGAGTCACGCACCTGTTTTCGTTAATCATGTCTGTTATTTAAGCTTTTCATTTTCTGTTGTTCGTCCTGACGACATCCCCGCATTTATGCCCCCTGCCACACTCTGTCCACCTCTGCGCACTTCATGTCCATGCCAAGTAAGTTTGTTTATTATTGCCACAGTTAGTGTTTTTTTGTTGTTCATAGTTTTTTGCCCCCGTGCAAGTCTTTTGTTTTCGTTAGTCAAGTTTGTACATCCGCCTTGAGCGCGCCTTTTGTTCGATTGAGTGTTATTATTAAAAATGTATTTACCTTCACGCCATGACCAGTCCAATTCACTTGCACCTCGGGAGAACAAACCAAGCCACAGTCCTAGTCATGACAGCATTATTAAATTACCAGTATTATTAATCATAGTGTCCTGGATAAATAAACACAATTTAGAAGATTAATTTAAACTACTTTGAAGTCTGGAAAAAATAGCATTTATGCCTGTCCGAAAATTTAATTTTACCATAAAATATAACAAAATCATGTTACCAAGTTGTTTTTAATTTTTAAATAATTGTTGTTGTTGAATCACTTCAATGTGCGTTGTGTCAACAAGTTATTAGCTAACAATGCCATATGGCTATAATTCATGTATTTGCTAAAAACTCAGTCCTGTGTTCAGTGCCGTTACTCACATGAGTGATGTTTGTCTCTGGAACCTTGTGAAAATTAAATAAAGTTGCCAGACATGGGCCAATAAACATTTAGTAGTAGTAGTTCAATATGAGTACTAGTGTTGTCCCAATACCAATATTTTGGTACCAGTATAGGTACCAAAATGTATTTCGATACTTTTCTGTTCTTTTCTAAATAAAGTATAGAACAGGGGGGTTAATAGGGAGACTTTGAACTCAGGAATGAATTCAAAGTCTCCCTACTAACCCACCAGTGCCTCCATGGAAATTCCCCCTCCCTACCTCAAAGAAATACTCACCCCCAAATCCTCAACACGACACCTCCGCTCCGGACAGGCTAACCTCCTCCAACCTCCGAGGACAAAGCTACGAACAATGGGAGACCGGGCTTTCTGCTCCGCCGCTACGAGTCTGTGGAACGCTCTCCCTGACCACCTGAGGGCACCACAGACTGTGGATGCTTTTAAAAAAGGCTTAAAAACATTATTTAAAAAAAAAAGTCTTTTTTTAGATATATGCATACTAGTTTTAGCTATTTGGCTGTTCTAGTTTTTATTATCTTTTTTTATTTTTTATTATTATTATCATTTATCTTTCTTTTTTTTAATACACTGTAGCACTTTGAGGTTGTTTACTCAATGTAAAGTGCTTTTTACAAATAAAATCTATAATTATTATTGTTACCACAAAAAATGGCATTATTGGCTTTATTTTAACAAAAAATCTTACGGTATATTGAACATGTGTTTCTTAAAGTTTGTCCTTAAATAACTTGTCTTTTAGTAGTAAGTAAGCAAACAAAAGCTCCTAATCTAGTCTGCTGACGTATGCAGTAACATATTGTGTCATTTTCCATTCTATTTTTGTCAAAATTATTAAGGACAAGTAGTAGAAAATGAATTATTAATCTACTTGTTCATTTACTGTAAATATCTGCTTACTTTCTCTTTTAACATGTTCTATCTACACTTCTGTTAAAATGTAATAATCACTTATTCTTCTGTTGTTTGGATACTTTACATTAGTTTTGGATTATACCACAAATTTGGGTAGTGTGGAGGATGCACATATGTTTAAGAGTTATTTATTTTTACATAGCCATGTTTAGAGTTGCTAGTACTTTTCCTTTGTATATTCTACCAGTTTCTTTCGACATTTCAGATGCCTGGTTAGTGTCTTCACCCATGGAATGTGAACTACAACCCCCACTCTTTTTCCTTATCAGTGTTGCGAGGGGGGAGATGGGGGCTTTCGTTGTGTGCAAGGAGTGGGCTTTTCCGTTTCAATGTCAGATCAACTAGAGTAGCCGATATGAATGTATTGGTTAAGTTGACCTCCTAAAGCTTTAGTAAAACTTGAAAATATTCCAATTCTGTCTTGATGGTCCTTCTTACTCAGCATATATGTCATCGAAAGAACTTGGGATTGACCAGTAACTTAGATTCTGTCAGGACTTGGACTATGGCTTGGTTTGTTCTCCCGAGGTGCAAATGAACATTTGGACCGGATGTGGCGTGAAGGTAAATACATTATTTATTTAACACTATAACTACAAAGAAAATGATCAAACAAAAAGCGCGCACAGGGGCGGAGGTACAAAACTAGACTATAAACACAAAACTTGCACATTGGCAGAAACTATGAACAATTAAACAAAACACTAACTGTGGCATGAATCGAAACAAAACTTACTTGACATGGCATGAAGTGCGCTGAGGTACATAGAGTGTGACAGGGGGCATAAATGCGGTGATGTCGTCAGGACGAACAACAGAAAATGAATGAACTTAAATACTATGGACATGATTAGTGAAAGCAGGTGCGTGACTCAAAACGTGAAACAGGTGCGTGACGTGACAGGTGAAAACTAATGGTTGCTATGGTGACAAACAAGAGTGCACAATGAGTCCAAATGTGGAACAGGTGAAACTAATGGGTAATCATGCAAACAAGACAAGGGAGTGAAAAGCCAGAAACTAAACAAAACATGACTTAAAACAAAACATGATTACACAGACATGACAGATTCCCTGGGAGGAAGAGCTGGCCGACGCAACAGTATCAATCCGATAAGGGACCGGTACTTTTTAGAGGTGGTATAGTACTGAATATGATTCATTAGTGAATTATATTTTGAAGTGAATTATATTTATATAGCGCTTTTCTCTAGTGACTCAAAGCGCTTTACATAGTGAAACCCAATATCTAAGTTACATTTAAACCAGTGTGGGTGGCACTGGGAGCAGGTGGGTAAAGTGTCTTGCCCAAGGACACAACGGAAGTGACTAGGATGGCGGAAGCGGGGATCGAACCTGAAACCCTCAAGTTGCTGCCACGGCCGCTCTACCAACTGAGCTATACCGCGTACTATACTAATACCGGTATACCGTACAACTTGCTTGGCACTCAGCATCAAGGGTTGGAATTGGGGGTTAAATCACCAAAAATGATTCACCACTGCTCCCCTCACCTCCCAGGGGGTGGAACAAGGGGATGGGTCAAATGTAGAGGACCACACCTAGTGTGTGTGTGACAATCATTGGTACTTTAACTGTAACTTAACTCTAATGTGTATGTAATGTTTATTTTGAGTTACAACTAGCAAATGGTATGCATTTGGTGGAATGGTCCATAGGCTGAAATTATATTAACAGTATTTTAAATAACATTAGATCCATGGAGAAAAATGCCCTAACTTTATCAAAATTAATTCATCCACCACTACTCGGAAAGTCTGATTTAATCTCGGTCACAACTAAATAATTTCAATACAAATGGTGGAACGGTCGATGGGTCATGAGAAAACACTACCACGTTTTTGTGAAAGTGTCTTTGGTGCTTCTCACATGATTCCCCTGTAGAGGCTGTCCTAAGCCAATTACATGAATACACAGTGAGTGTTAGTGTTAGGGAGCCACAGCCTGGGCAGGCTGGAACAGACCCAAGTCCATCACCTCTTGCCCTTTTCTGGGAGGGCAACAAGACTCGAGCTGCAACTTTTTTGTGGTAGAGTGAGAACATTAATACTGCAGGAGTAAAGAGGAAACAAAACAAGACAACAATCCCTCCCAGTCTATAGTGGCGTATGTGTGTGTACTTATTGGACTTGGCAATCAGATGCCTTGGTGGGAATAGGGCCACGTCTTACTGTAGGTAGCATCACGGTAAGGGCACTACTCTGACCCAGGTCACTGTGCTTGTATGAGTATGGTTGGTAAACATGATGACCCACGCAAAGTTGCTGCCATGTTTGATTCATATACCGTATTTTTCGAACTATAAGTCGCAGTTTTTTTCAGGAGCGACTTATGTGTGAAATGATTAACACATTAGCGTAAAATATCAAATAATACTATTTATCTCATTCATGTAAGAGACTAGACCAGGGGTGCTCACACTTTTTCTGCAGGCGAGCTACTTTTCAATTGATCAAGTCGTGGGGATCTACCTCATTCATATATATAATTTATATTTACTTATTTATGAAATATATGTTTTTGTTAACAAGTTAAAGGTGTTTAATGATAATGCAAGCATGTTTAACACATACAGTTAATATTGTTAATACATTAAAGGTGTTTAATGATAATACAAGTATGTTTAATACATATAGTTAATATTGTTAACAAGTTAAAGGTGTTTAAAGATAATGCAAGCATGTTTAACACATAGTTAATATTGTTAACAAGTTAAAGGTGGTTAAAAGTAATACAAGCATGTTTAACACAAATAGTTAATATTGTTAACAACTTAAAGGTGGTTAAAGATAAAACAAGCATGTTTAACACATATAGTTAATATTGTTAACAACTTAAAGGTGGTTAAAGATAGTACAAGCATGTTTAACACATATAGTTAATATTGTTAACAACTTAAAGGTGGTTAAATATAATACAAGCATGTTTAACACATATAGTTAATATTGTTAACAACTTAAAGGTGGTTAAAGATAAAACAAGCATGTTTAACACATATAGTTAATATTGTTAACAACTTAAAGGTGGTTAAATATAATACAAGCATGTTTAATACATATAGTTAATATTGTTAACAAGTTAAAGGTGGTTAAAGATAATACAAGCATGTTTAACACATATAGATTCCTTTCTTTCATGAAGACAAGAATATAAGTTGGTGTATTACCTGATTCTGATGACTTGCATTGATTGGAATCAGACAGTGGTGCTGATAACGTCCGCATTTTCGAATGGAGGAGAAAAAAAGTCCTCCTTTCTGTCCAATACCACATGAAAGTGGTTGGTTTTTGGCATCTTATTTGTCCAGCTTCCGTACTCCTTTGTATACACTTTACAAGAAATACATTGTCGGCAAACTCCGTAGCTTGCTAGCTTGTGCACGCCAGCTTTCTGAGACTCTTATTTTGGTAGCGCAGGCAGGATGAAGCAGAGCTTTTATTGTGCAACTGTGCAGTCGGTCTTTGGAGTTTTGACGACAGGTACGGCGCCAGAGTCTGTTGAAATAAAGTGTTTCTCGCCTTCCAGTCGGTCATTTTAATGAGCTGGCAGCAGCCAGCGTCATCTCAGAAGACCCTCGGGTGCCGTGAATGTCAATCAAGTGACGAAAGTGACATCATAGTGAAGATTTATGATCGCTCATTTTTAGGACTATTTTTTTAATGCCTGGCTGGTGATCGACTGACACACCCTCCGAGATCGACCGGTAGATCGCGATCGACGTAATGAGCACCCCTGGACTAGACGTATAAGATTTCATGGGATTTAGCGATTAGGAGTGACAGATTGTTTGGTAAACGTATAGCATGTTCTATATGTTATAGTTATTTGAATGACTCTTACCATAATATGTTACGTTAACATACCAGTTGGTTATTTATGCCTCATATAACGTACACTTATTCAGCCTGTTGTTCACTATTCTTTATTTATTTTAAATTGCCTTTCAAATGTCTATTCTTGGTGTTGGCTTTTATCAAATAAATGTCCCCAAAAATGCGACTTATATATGTTTTTTTCCTTCTTTATTATGCATTTTCGGCCGGTGCGACTTATACTCCGGAGCGACTTATACTCCGAAAAATACGGTAATAAATATGGCGTAAAGTTAATTATTTAAAAAGTTTAAAAGAAATGTATCCACATAAAACAAATAATTGAAGGATGTTCAGCAAATGCAAAACATCAGGCAGCATTATAACCTTTAAATATGAGGCCATTTCACCTCCCGCCTACTGTAAGGGGGCCACACTGAAAAGTAAATACTAATACTACAAATAAAAAAGTCACAAGAAAAATGGTTGTATTTTAACAACAAAGAAATAGCAATTCTACTACAAAAAAGGCGCATAGTTGAACCAAAAATTAATTTAAAAAATAAATAAAAAATATAAAAAATGTTGGTACATCTGTATGTATCTGTTCCTGAAAAAATAAGGACTTTTGTTTTTCAAAAACAAAAAAACTGATTTATCTTATTGATCATCTTTCAATATTATTACTTAATCAAATAAACTTTATTTATAAAGCACATTTGAAATTTACCACAGGGGTAGCCAAAGTGCTGTAAAATGGGCAGGTTAAAAGATAATACGAGAACCGAGCAAACACAACACAACACAAACAGAGCACGATAAAAAATAAATAACTAAAATAAATAGAACATAAAAACAGGTTCACAGCAGGTGTATTATGGGGTGCCATAGCAGGATGGATATCACTCAGTGTTAAAAGCCATGGAATAAAAGTATGTTTTTAAGAGCGATTTAAAAACAGGAAGAGAGGAGGCTTGTCTAACACTCAGAGGTAGTTCGTTCCAGCGCTTGGGAGCAGCAGCGGCGAAAGCTCTGTCACCGCTAAGCTTCAGCCTTGTGTCAGGGACCGTCAATAGCAGCTGATCGGCTGATCTTAGGGATCGGGTGGGGCAGTAAGGCTGAAGGAGGTCGGAGAGATATGTTGTTATTAATAGGGGCGCATAATAAATATTGGACAGATAATTATCGGGCCGATATAAAGAATTATGACATCACACTGATAACATAAAAAATAGCTCTGATAAAAAAAGAAAATAATTAAAACCTAAAAACAATAATGAAGCGAGATTACCCGTACTGAGCTATAGGTGGATTATGGTAAGCAAATCAAGCGCTACTGTGGCGTGCAGTAACACGGCCTGAGTGCATTTCAAACAAATCGTCCATCGTTCGGGACTTCTCCGCTGTTACAGATGAAAACTTTTCGCGTGCTATTTACACCAAACATTCTGCAAACATTCCGCGAGGAGAGGAAAAAAAATTGTGCTTCAACACATTATACCACCTGAAACGCCAGCATCACCACGATATATTTTTTTAAAAGTCTACAAAGACACCTACTTTTCAAGTCCCGTATTTTTAGGACTATAAAGCGCACTTAAAATATTTTCATTTTCTCAAAACTCGGCAGTGCGCCTTATAACCCGGTGCGCCTAATGTGCAGAATAATTTTGGTTGTGCTTACTGACCTCGAAGCTATTTTATTTGGTACCTGGTGAAATGATAATTGTGACCAGCAGATGGCAGTCACACATAAGAGATGCATGTAGACTGCAACATGACATTGAAAACATGACTGTAAACAGTACTAAAACTTTGTATGTTCCATTGAAAATATAGAACATTACACACGGCGCTCAAAAATCTGTCAAAATGTTTTAGTACGACTTTGGTAAGCTATGAAGCCGCACCGCTTGATGGATTGTACTGTGCTTCAACATAGGAGTATTATTATGGTGTGTGTATAAGAAGACATATTATCTGGCATTTTGTTTCACAATATTATGCAAAATAAACTTTTCTTATCTTCTGGTACCTGCTGATCTTCTGAATTTGGGATCTGCATAAGTCCTGAAAATGTGCGCGTGTCCGCCTTTGTAGTCCGTGGAGACACCGTAGTCGATAAGCTTCTTCTTTTTCTCTATCTTCTTGTTATGGGACATTCTTCCTCTGCTATTGCCATTTGTAATATAAAGTAGTGTAAAGTTCTTACTTATATCTGTCAGTAAACTCGCCATGAAAGCTCTAAAACATACCGGTGTAGTGAGTTTACATTATTCACTCAAGGAACATTAGTTATTAGAGCGCTCTGGTCGGACGCTTTTTCATGGGACACACCTTGTTATTGTTTCCGGATGAGGAGATGCTGCTCAATTATTGATTGAAGTAAAGTCTGAATGTCATTAAAACACTTAGCTCCATCTTTTGACACTTCTTCCACTCCCGTCCTTGCACGCTACACCGCTACAACAAAGATGACGGGGAGAAGACGCTGTCGAAGGTGAGCCACGTCAATAAGACCGCCCACACTGCAAAAACTGAAATCTAAGTAAGATGAAATATGTCAAATAAGGGTGATATTTGCTTATTTTCTGTCTGATAAGATAATTCTTCTCACTAAGCAGATTTTATGTTAGAGTGTTTTACTTGTTTTAAGTGTTTTGCTCCTAAATGATCTCAGTAAGATATTACAGCTTGTTGCTGAGATTTGATGAGCTATATTGAGTAAAACATGCTTGAAACTAGAATATCAACTGTTGCAAAGCTGTGTCATCAACACTCACAAGTATAAAACTACTTTTTTAAAGTCATCATTTCTTATTTCAAGCATGGAAAAAAAAAATCATGACTTTGACACAATTGTGTCTCATAATTAAAACAGATGACAGCCAAATGGACTTTGCTGTTTTATTTTCAATGAATCAATAGAACATACGTACTCATATAGTAGTACAGTGAGAATATACTTATTTTAAGGTATTTTTGGGTTCATTGAGGTTAGCTAATTTTAATTGTTTTGGAAAGTCTTGACAAGCCAAATGTTCTTGTTCTATTGGCAGATAATTTTTTGCTTATTTCAAGTAAAATACCCCTCATTTTTGTATTTTTTTTTCTTGTTTTTGAACACTGACTTTTTGCAGTGCACAAAACGCCACATCCTAAAGCGACTGGAAGATGATGTGTAAAAAATAATCTATGCAACATTATGACCAAATAACCACCATTACATGTTATGTAGACCACAAGGAAGTGTTTTTAAATTAGAAAAAAATAACAACAATATGATCCCTTTAATGCGCCTTATAATCCGGTGCGCCTTTTGTATGAAAATAGACCTGAATAGACCTGCTCATCGTCAGTGCGCCTTATATCCGGTGCGACCTATGGTCCGGAAAATACGGTAAAGTTAGCAGCAAAGAAACCACATTTTAATCTACCGTATTTTCCGCACCATAAGGCGCACCTAAAAACCTCCAATTTTCTCAAAAGCTGACAGTGCGCCTTATAATCCGGTGCACCTTATATATGGACCAATATTGAGCCACAACAGGTCTCGCAACTACGGGATGCATAACGTAATCCCAGCCCCTACTGTAGCGTCTAATCTAGGGGTGCTCAATACGTCGATCGCGAGCTACCGGTCGATCTCGGAGGGTGTGTCAGTCGATCACCAGCCAGGCATTAAAAAAATAGTCCTAAAAATGAGCGATCATAAATCTTCACTATGACGTCACTTTCGTCACTTGATTGACATTCACGGCACCCGAGGGTCTTCTGAGATGACGCTGGCTGCTGCCAGCTCATTAAAATTACCGACTGGAAGGCGAGAAACACTTTATTTCAACAGACTCTGGCGCCGTACCTGTCGTCAAAACTCCAAAGACCGACTGCACAGTTGCACAATAAAAGCGCTACTTCATCCTGCCTGCGCTACCAAAATAAGAGTCTCAGAAAGCTGGCGTGCACAAGCTAGCAAGCTACGGAGTTTGCCGACAATGTATTTCTTGTAAAGTGTATACAAAGGAGTACGGAAGCTGGACAAATAAGATGCCAAAAACCAACCACTTTCATGTGGTATTGGACAGAAAGGAGGACTTTTTTTCTCCTCCATTCGAAAATGCGGACGTTATCAGCACCACTGTCTGATTCCAATCAATGCAAGTCATCAGAATCAGGTAATACACCAACTTATATTCTTGTCTTCATGAAAGAAAGGAATCTATATGTGTTAAACATGCTTGTATTATCTCTAAACACTTTTAACTTATTAACAATATTAACTATATGTGTTAAACATGCTTGTATTATCTTTAAACACCTTTAACTTATTAACAATATTAACTATATGTGTTAAACATGCTTGTATTATCTTTAAACACCTTTAACTTATTACCAATATTAACTAAAAGTGTTAAACATGCTTGTATTATCTTTAAACACCTTTAACTTGTTAACAATATTAACTATGTGTTAAACATTCTTGTATTATCATTAACACCTTTAATTTATTAACAATATTAACTATATGTGTTAAACATGTTTGCATTATCTTTAAACACCTTTAACTTAACAATATTAACTATATGTGTTAAACATGCTTGTATTGTCATTAATCACCTTTAACTTGTTAACAATATTAACTATATGTATTAAACAAACTTGTATTTTCATTAAACACCTTTAATTTATTAACAATATTAACTATATGTGTTAAACATGCTTGTATTATCATTAAACACCTTTAACTTGTAAACAAAAACATATGTTTCATAAATAAGTAAATATAAATTATATATATGAATGAGGTAGATCCCCACGACTTGATCAATTGAAAAGTAGCTCGCCTGCAGAAAAAGTGTGAGCACCCCTGGTCTATTCTATGCGCCTTATAATGCGGTGCGCCTTATATATGAACAACGTTTTAAAATAGGCCATTCATTGAAGGTGCGCCTTATAATCCGGTGCGCCTTATAGTGCGGAAAATACGGTACATGTAAAAATAATACAAATAAATAAGTATTGACTTGAAAATAAAATATTACACCTTACCGTACTGCAACATTTTAACTGAAGCGATCTGGAGAAAGTATTTCACGGAGAAAAAAAAAAAGCATTAAAATCACCAGGCTTTCTGGGTTACCTGTGTGAGTTGCTTGCTGCTGCTCAGTTTCTCAGAGAGGCAGTTGAGCTGTGCTGTGATTCTCTCATTGGCCCTCTGTAGCTCTCGAGCTGAGAGCACGGCATCTTTCCTGGCACGGCGCAGTACGTGGATGTGCCGCTGCAGGGACTCGACGCGCTGCTGCTGCTGCAGGGAGGACGAGGAGGCGGCGGCGGCACCATGATGGGCCTTAATTAGAATCCACTTCCTCCTCTTCTCGCCTCTCGTCCCACGTTCCCAGCGCTCTTGCCATTTGTTGTCTAACAGGAGGAAAAACAGACGCAGGTGAGTTGACAAGTGCACAGAAGAACACCATGTGCTAATTCTGAAGCAGGTGATGCAAACAGCAAAGTACTGGATGTAACAAGCTCATACAACGTCATTATCTGATGACAGTCAATACAAAAGCTATGTCGAAAATTGTTGTAGTTTTAAAGCGGACTTAAACTTCTGCTTGTTATCAGAGTTGGCAGTATGGTAGAACAGCACTGGATCACACCGAGGGAGTTCCAAATATTTCAGTGACCTCTCATGGTTGCTGGATTTTAGAAGTAGCTCCAGATGATAGAATGCAGTTCTCTAACACAACAATAATACATATATTGGTACAAACAAAGCACGTCCCTAAAGGTCTACACTGCAAAAAGTCAGTGTTCAAAAACAAGAAGAAAAAAAACAAAAAACAAAAATGAGTGGTATTTTATTTGAACTAAGCAAAATGATTTTATAATGCATTTAGACATTTCATTTTCTGGCAAAGACAAATAGTGCTAATTCTGTTGAATGGCCCAAATCTTAATTTTGGAACCAGCCAACAACGTTTAAAGTACAGTATTATAAAAAAGTTAAACCATGTATTTCCAGTATGTAAGTACACACCTTGAGGCCACAAAATTAGGGAAATCAAACAAAAACTGGCATTAAATTGTACCAAAAGTCCAAATTTGTCTCAGGGAGAATACATTGTTGTAGTGTACTGCGGTGTTTCTTAACGGGCTGCAAGCGGCCCCTAGAAGGCCACCAAAAATATCTGTTTCTCAGCTGTGGCCCCGTTGTAATGCACTTTTCTGCCACTTGTGGCAGTAATGACAACATCGAACAAAGAGAAGAAGTCTGGAGCTAAACTCATCGAGAAGTTTAAATGCTTACATTTTATTGACAGTTTCTTTAAAAAAACATATTTTATATTTATTTATTTTAGCACTGCATAATTGTATATAAATTAATTTCTTATCAGTCATTTACGAATAAATTCAAAGTAAGTTAAAGCTGTTCTAATGACGGTTCAAACCAGTTAATCTTCCCATTCCAGCTACACATGAGCTTTTTTCCTTAAATTGTTACTGAGTTTGTAATAATATTTTAGGGTTTTGTTTTTTATAGATGTATTATTACTCAATGCACAGTATACACTGCAAAAAGTCAGTGTTCAAAAACAAGAAAAAAAAATACAAAAATGAGAGATATTTTATTTGAAATAAGCAAAATTATCTGCCAATAGAACAAGAAAATTTGGCTTGCCAAGACTTTCCAAAACAAGTAAAATTAGCTAACTTCAATGAACCCAAAAATACCTTAAAATAAGTATATTCTCACTAATAACAAGTGCACTTTTCTTGGTAGAAAAAAAATATATATATATTTTTGCTCAATATGTTGAAAAATATTCTTAAATGAAGTAAATGCTAGTGCCATTATCTTGACATAATGATATGCGCTCGGCATTACATTTCTTGAAACCAGCAAACTTATACTAAAAACTAATTTATTGTTATTAATTTAAAGGCAACAAGGCAAGCGCTTGTTACTCTCGGGGTCTCCTAGCCGCTCAGGCAAATCATATTGTCTAAAAATACATTTTTCCATTGACAACATGACATCATAGCGCCAAGTGCGTGCTCTTTCAGTCAATTAGTGCGCATATATACAGCCCGGCCAAACATTTTTTTATTGTAATTTTGAAGAATTCATCTGAATGTGCATGAACTATTTCTGTTCAAAATAGTTTGAAATGTCACATGTGAAATGTTTAAATATTAACTGTCAGTTTACTGTACTGTGCCAACTGTACTACTATATGAGTACCTATTTTCTATTGTTTCATTGAAAATAAAACAGCAAAGTCCATTTGGCTGTCATCTGTTTTAATTTGACAAAATTGTGTCAAAGTCATGATTATTTTTTTCATGCTTGAAGTAAGAAATGATTACTTTAAAAAAGTAGTTTTATACTTGTGAGTGTTGATGACACAGCTTTAATATCATTTACTTGTATCCTCTTTGTATATAATTTAGTTTTGCGTGTCTCATGACACATTATCTGTATGTATTAGTAAATCAGAGGCTACTCAGAAGATGAGATAACGCCTGGAAATGACTATCTGCATTTCAGATAGTTGTTTGTGTGCCATGTTGTTCCAGACCACAGCAAACATTACCTAGCTTGCCAAAGATTGTAATAAATCCATTAGAAGAAGACAGCCTGCCGTTTCCTTTAACTTGGACACACACATATCTCATACTTGCCAACCTTGAGACCTCCGATTTCGGGAGGCGGGGGGTGGGGGCGTGGTCGGGGTGGGGGCGTGGTTAAGAGGGGAGGAGTATATTGACAGCTAGAATTCACCAAGTCAAGTATTTCATACACATATATATATATATATATATATATATATATATATATAGATATCTACGTCCTGAAAATATGCAAACAAAACTGTGTTTAGATAATTGATACTTCAAACTTGCATAAATAAATATTAAGGAATATAACATAACTTGTCTTCTGAGAGTTTCAAAATGTAATAAATGATAAATGATAAATGGGTTGTACTTGTATAGCGCTTTTCTACCTTCAAGGTACTCAAAGCGCTTTGACACTACTTCCACATTTACCCATTCACACACACATTCACACACTGATGGAGGGAGCTGCCATGCAAGGCGCTACCAGCACCCATCAGGAGCAAGGGTTAAGTGTCTTGCTCAGGACACAACGGACATGACGAGGTTGGTACTAGGTGGGGATTGAACCAGGGACCCTCGGGTCGCGCACGGCCACTCTTCCACTGCGCCACGCCGTCCCAAAGAATGATGAATAAAATGCTAAAGTTGTTGATAAACAAGCAATTACTTTAATAATTAAATATGGTCATTTTAAATGAATTATTATGATAATTTAAAATCAATTATTTCAACTATGTTTATTTTAATGTATAATTCTATGGCTGGATGTAATAAAATAATAAAATACAAATACAAATAAAAATACAATTAATTTTGATGTTTTTAGCAAAATATAGTAAACATGTATTTATTTATTTATTTTTTTTAAATAATAAATATATTTATTTTTAGGTAAGATAAACATAATAATACAATTTATCTCTAGTCTGGATGATTTAGTTCTTGTCACCCTGTTGTCTTCCCGTCATGAAAAAAGGCTGTCCTCACTCAGGTCCGCATGGAGCTGGAGGGGGCGTGGCTTCTAGCTCCGGCTGAAAATCGGGAGATTTTCGGGAGAATATTTGTCCCGGGAGGTTTTCGGGAGAGGCGCTGAATTTCGGGAGTCTCCCGGAAAATTCGGGAGGGTTGGCAAGTATGCACATATCTATACCCTTGGCCATTAAAAGCCAGTCATTTCCAGGAATTATCTCACCTTCTGAGTAGCCTCTGATTTACTAATGGTTTCTAATGTTGTAAAAATGTGTAGAATAAATATTAAAGATTTGCTTCAGCCTGCGACACATAGTCATTTTGATAGCAGGCTATTATGGCTATTATCTGTTGCCTTCATTATAAGACTTCTTTATGATTTTACATTTTTTTGCGGCTCAAGACAGATTTTTTTTTGTTTTATTTTTGGTCCAATGTGGCTCTTTCAACGTTTTGGGTTGCCGACCCCTGTCCTCGTCCTTGAAAATGAAAGGCTCCAAATTCATATGAGGGTTCTGCTGTTTCTAGGAATTTACTGCAGAAAATATTTGATCACTCCCAAGTTTTGACCTAAACCCCAGGGTCGCTCTGATGTCCTCCGTGGGGGGGGATTTGGCCCTTGAGCTGCCAGGTGAAAATCCCTGCGTCAGTGTAAGCTGCAGCAGTTAATGGTGAGCCTCGAATCATTTTACTACAGTTTTGCTTAAGTGTGATATGATGCTACCTTGATCCCCGACATCAGCATGCTTCCTGCTCCACGCCGCCGACACCTGCGCGTCTGCAGCCGGCTGACACCTGTCGAACTGAAAGCGCAGTCGGTGAGACGGTGATGAAAAGCAAGTGCATAATCTAACACAAGCGGTTGACATGTTGCGCTTCCCTCATAACGACACTGTGATCACAGGGCGCTCTCGCTTTAACACGACAAGACAAATCACCCGCGGCTTTAATAATTCACCTGAGTAGCGCCGGGGCTCCACTTCGGGCGCTACTCCTCGCGCGATATTAGCTCTGACGGCAGCTCGCGGAGGCTGCCTTTGTTCCATCGCCGTCTAAGAGTCCTGATGCGCTCCTCGCAGGATGACACGTCTCAGCGCAGTCGTTTGCGCACGAGTGTGACATCTCTCCGAATGCCTGATCGTTTGTAGTGACATCAAAGGAGACTCGCTGTGTTTGCTTCCGATGGCGGTCAGGTAGGATCTCATCAGCGCCAGGTTTGATCAGAGCAAGGGCGTGAAGAGGCGACGGGAGATGAAGCGTTTGAGACAAAGCTTCTCATGAGGGCGCTGGCGGTCGTCCCGCTCATCAGCCCGGGAGGAGCTGCAGGGCACAATTAATAGGGCAGCTGCTACATGTCCGCTAAAAGACCCTTTTCTACTTCACGGTACCGACTTGGCCTGCCATGACCATACTTGCCAACCTTGAGACCTCCAAATTCGGGAGATTTGGAGTGAGGTGGGCGGGGTCGGGGGGCTGGGTTAAGGGGGGAGGGGTTTATTTATAGCTAGAATTCACTGAAATTCAAGTATTTCTTATGTATATATATATATATTTATTTATAAATAAAATAAATACTTGAATTTCAGTGAATGCTAGCTATATATATATATATATATATATGTATATATATATATATATATATGTACCGTATTTTCCGCACTATTAGCCGCACCTAAAAACCACAAATTTACTCAAAAGCTGACAGTGCGGCTTATAACCCGGTGCGCTTTATATATGGATTAATATTAAGATTCATTTTCATAAAGTTTAGGTCTCGCAACTACAGCCGCCATCTTTTTTCCCCGTAGAACAGGAAGCGCTTCTTCTTCTACGCCAAGCAACCGCCAAGGTAAGCACCCGCCCCCATAGAAGAGGAAGCGTTTCTTCTTCTACTGTAAGCAACCACCCGCCCCCGTAGAAGAAGAAGAAGCGCGCGGATATTACGTTTCATTTCCTTTGTGTGTTTACATCTGTAAAGACCACAAAATGGCTCCTACTAAGCGACAGGTTTCCGGTTCATGCAAAGACGCAATCTCTCCATCCGCACACGGACTACTATTTCACAGCAACTGCCTAAAGACTTTCAAGAAAAGCTGGCTACTTTCCGTGCATATTGTAAAAACAAGATAGCTGAAAAAAAGATCCGGCCAGAGAACATTATCAACATGGACGAGGTTCCACTGACTTTTGATATTCCTGTGAACCGCACTGTGGATACAACGGGAGCACGTACGGTGAATATTCGCACCACAGGGAATGAGAAGTCATCCTTCACTGTGGTTCTAGCTTGCCATGCTAATGGCCAGAAACTTCCACCCATGGTGATATTCAAAAGGAAGACCTTGCCAAAAGAGACCTTTCCAGCCGGCGTCATCATAAAAGCTAACTCGAAGGGATGGATGGATGAAGAAAAGGTGAGCGAGTGGTTAAGGTAAGTTTACGCGAAGAGGCCGGGTGGCTTTTTTCACGCAGCTCCGTCCATGTTGATATACGACTCCATGCGCGCCCACATCACGCTGGTTTTTAATATATTATTAAAGTTTGACTGACCTATCTGACTGTTTTTTTGACATTCCCTTTAGCGCAGTTAGATGCGGCTTATAACACGGGGCGGCTTATAGGTGGACAAAGTTTTGAAATATGCCGTTCATTGTAGGCGCGGCTTATAACCCAGGGCGGCTTATGGTGCGGAAAATACGGTATATCCGAATTTAAGTTGTACTTCTTCCATTTCTTTGTCATATTTGAAAACAGCTCGTGTTTCCCATTTCTTCTCTTGATGCTCTGTCAGCAAGTATACTGTGTGTGTTAACCTTGAGTTCTTTGGAATGTATTATGGCTAGGGAGACGTTGTGCTTGTATTATGGCTAGGGAGGGAGAAGAAAAAGAGGGGTTTTGGGCGTTGGGGAGAGAGACCATTTTGGGAGGCGCAATAGAATGTTCTAGGGTTAGACTGGTCTCAATCAAAATGTATATTGGCAAAGCTTTGAAAATATACAACAAAATACCTATTCTGTCTCTGGTGGTTTTTCAACTCAGCTTTAAGTGTTGTAAAGAGTTTGGGAGCGAATTGTGACTTGAATTCCCTGGGAGGAACAACTGGTCCAAAACGCAACAATATATATATATATATATATATATATATATATACACACATTAGGGATGTCCGATAATGGCTTTTTGCCGATATCCGATATTCCAATATTGTCCAACTCTTTAATTACCGATACCGATGTCAACCGATACCGATATCAACCGTTACCGACATATACAGTCGTGGAATTAACACATTATTATGCCTAATTTCCTTGTTGCCCTCAGTCTCATCTTGGATAAAATTCACCCCAAAAAATTCTGCATTATGAAAAGAGGGCTTTCTGCAGTGTTCCATTTCCTTGTTGCCCTCAGTCTTCCCTTGGATATAATTCACACAAAAAAATTCTGCATAAGAAAGATAGAACTTTTCTTTCTGTCAGTCCTGTTCACTTTGCTGCAGCACTCCAGTTCCGTGTTGCCCTCAGTCTCTTCTTGAGTACTATTCATACAAAAAATTCTGGATATGAAAATCGGAGCTTTTTATTCCGTCACTCCTGTCCACTTTGCCGCACAGCCCATTTCCTTGTTGCCCTCAGTCTCATCTTGGATAAAATAAACCCCAAAAAATTCTGCATAATGAAAAGAGGGCTTTCTGCAGTGTTCCATTTTCTTGTTGCCCTCAGTCTTCCCTTGGATATAATTCACACAAAAAAATTCTGCATAAGAAAGATAGAACTTTTCTTTCTGTCAGTCCTGTTCACTTTGCTGCAGCACTCCAGTTCCGTGTTGCCCTCAGTGTCTTCTTGGATACAATTCATACGAAATATTCTCCATATGGAAATCAGAGCTTTTTTACTCCTGTCAACTTTGCTGCAGTGCCCCATTTCTCTGTTGCCCTCAGTCCCTCAGGAGACTTTTAAAGGGGAACATTATCACCAGACCTATGTAAGCGTCAATATATACCTTGATGTTGCAGAAAAAAGACCTTTTTTTTTTTAACCGATTTCCGAACTCTAAATGGGTGAATTTTGGCGAATTAAACGCCTTTCTATTATTCGCTCTCGGAGCGATGACGTCACATCGGGAAGCAATCCGCCATTTTCTCACTTTCGTCGGTGTGTTGTCGGAGGGTGTAACAACACGAACAGGGACGGATTCAAGTTGCACCAGTGGCCCAAAGATGCGAAAGTGGCAAGAAATTGGACGAAATTTGTTCAAAATACGAGGCTGTGGGGAAAGCCGACGAAATGGTCAGTCGTTTGTTCCGCACACTTTACCGACGAAAGCTATGCTACGACAGAGATGGCAACCGTCCCTTATGCCACCGAAGATGATCAAGAGAAGAATATCGACCCTAGCTTCCCTGGCCTGCTGACATCAACTCCAAAACTGGACAGATCAGCTTTCAGGAAAAGAGAGCGGATGAGGGTATGTCTACAGAATATATTAATTGATGAAAACTTTATTCATTACTCGCGGTTTTACGTAAATTATTATACATAAACTGTGTTTACCAATAATTTAGCTTAAAAACGTTTATTTTTTTCAATCATTCGAGTACATTCGGGTAGTCTTGTGTAATGCAGTATTTTGTGTCTATTTAGGTATGGTTAACCTGAGTGCTGAAATCGTGGAAAAATATATGTTCTGAAATGGGCTGTCTGCACTCTCAAAGTGCATGTTGTTGCCAAATGTATTTCATATGCTGTAAACCTAGTTCATAGTTGTTAGTTTCCTTTAATGCCAAACAAACACATACCAATCGTTGGTTAGAAGGCGATCGCCGAATTCGTCCTGGCTTTCTCCCGTGTCGCTGGCTGTCGTGTCGTTTTCGTCGGTTTCGCTTGCATACGGTTCAAACCGATATGGCTCAATAGCTTCAGTTTCTTCTTCAATTTCGTTTTCGCTACCTGCCTCCACCTCGGATTCAGGAGGAACAGTGTGGTTTTCGTCCTGGTCGTGGAACTGTGGACCAGCTCTATACTCTCGGCAGGGTCCTTGAGGGTGCATGGGAGTTTGCCCAACCAGTCTACATGTGTTTTGTGGACTTGGAGAAGGCATTCAACCGTGTCCCTCGGGAAGTCCTGTGGGGAGTGCTCAGAGAGTATGGGGTATCGGACTGTCTGATTGTGGCAGTTCGCTCCCTGTATGATCAGTGCCAGAGCTTGGTCCGCATTGCCGGTAGTAAGTCGGACACGTTTCCAGTGAGGGTTGGACTCCGCCAAGGCTGCCCTTTGTCACCGATTCTGTTCATAACTTTTATGGACAGAATTTCTAGGCGCAGTCAAGGCGTTGAGGGGATCCGGTTTGGTGGCTGCAGGATTAGATCTCTGCTTTTTGCAGATGATGTGGTCCTGATGGCTTCATCTGGCCAGGATCTTCAGCTCTCACTGGATCGGTTCGCAGCTGAGTGTGAAGCGACTGGGATGAGAATCAGCACTTCCAAGTCCGAGTCCATGGTTCTCGCCAGGAAAAGGGTGGAGTGCCATCTCCGGGTTGGGGAGGAGATCTTGCCCCAAGTGGAGGAGTTCAAGTACCTCGGAGTCTTGTTCACGAGTGAGGGAAGAGTGAATCGTGAGATCGACAGGCGGATCGGTGCGGCGTCTTCAGTAATGCGGACGCTGTATCGATCCGTTGTGGTGAAGAAGGAGCTGAGCCGGAAGGCAAAGCTCTCAATTTACCGGTCGATCTACGTTCCCATCCTCACCTATGGTCATGAGCTTTGGGTTATGACCGAAAGGACAAGATCACGGGTACAAGCGGCCCAAATGAGTTTCCTCCGCCGGGTGGCGGGGCTCTCCCTTAGAGATAGGGTGAGAAGCTCTGCCATCCGGGAGGAGCTCAAAGTAAAGCCGCTGCTCCTCCACATGGAGAGGAGCCAGATGAGGTGGTTCGGGCATCTGGTCAGGATGCCACCCGAACGCCTCCCTAGGGAGGTGTTTAGGGCACGTCCGACCGGTAGGAGGCCGCGGGGAAGACCCAGGACACGTTGGGAAGACTATGTCTCCCGGCTGGCCTGGGAACGCCTCGGGGTCCCACAGGAAGAGCTGGACGAAGTGGCTGGGGAGAGGGAAGTCTGGGCTTCCCTGCTTAGGCTGCTGCCCCCGCGACCCGACCTCGGATAAGCGGAAGAAGATGGATGGATGGATGGATACCTGCCTCCACACTACAACCATCCGTTTCAATACATGCGTAATCTGTTGAATCGCTTAAGCCGCTGAAATCCGAGTCTGAATCCGAGCTTGCTGTTCTACCCGCCATGTTTGTTTGTATCGGCATCACTGTGTGACGTCACAGGAAAATGGACGGGTGTATATAACGATGGTTAAAATCAGGCACTTTGAAGCTTTTTTTAGGGATATTGCGTGATGGGTAAAATTTTGAAAAAAACTTCGAAAAATAAAATAAGCCACTGGGAACTGATTTTTAATGGTTTTAACCCTTCTGAAATTGTGATAATGTTCCCCTTTAAAAACGCGTACCATGACTTCTGCGAGCAAAAGACTGGGCCGCAATCACACTTCCTGCGCCTCACTTAATGCCTACATTGTGGAAACTCTTGTACTTCCCTGGACCATACCGTTAAACCCTTACTAATTACCAGTGTTGGGTTAGTTACTGAAAACCAGTAATTAGTTAGTTACTAGTTACTTTATTTCAAAAGTAACTCAGTTACTAACTCAGTTACTTACACCAAAAAGTAATGCGTTACTGTGAAAAGTAACTATTTAGTTACTTCTTTTTCCCTCCACCCTTTTTTTAAGGCTCCCATTAATGCCTATTTAGCCTTCATTTCAACTGAACTCTGCAAAGCAATGTGCTCTACATACAACACACAAAGACAAAGATATGTTTCAAAGGGCCAATTTATTTCAGGCCAGAACAAATTGACAAAACTATTTTAAATAGCTGCAACATAATGGCACTTTAACTTTCACTTTAAGTAGATGGGATCTTTGATCCAAGACACAACTTACATTTAACTAAAATGTTATTTTCTTTGTGCTCGACAAAAGAAAAGTATTGAGAATGTCTCCATGTTAAGAAACTCGACTTCTGGCTTCGCCATGATGTCTTGTTAGTTGTTATGAGAGTAGCGTATGTGTGTGTGTGTGTGTGGCCCTTTAAGATATGACAGCATGTGAGGTGAGTGACGTCAGTGAGTGAGTGGGCGAGAGAGGTGAGGGACCGGCGACAGTGAGTGCGTGCAGGTGCTCTAGCTTGGTGGATGGCTGCGTCCAATAAAGTCACAAAGTTGCAACAAACCGCCAGTTTTGTCATTCACCCTCAGCTGTAAAGACCCACTGCCGGGTAAAGTGAAGGTTGTTAGCGCCGAAGACATACATAGGCCCTGGAGGAACGTCTCCCCTGCGCTCCTCAACTGCGATATGGGAGTCCCCCCCGCCCCCACCTACACAAAGCACGCCTTTTCTTTTCCACCGCTGCAATAAAACACACTCAGATCTTCTGTTTCTAGCCGATACTACATGAAAAATAACGTAAAATAACGCAGTAACGCATCATGTAGTAACGGTAACTGAGTTACTGAATATAAAAAATAACGCGTTAGATTACTAGTTATCGCCGAAACTAACGGCGTTACAGTAACGCGTTAGTCCCAACACTGCTAATTACGCCTCAAAACAAAAGGGGAGACTCACCTTTCTCTCGTGTCGTCTGTGATGCATCGTCCCTGAGGGCGCGCCGTTGAGGCTGTCCGAGTATTCTTCACTGTGGAGAAAGTTGAAGTTCATTACAGCTGCCAACTCTTTTAAGCATGTGCACCACCCTTGGACCCAAAATCCAATTTGACTTTTATGGTGAATTTAGTTGACTTGAAGCAAAATATGTGCATTTCAAAGCTCTCCTCCTACCTCTTAACAGGAAATCAATGACCCCATCCAATTTCTAAGCTGGAAGTGTAAATGTGGGGTGTAAATGAAGTGAAAAACCGCGGCGTCTGTTGCCGACGGTGAATGCATCAACATGTCTGAGAGCGGCTGTGGCCTTCATTAGCCTTCCAACGTGTGACAGACGTGTGTGAGAGGCTCGGCTGAGCGCAGCCGAGCAAAGTTGCCTCTGATGGACACGCGGCACAAACACACACACACACGTACACACACGTTTATTGACAGTGACCTTTGACGGGAAGGTGGAAGCCAGTGACATTTACGCTGGTGGGTTTATTAAGGTGGAGCCTGGGAGAAGCAGCGGAGGTAAAGACCACAGGAAGAAGGGATCTAACGGGAACATGACAAGGCCGCAGGCTAGTTAGGGTTAAATCTGGGTCTCAGACGGACAAGCAAATTGGTATCCAAACAGTGTGTCGCGGACTGGTGGTGGGCGGCCTGCACCTTTACATCGCTAACACACTTCTTGTATATTTATTAGGGCTGTCAAAGTTAACGCGATAATAACGCGTTGACCAGGCCTGGGCATTCTACGGCCCGCGGGCCACATCCGGCCCTTTGTGCGTCCCTGTCCGGAATCTGTCTGATGAAGCGCGCGCAAGGGAGGCTGATGCGTTGATGGTGAAACTGCAAACCCAACAAGGACTTTTTGCCAAATATCACACCCCCAGAGATACAGCCATCAGGACAAGTTACGTCATTTCTCACAAAATCGCCAGAAAAAGTAAGGCGTTTTCTGACGGAGAGTTTATTAAGGAGTGCTTATTGGACTCTGTTGCTCTGATATGTCCGGAGAAGAGGGGCGCATTTGAGAACGTGTCACTCTCCCGACGCACTGTAACGAGGCGAGTTGAGACCATCGCTGGAAACTTGGAACTTCAGCTGAAGAACAGAACGGCCGACTTTGACTGTTTTTCGCTGGCTTTGGATGAGAGCTGCGATGTACGTGACACCGCCCAGCTGCTCATCTTCTTACGTGGGATAACTGCAGACTTTCAAATCACGGAGGAGCAGGCAGCCATGCAGTCAATTAAAGAGAGGTAATGACTTGTTCACATAGGTAAATGCGTGTTTGGACATGTTAGGACTGAAATGGGACAAGCTGGCAGGTGTGACAACAGATGGTTGTCCAAATCTGACGGGGGAAAATGTTGGACTTTTAAAGAGGATGCAGGATAAAGTGACAGAAATGGACATTTTTGCATTGTATTATACATCAGGAAGTGTTGTGTACGACAGTGTTAAAAATAAAAGCATCAAAAGCATGCTGCTTTTGTATAAAGTTAAGTTAGGTTAAATAAAATTATTATTATTTATCTTACGGTATATCAAAAATAATTTGAGCAAAATTGAATTGAAATATTGTCGGTGTGGCCCTCCAGCAGTGCTCAGTTTGCTCATGCGGCCCTCGGTAAAAATGAATTGCCCACCCCTGGTCTAGGGTAAGCTTATTAATGATACCTGCGATTGTCGCGATTCATTTTGAGTTAACTGTGAACAATGCAATTAATCACGATTAAATATTTTAATCGTTTGACAGCCCTAATATTTATAAAAAATTACGACAAGATGATAATCTGATCTCTGTGACGTGTCAAGAAGACTCTTTTTTTTTTAAACCCACAGGTGTTTTGAACTAAAAACAGGAACAACTAACTCCTTTTTGCAGCTCCCTTATAGGAAAGCTGAATTATGGTGAGGAAAAAACAAGTAAAATTAAAGCTGCAAGCAGCGATGGACGGGACCGACTTTGACGGCACATAAAATCCAAACCGAAACAGTGATTAAAACTCTTTAGTCAACTTTTAATCAGAAGGGTTCAATCTCTCTCCTGTGCTAGTTTGAAGCCGACACGACAAACGCGCTCAGAGGAGATAATGTTTGAAAAAAGGTGACAGGTTTTTACAAAACTTTTGTTTTGAAGGGGGAATTGCAAACTTCCTGTTGATTTTTGCTTGGGGTTGTCAATATATGAAATGTAGGTCTAAGTAAGACCTACATAGAAGTTTTTGTTTCATGTCTCTAAGACATTCCTACTGGAAGTTACGGGCAGTTTTGTCTGAGTTTTCCTCCTAGGAGCAGTTGTGTCTGTGTTTTCTTCCTAGGGGGCGCTAGAGCGCAATTTTGAGTTTTGGGGTTGGGTTTTTTATAAGATCGCAATTTTTGCCAGTCCTGATGTGTGTGTCCAGTTTGGTGAGTTTTGAAGCATGTTAAAGGGGTCAAATTACAGCTCAAAGAGGCAGAAGTGACTGTTTTTACTAAAATGTTGTTTTGAAGGGGGAATTGCCAACTTCTTGTTGATTTTTGCTGAAGCATGTTAAAGTATGAAATCTAGGTCTATGTCAGACCTACATAGAGGTTTTTGTTTCATGTCTCTACGACATTCCTACCGGAAGTTACCATTAGTTTTGTCTGTATTTCTTCCTAGGGGGCGCTTGAGCGCAATTTTGAGTTTTGGGGTTTGGTTTTTTTATTGGATGGCAATTTTTGCCAGTCCTGATGTGTGGGTCAAATATGGTGAGTTTTAAAGCATGTTAAAGGGGTCAAATTAGAGCTCAAAGAGGCGGCGGAATAATAATAATAATTAAAGCTGCAAGCAGCATTGGTCGGGCCCGCGTATTTGGCAGGTGCTAGTCCTAAGTGTCCCAATACTTTTGTCAAGTTTTAGTCCCAAGTGTCCCAATACTTTTGTCCAGTGTAAGTGTCCCAATACTTTTGTCCAGTGGTAGTCCTAAGTTTCCCAATACTGTTGTCTACTTTTAGTCGTAAGTGTCCCAATACTTTTGTCAAGTTGTAGTCCCAAGTGTCCCAATACTTTTGTCCAGTTTTCGGCATAAGTGTCACAATACTTTTGTCCAGTGGTAGTCATAAGTGTCACAATACTTTTGTCTAGTGTACCTACCTAGTCTGCATTGTGTGGGCACGCTGGTGCATCCTGCTTTTAAGCAGCCATCTTAAAAAAACAGCAGCATCAGCGCAGCAGTTCTTTGAAGGGTCATAAAATCAAAACCGGAGCAGGTATCAAAACTCTTTCGCCAACTTTTAATCAGAAGGGTTCAATCTCTCTCCTGTGTTAGTTTGAAGCCGAAGCGACAAACACGCTCAGAGGAGATAATGTTTGAAGAAAGGTGACCGGTTTTTACAAAAATGTAGTGTTGAAGGGAGAATAGCAAACTTCCTGTAGATTTTTGCTGGGGGTTGTCAATTTATGAAATGTAGGTCTAAGTGAGACCTACGGAGAGGTTTTTGTTTCATGTCTCTCCGACCTTCCCGGTGGGAGTTACAGGCAGTTTAGTCATTTTTTTCTTCCGAGGAGCAGTTTTTTCTCCGTTTTATTCAAAAATTGCTCTAGAGCGCAATTTTTTAATTTGGGGTTAGGTTTCTTTATTAGATCGCAATGTGTGATGTGTGCGTTCAGTTTGGTGAGTTTTGAAGCGTGTTAAGGGGGTCAAATTACAGCTCAAAGAGGCAAAAGTTACTGTTTTTAATATTTTTTTGTCTTGAAGGGGGAATTGCCAACTTCCTGTTGATTTGAGCCTGAGGATGTACAATTATGAAAACTAGATCTAAGTCAGACCTACATAGAGGTTTTTGTTTCATGTCTCTCCGACCTTCCTAGTGGGAGTTACAGGCAGTCTAGTTTTTTTTTTCCTAGGGGGCGCTAGAGCGCAATTTTTATTTTTGGGGTTTGGTTTTTTTATCAAAAGGCAATTTTCGCAGGTCCTGACGTGTGCGTCAAATATGGTGAGTTTTGAAGCATGTTAAGTGGGTCAAATTGCAGCTCAAAGAGGCGGCCGGTATAATAATAATAATAAAACCTTAGAAATTCAATAGGTCCTAATGTCCCATTGCATAAGGACTCCCAGTGGGAGTCCTTATGCAATGGGCCATGCGGGCCCTAATAAAACGCACAAAATACAATAGGGTCCTCTGTCCCAAAGGGACATTGCGGTCCCTAATTATTGTCTTTTTATATCCATCTTCCCTGAAACACAAAGGATTCATCATCTGCAAAAACAGAAAAATTGTGCAGGCATTGAAATTGTCAATGCAGGGCTGTTGTGCCACTAAAATAATGAGCTCAGTAATACTTCTTCAGTGAATTTAACGCGGCTGGCACGGCTCTAATAACTCAAACACTCAACCCAAATATAGTTTTAGAATAGACTAGGAAGACAAGCACTTGTTGCCTATTTTCGTGCTACTCGCCAGGCATGCAAATTATAGCATTTGCAATTGTTTTTGTTGGTTTCATATAAACGGGGGATTGTTTTCTGGCGTAAAATTCATTCCATCACAGTAGTGAACACAGCAGGTAGTCACACCACAAAATAAAATGGTACAGTTGAAGAAACATCCATCAATTGCGTAGTACATATGAGAGTGTGAAAAAGACCGATTGTCTCTTATTAGAAGATTAGAGATTTATACATACAAATCAACAGGTGGCGCCAAACGACTTCTCCTCAAGCAAGTCAGACCTTTTCTTCCCGTCACTCACACACACACTAGGTGCCGGGTGCAGAATCTTCAAAATACTGTTGAGCAGCAAGGAAATATGATATCCTCTTCTGAATTTATATCAACCTGTTATTCCACTGATACTTAAATCATTAGGAACAAAAAAAAAAAGGAAAACATATTTTACTTATCAACAAGTGTTTAATGAGCACTTTAACGCAAAGTCACTATTAGACGAGGGATGGGTACCTTTCATATTTGAACAAATACATGGGTATTAGAGATGCGCGGATAGGCAATTATTTCATCCGCAACCGCATCAGAAAGTCGTCAACCATCCACCATCCACCCGATGTAACATTTGATCAGAACCGCACCCGCCCGTTGTTATATATCTAATATAGACGATGCAAGGCATAAGTGAGGTTATAAAGCTTTTGCCTGTTAAAGAAAGGAGACTGATCCAATACAGCACAGACATTCGCTTGCCACGCTGTCACGACCCAGACGCACACCAGTGCGCAATCATATGGGAGCCGCGCTGAGCGCACCTCCAAGCGCGTCTCGCTGCCGGCGACGGCCGGGTATATGGGCCCGACGCTCCAGCGCCATCCATTTTCAGGGCTAGTTGATTCGGCAGGTGGGTTGTTACACACTCCTTAGCGGGTTCCAACTTCCATGGCCACCGTCCTGCTGTCTATATCAACCAGGGTGAGCCCCACCCCTTTCGTGAGTGCACTGCGCGCGGAGTGACCCCTGTTACGCGCCCCCGGCAACAGGGGTGGCGGGCAGGTAAGCTGCGCGGGCGGAGTGCGCGGAGTGACCCCTGTTACGAGCCCCCGGCCACGGGGGTGGCGGGCAGGTAAGCTGCTTACCTGCTGCGCGTGACGCCGGCCGCGGCGAAGGCGGACGAGGCGGGGTGTCGGTGCGGTGGGTGCGGTGGTGACCCTGGACGTGCGTCGGGCCCTTCTTGCGGATCACCTCAGCTACGGCTCCCGGTGGCGTCCCTTCTCCGCTCCGTAAAAGTGTCCACCTCTTTTCTTTTTTTTTTTTCTGTTGTGGCATATGCAGCAGGTGCCTGCTCGTTTTTCGTATGTGGGTAACAACATTTAACTATGTATATATATTTCCCAATTGGTTTAACTGCCACCCGCCTGAATCTATTTAAAATCTAATTTTTTTTAATTTCAACCCCTCTACCCGACCCGACCCGACCCGCGGATAAAATCTAATTATTTTTAATTTCATCTGCCCGATCCGCGGATAATCCGCGGTTGTGCCCGCAAACCGCGCATCTCTAATGGATATACATATTGAAACTCATTTTTGGTACTTTTGTTTGTGTTCATGTGGTAATAAATATCCATTTGTTTAATAATAAAAACCTTTTTTTTTTTTTAATTACATGCATTCATTTCAGTTTGTCTTAGGTATGTTGCCAGAGTCAGAAAGTAGTCTTTGCCATTCAGTGGAATATGACAGTTTTGTCTTTTGTTGAGCCCTACGCAGTGTTTGTAGTGTAAATATTGTACTTATTACACACCGGCTGTTTGATTTTAACGTGCATCTTAGTTGTGGTTTTTATTAATGGGTTATACTTGTATAGCACTTTTTCTACCTTCAAGGTATTCAAAGCGCGTTGACACTATTTCCACATTCACCCATTCATACACACATTCACACACTGATGGCGGTTAGGGTTTAGGGTTAGGGTTAGAGTGGGTTAACCCTAACCCACTCTTAGGGGTGTAACGGTACGTGTATTTGTATTGAACCGTTTCGGTACGGGGGTTCCGGTTCGGTTCGGAGGTGTACCGAACGAGTTTCCACACGGACATATTAAGTAGCGTAACGCACGTTGTGTAAACAATGCACACCGAGGCACAACACACGGCATGCTAGCAGCTAACGGGCTAGGATAGACTGACCATACGTCCTCTTTTCACCGGACATGTCCTCTTTTGCGGGGCTGTCAGGGCGGAGTTTCTTAAATGCCTCAAATGTCCGGCATTTTGAGTTAGGGTTGCGTGTATTTTCAATGTACGTTCAGGGTTAAGAAGGGGTTAAAGACAAAACAAATTGTGAGGGAGGGGCAGAGACAGAGAGAGAGAGAGAGTTATGATAAACGCGCATGCGTCGCCAGGCTCTGCTTTTTATCCATAGATTTATCACATTTAATTTTTTATTATCTAAAGCAGGGGTGTCAAAAGTGTGCCCCGGAGGCCATTTTCGGCCCACAGCTAATGTTTTAAAGGCCCACGGCACATTCTAAAAATACTATTAAAATAAACAAAAACATAACAAAAGTGAAATAAAAAAGCTTAAAGGTTAAATGTCATTTAGAAAAAGTTGCAATGTTGACTAATAAAACAAAGCTGTTTTTTTTTTCAAACTATCATTGCTCAAAACATAATATTGAATCAAAATCAATGTTATTATGAATTATTGACCTATCCAAGGTTCCCATTACTTCACATCAAATATTCCACTAAGAAAAATATTTTTGGTGGAAGATTTTGCAAATTTGGTAAATAAATAACCCAAAAATTTATATTTTGTTGGCTTGTTACTGTACCGAAAATGAACCGAACCGTGACCTCTAAACCGAGGTACGTACCGAACCGAAATTATTGTGTACCGTTACACCCCTACATTCAGTGGAATGTGACAGTTTTGTCTTTTGTTGAGCCCTACTGTATGCAGTGTTTATACTGTACATATTGTACTTATTACACACCGGCTGTTTGATTTTAACGTGCATCTTAGCTGTGGTTTTTATTAGCAAATTTGGAGGTGTCGATATAAAATAGCTAATGCTAATCAGTAGCATCCATGTGGCATGCTGACTGTAGTATTGACAGGAATTTGGTACCCATCCCTACAGTAAGGAAGGGATTTATGTGGCCCCATTCCTGGGTGGAACTCGCATGAGTGGAGTGTTTTAAGTCTCGTCTTAAGGCGCACTTTTATTCTTTGGCTTTTAACACTATGTGAATTGTGTGGTCCTCTGTCCTCTGTTGTTCTGTGTTTTTTTTTTTTAATAAATTTTGATTTCCATTCACTGTTTTAATTGTTTTTTCCCTTTAAAATCGTTTTTAATCATATTTATTTTTATATTGGTTTTATATTTATTTATTTTGTGTTTTTATTCAGTCATTGGTGGAGCTAAGGATAATATTTGAACATTGTTTTTAATATTGTTGTGCAGCACTTTGGAAACATTTTTGTTGTTTAAATGTGCTATATAAATAAAGTGGATTGGGTAATCATTTTGCAATGCAGTCTGCTGAAAATGATGGAAAGTGCCACTTTACATAGCAAGTGGCGCTGTGGTCAAAGTTGGAATTGCCACAAAACACAATTTAAGATATTAAACACTCTACTGCCGTTTCACAGCTCAATGTGTCACGTTGTGTCAGGTAAACCAAGACGAATGAGGCCATAAGAAACCCCTTAATCCGGCAAGAAATCTGCGTTCAAAGAAATCTGGCTTATTAGTGATTCCCAGAGCGCAAAAAAAGTCTGCGGGCTATAGAGCGTTTTCTATTGGGGCTCCAGTACTATGGAATGCCCTCCCGGTAACAGTTAGAGATGCTACCTCAGTAGAGGCATTTAAGTCCCATCTTAAAACTCATTTGTATACTCTAGCCTTTAAATAGACCCCCTTTTTTAGACCAGTTGATCTGCCGTTTCTTTTCTTTTCTGCTCTGCCCCCCTCTCCCTTGTGGAGGGGGACACAGGTCCGGTGGCCATGGATGACGTGCTGGCTGACCAGAGTCGGGACCCGGGGTGGACCGCTCGCCTGTGCATCGATTGGGAACATCTCTGCGCTGCTGACCCGTCTCCGCTCGGGATGGTCTCCTGCTTGCCCCACTATGGACTGGACTCTCACTATTATGCTAGATCCACTATGGACTGGACTCTCACTATTATGTTAGATCCACTATGGACTGGACTCTCACACTATTATGTTAGATCCACTATGGACTGGACTCTCACTATTATGTTAGATCCACTATGGACTGGACTCTCACTATTATGCTAGATCCACTATGGACTGGACTCTCACTATTATGTTAGATCCACTATGGACTGGACTCTCACTGAGTACCTTGAAGGTAGAAAAGCGCTATACAAGTACAACCCATTCATCATTTATTATGTTAGATCCACTATGGACTGCACTCTCACTATTATGTTAGATCCACTATGGACTGGACTTTCACACTATTATGTTGGATCCACTATGAACTGGACTCTCACTATTATGTTAGATCTACTATGAACTGGACTCTCACTATTATGTTAGATCCACTATGGACTGCACTCTCACTATTATGTTAGATCCACTATGGACTGGACTCTCACTATTATGTTGGATCCACTATGGACTGGACTCTCACTATTATGTTAGATCCACTATGGACTGCACTCTCACTATTATGTTAGATCCACTATGGACTGGACTTTCACTAATATGCTAGATCCACTATGGACTGGACTCTCACTATTATGTTAGATCCACTATGGACTGAACTTTCACTATTATGTTAAATCCACTATGGACTGGACCCTCACTATTATGTTAGATCCACTATGGACTGCACTCTCACTATTATGTTAGATCCACTATGGACTGGACTCTCACACTATTATGTTAGATCCACTATGGACTGGACTCTCACTATTATGTTAGATCCACTATGGACTGCACTCTCACTATTATGTTAGATCCACTATGAACTGGACTCTCACACTATTATGTTAGATCCACTATGGACTGGACTCTCACTATTATGTTAGATCCACTATGGACTGGACTCTCACTAGTATGTTAGATCCACTATGGACTGCACTCTCACTATTATGTTAGATCCACTATGGACTGGACTCTCACTATTATGTTAGATCCACTACGGACTGGACTCTCACTATTATGTTAGATCCACTATGGACTGCACTCTCACTATTATGTTAGATCCACTATGGACTGGACTCTCACACTATTATGTTAGATCCACTATGGACTGGACTCTCACTATTATGTTAGATCCACTATGGACTGGACTCTCACACTATTATGTTAGATCCACTATGGACTGGACTCTCACTATTATGTTAGATCCACTATGGACTGGACTCTCACTATTATGTTAGATCCACTATGGACTGGACTCTCACTATTATGTTAGATCCACTATGGACTGGACTCTCACTATTATGTTAGATCCACTATGGACTGGACTCTCACACTATTATGTTAGATCCACTATGGACTGGACTCTCACACAATTATGTTAGATCCACTATGGACTGGACTCTCACTATTATGTTAGATCCACTATGGACTGGACTCTCACACTATTATGTTAGATCCACTATGGACTGGACTCTCACACAATTATGTTAGATCCACTATGGACTGGACTCTCACAATATTATGCTAGATCCACTATGGATTGCACTCTCACTATTATGTTAGATCCACTATGGACTGGACTCTCACACTATTATGTTAGATCCACTATGGACTGGACTCTCACTATTATGTTAGATCCACTATGGACTGCACTCTCACTATTATGTTAGATCCACTATGGACTGGACTCTCACTATTATGTTAGATCCACTATGGACTGCACTCTCACTATTATGTTAGATCCACTATGGACTGGACTCTCACACTATTATGTTAGATCCACTATGGACTGGACTCTCACACAATTATGTTAGATCCACTATGGACTGGACTCTCACAATATTATGCTAGATCCACTATGGACTGCACTCTCACTATTATGTTAGATCCACTATGGACTGGACTCTCACACTATTATGTTAGATCCACTATGGACTGGACTCTCACTATTATGTTAGATCCACTATGGACTGGACTCTCACTATTATGTTAGATCCACTATGGACTGGACTCTCACTATTATGTTAGATCCACTATGGACTGGACTCTCACTATTATGTTAGATCCACTATGGACTGGACTCTCACTATTATGTTAGATCCACTATGGACTGGACTCTCACTATTATGTTAGATCCACTATGGACTGGACTCTCACACTATTATGTTAGATCCACTATGGACTGGACTCTCACACAATTATGTTAGATCCACTATGGACTGGACTCTCACAATATTATGCTAGATCCACTATGGACTGCACTCTCACTATTATGTTAGATCCACTATGGACTGGACTCTCACACTATTATGTTAGATCCACTATGGACTGGACTCTCACTATTATGTTAGATCCACTATGGACTGCACTCTCACTATTATGTTAGATCCACTATGGACTGGACTCTCACTATTATGTTAGATCCACTATGGACTGCACTCTCACTATTATGTTAGATCCACTATGGACTGAACTTTCACAATATTATGCTAGATCCACTATGGACTGGACTCTCACTATTATGTTAGATCCACCATTGACTGGACTCTCACTATTATGTTAGATCCACTATGGACTGGACTCTCTCACTATTATGTTAGATCCACTATGGAATGGACTCTCACTATTATGTTAGATCCACTATGGACTGGACTCTCACTATTATGTTAGATCCACTATGGACTGGACTCGCACACTAGTATGTTAGATCCACTATGGACTGGACTTTCACACTATTATGTTAGACCCACTATGGACTGGACTCTCACTATTATGTTAGATCCACTATGGACTGCACTCTCACTATTATGTTAGATCCACTATGGACTGGACTCTCACAATATTATGCTAGATGCACTATGGACTGGACTCTCACTATTATGTTAGATCTACTATGGACTGCACTCTCACTATTATGTTAGATCCACTATGGACTGGACTCTCACTATTATGTTAGATCCACTATGGACTGGACTCTCACAATATTATGCTAGATGCACTATGGACTGGACTCTCACTATTATGTTAGATCCACTATGGACTGGACTCTCACTATTATGTTAGATCCACTATGGACTGGACTCTCACTATTATGTTAGATCCACTATGGACTGGACTCTCACTATTATGTTAGATCCACTATGGACTTCACTCTCACTATTATGTTAGATCCACTATGGACTGGACTCTCACTATTATGTTAGATCCACTATGGACTGGAGTCTCACAATATTATGCTAGATGCACTATGGACTGGACTCTCACTATTATGTTAGATCTACTATGGACTGCACTCTCACTATTATGTTAGATCCACTATGGACTGGACTCTCACTATTATGTTAGATCCACTATGGACTGGACTCTCACAATATTATGCTAGATGCACTATAGACTGGACTCTCACTATTATGTTAGATCCACTATGGACTGGACTCTCACTATTATGTTAGATCCACTATGGACTGGACTCTCACAATATTATGCTAGATGCACTATGGACTGGACTCTCACTATTATGTTAGATCTACTATGGACTGCACTCTCACTATTATGTTAGATCTACTATGGACTGCACTCTCACTATTATGTTAGATCCACTATGGACTGGACTCTCACTATTATGTTAGATCCACTATGGACTTCACTCTCACTATTATGTTAGATCCACTATGGACTGGACTCTCACTATTATGTTAGATCCACTATGGACTGGACTCTCACAATATTATGCTAGATGCACTATGGACTGGACTCTCACTATTATGTTAGATCTACTATGGACTGCACTCTCACTATTATGTTAGATCCACTATGGACTGGACTCTCACTATTATGTTAGATCCACTATGGACTGGACTCTCACAATATTATGCTAGATGCACTATGGACTGGACTCTCACTATTATGTTAGATCTACTATGGACTGCACTCTCACTATTATGTTAGATCCACTATGGACTGGACTCTCACTATTATGTTAGATCCACTATGGACTGGACTCTCACAATATTATGCTAGATGCACTATGGACTGGACTCTCACTATTATGTTAGATCCACTATGGACTGGACTCTCACTATTATGTTAGATCCACTATGGACTGGACTCTCACTATTATGTTAGATCCACTATGGACTTCACTCTCACTATTATGTTAGATCCACTATGGACTGGACTCTCACTATTATGTTAGATCCACTATGGACTGGACTCTCACAATATTATGCTAGATGCACTATGGACTGGACTCTCACTATTATGTTAGATCTACTATGGACTGCACTCTCACTATTATGTTAGATCCACTATGGACTGGACTCTCACTATTATGTTAGATCCACTATGGACTGGACTCTCACAATATTATGCTAGATGCACTATGGACTGGACTCTCACTATTATGTTAGATCCACTATGGACTGGACTCTCACTATTATGTTAGATCCACTATGGACTGGACTCTCACTATTATGTTAGATCCACTATGGACTTCACTCTCACTATTATGTTAGATCCACTATGGACTGGACTCTCACTATTATGTTAGATCCACTATGGACTGGACTCTCACTATTATGTTAGATCCACTATGGACTGGACTCTCACTATTATGTTAGATCAACCAATGTTTATTTTTCAATGAATGTTTATTTATATAGCCCTAAATCACAAGTGTCTCAAAGGGCTGCACAAGCCACAACGACATCCTCGGTACAGAGCCCACATAAGGGCAAGGAAAAACTCACCCCAGTGGGACGTCGATGTGAATGACTATGAGAAACCTTGGAGAGGACCGCATATGTGGGTAACCCCCCCCCCTCTAGGGGAGACCGAAAGCAATGGATGTCGAGTGGGTCTGACATAATATTGTGAGAGTCCAGTCCATAGTGGATCCAACATAATAGTAAGAGTCCAGTCCATAGTGGGGCCAGCAGGACACCATCCCGAGCGGAGACGGGTCAGCAGCGCAGAGATGTTCCCAGCCAATGCACAGGCGAGCGGTCCACCCCGGGTCCCGACTCTGGACAGCCAGCAGGATCCGTAGCAGATCCACTATGGACTGGACTCTCACTATTATGTTAGATCTACTATGAACTGGACTCTCACTATTATGTTAGATCCACTATGGACTGGACTCTCACTATTATGCTAGATCCACTATGGACTGGACTCTCACTATTATGTTAGATCTACTATGAACTGGACTCTCACTATTATGTTAGATCTACTATGAACTGGACTCTCACTATTATGTTAGATCCACTATGGACTGGACTCTCACTATTATGTTAGATCTACTATGAACTGGACTCTCACTATTATGTTAGATCCACTATGGACTGGACTCTCACTATTATGTTAGATCCACTATGGACTGGACTCTCACTATTATGTTAGATCCACTATGGACTGGACTCTCACTAATATGTTAGATCCACTATGGACTGGACTCTCATTATTATGTTAGATCCACTATGGACTGCACTCTCACTATTATGTTAGATCCACTATGGACTGGACTCTCACTGTTATGTTAGATCCACTATGGACTGGACTCTCACACTATTATGTTAGATCCACTATGGACTGGACTCTCACACTATTATGTTAGATCCACTATGGACTGGACTCTCACACTATTATGTTAGATCCACTATGGACTGGACTCTCACACTATTAAGTTAGATCCACTATGGACTGGACTCTCACACTATTATGTTAGATCCACTATGGACTGGACTCTCACTATTATGTTAGATCCAGGGGGGACGGCGTGGCGAAGTTGGGAGAGTGGCCGTGCCAGCAATCTGAGGGTTACTGGTTCAATCCCCACCTTCTACCATCCTAGTCACGTCCGTTGTGTCCTTGAGCAAGACACTTCACCCTTGCTCCTGATGGGACTGGTTAGCGCCGTGCATGGCAGCTCCCGCCATCAGTGTGTGAATGGGTGAATGTGGAAAATAGTGTCAAAGCGCTTTGAGTTCCTTAAAAAGGTAGAAAAGCGCTATACAAGTACGACCCATTTACCATTTACCATCCACTATGGACTGGACTCTCACTATTATGTTAGATCCTCTATGGACTGGACTCTCACTATTATGTTAGATCCACTATGGACTGGACTATCACTATTATGTTAGATCCACTATGGACTGGACTCTCACTATTATGTTAGATCTACTATGAACTGGACTCTCACTATTATGTTAGATCCACTATGGACTGGACTCTCAAACTATTATGTTAGATCCACTATGGACTGGACTTTCACACTATTATGTTAGACCCACTATGGACTGGACTCTCACTATTATGTTAGATCCACTATGGACTGGACTCTCACTATTATGTTAGATCCACTATGGACTGGACTCTCACTATTATGTTAGATCCACTATGGACTGGACTTTCACAATATTATGTCAGACCCACTCGAAATCCATTGCTTTCGGCTTGTGCAGCCCTTTGAGACACTTGTGATTTAGGGTTATATAAATAAACATTGATTGATTGATTGATTAATACAGTAATTATGTCGGCCCTTTTTCAATAGCACAATGTTCTGACCTGATTCTAACCTCGAACAACTAAATTGCTGATGCGGTCCAAACAGTCAGCTGCCTCCAGCTGTTTCAAACTTGAGAGAATATCGGAGCGAGAGCCAGCGGATGAAAACAAAGACCCGTCAGCATTTTTTTAACAGGTCGGACGTCTTCATTTGGCACGTTTCAGGCCAAACTTCTTTAAGCAGGGGAAGAAAAAAAAACCCTGCATTACTTGACATATTGAGGAGAAAGGCCCAGGCGAGAGGAGAAGGTGTGGAAGGCTTTACTGTAACAAATGAGTTGACAGGTGCCTTAAATAAGACAACATCTCAGTTTAGACCTCCGTCTTCTCAAATCCACTTAGATCCTCCTCGCAGGTGAAGTGTCTATTAGACGGCTGCTTATTAGCCACCTGGAGAGCATTAGGAAAGCCGGGCATAGTTGCACCCAGTCCCTGCTAAACGGCCTCCAGTGGGCCGGGGTGGATTACGGTGTGATGAATTAGTTGGTGAAGGAAGAAGGACGGAAGGAAGTAGAGAGATGGGGGGGGGGAGGGATAAATATCAGCAATAGCTGCGAGTGTTTGGAATCAAATCATTCCGACCATCACTCAATAAACGGCTCAGTGGCTTTTTTGCATAAAACATACATGAAATAATTACTGTCGATGGGTCTTAATTTAGAGGCTGTTAAACAGCTTGTAGACATCTGGTACGGAGCCGAGTAGGGTCATTCAAAATTTATCCGACTGAATTAAAGGCGAGGAGAGGATTGTGTGTGCGTGCCTGTGGCTGGCAGAAATAAAAGAGAGGCGAAGGCACGTTTTGCGAATTGACAGGACACAAGACAAGCAACGCAACGACACGCGGGGCGAGGCGCGGCGCACATGCGGTGGGTGGGTTAGTGCTTGCAGGGGGATCCTTAGCGCTGTCAAGAGGGGGATGTTAGTGAATATGCAAAGGACCGCTATATTAAATCAAACTGCCAAGCCGTCAATTCCAGGCCCGCGTTATTGCGAGCGGGTGAAAACGGCACCGCTGAAAGGTATCAAGACTTGGGGCGGCCCCCCCTTCTCCTCCAAAGCCTCATCCCTGGGCTTTTCTGGCACCGCTTCAACTTTGTACACAGACATGGCTAATTTTGCATGCAAATTTCAGTCAATAAGCTCAGAGCGCGGCGTCCCAGGACATTTCACGGGATCTGACATCTCCCCCTCCACCCTCATTCCGCTGCCTCTCTATCATTCCTTCTTCTTTGGGTTCCTGAATACCAACTAGACAAGAGGATGGAATTCAATCACCTCTTCGCTTTGCATATGCACAATGTCCCCTCGATGTTACGTGGCACCCCCAGATGTCATCGCCAGCCCATTCTAAACACCTAAAAATAATGAGGTCGGGGAAGCAGTGAGTGTGTGCGTGTATCATTACCTCTCGCCGCTCATGTCCTCCCACTCGTCCTTAGAGGGACTCGGGCTGCGGCCTCGCCAGCTGATGGCTTGATTGGGGATGACAATTCGGCGGCTGGAACCCCTGAGCTTAATTGTTTTCAACTTAGCTTTGCCGCTAATACCGCCGGCGATCCCGCCGGCTCGCGAGGCTCCCGCCGTTCGGTTCCTGTAGAAGTCGCGGGCCGCACGGAGAATGCCCAACTCCTGCCTCAGCTTCAGCAGCTGACGACGGAGCTCGGAGGACTCTTTTCGAGAGGCGGCCAGCCGGGCTTCCAGAGCCACGATCTCGCCGCGATGCCGTTCCCACTGGGCCAGGGCCTGGGAGTTGAGGTCTTGCAGGTGATCCCGCGAGGCTTGGAGTCTGCGGCAGTCGTGGGCCAAGTCTTCATTGGCCTCAAGGAGCTGCTGTTTCTCTTCCCTCAGCCGCTCCGTCTCCCCCTCAAGGGACATCATCCTTTTCTCCAGCTGCTGGATCTGAAGGAATCAAGGATTTGTAGCCTCAGTGCTATATGCCCATATTTCTTTGCATCATCAACTTTTTTGACATGCTTTAATTGCAGTGAATCAACTTGAACACCCAATGTTTTATTATCTATAGCAGGGGTGTCAAAAGTGTGCCCCGGAGGCCATTTGCGGCCCACAACTAATGTTTTAAAGGCCCACGGCACATTCTAAAAACACTATTGAAATAAACAAAAACATAACAAAAGTGAAATAAAAAAAGCTTAAAGGTTAAATGTAATTTAGGAAAAGTTGCAATGTTGACTAATAAAACAAAGCTGTTTTTTTTTCTTTCAAACTGTCATTGCTCAAAACATAATAATGAATCAAAATCAATGTTATTATGAATTATTGACCTATCCAAGGTTCCCATTACTTCACATCAAATATTCCACTAAGAAAAATATTTTTGGTGGAAGATTTTGCAAATTTGGTAAATAAATAACCCATCCATCCATCCATCTTCTTCCGCTTATCCGAGGTCGGGTCGCGGGGGCAGCAGCCTAAGCAGGGAAGCCCAGACTTCCCTCTCCCCAGCCACTTCATCCAGCTCCTCCCGGGGGATCCCGAGGCGTTCCCAGGCTAGCCGGGAGACATAGTCTTCCCAACGTGTCCTGGGTCTTCCCCGTGGCCTCCTACCGGTCGGACGTGCCCTAAACACCTCCCTAGGGAGGCGCTCGGGTGGCATCCTGACCAGATGCCCGAACCACCTCATCTGGCTCCTCTCGATGTGGAGGAGCAGCGGCTTTACTTTGAGCTCCTCCCGGATGGCAGAGCTTCTCACCCTATCTCTAAGGGAGAGCCCCGCCACCCGGCGGAGGAAACTCATTTCGGCCGCTTGTACCCGTAATCTTGTCCTTTCGGTCATAACCCAAAGCTCATGACCATAGGTGAGGATGGGAACGTAGATCGACCGGTAAATTGAGAGCTTTGCCTTCCGGCTCAGCTCCTCCTTCACCACAACGGATCGATACAGCGTCCGCATTACTGAAGACGCCGCACCGATCCGCCTGTCGATCTCACGATCCACTCTTCCCTCACTCGTGAACAAGACTCCGAGGTACTTGAACTCCTCCACTTGGGGCAAGATCTCCTCCCCAACCCGGAGATGGCACTCCACCCTTTTCCGGGCGAGAACCATGGACTCGGACTTGGAGGTGCTGATTCTCATCCCAGTCGCTTCACACTCAGCTGCGAACCGATCCAGTGAGTAAATAACCCAAAAATGTATATTTTGTTGTTTTCTTACTGTACCGAAAATGAACCGAATCGTGACCTCTAAACCGAGGTACGTACCGAACATAAATTTTTGTGTACCGTTACACCCCGAGACCTCACCAATGCACTTTTGGAAGAATGGTGGAAAACTCCTATAAACACACTCCGCAACCTTGTGGACAGCCTTCCCAGAAGAGTTGAAGCTGTAATAGCTGCAAAAGGTGGACCCACATCATATTGAACCCTATGGGATAGGAATGGGATGGCACTTCAAGTTCATATGTGAGTCAAGGCAATATAGTGTACTTATGTACTGTCCATGCAAAGGCTGCATGGATATTTAAAAGGCTCATCTTGTTAAAAACACAACTGTGGACATTACCCAGGAATACTTAAGTCCTTTTTGTTAGCTCCTTCAAGGAGTCAGTTAATGCCTGCTGGGTTTGAGCCTCGGGGCATTTTTAGCGGGGTCCTGCTCTCCCCATCCGTAAAAGAGAGGGTGCCAAAAAGCAGACGGGTGGAGATAAACTGAGGTAGCTTTTTAAAATTTGATTAACAGCTGATAATTGTTCAAATAAGCCACCAATTTACCTAATGCATTAGGTAGGGGAGGGGAGGGAAAAAAACATGACATGATGAGGCACTGACCAAAATGAGTACATTTTCAAATCATTCCAGACAGAACATAAGCTAATTTACTGAGCGCCATTGTGCAGCAGTTATGTCTTTTATCTGGTGGTGACAGAGAACACTTAACGATGGCATGGCGCTGTACCTTTTTGAAGGACTCTTCCAATCGCTCCGAAGAAACGGAGGGCTTTTTCGGAGTGCTTCTTTTGACCCGGCGCTCCTCCACCACTTTGCCGAGCAGCTCTGCACAAGGAGAACAAAAGGTTGTTGTGACACGGTGCGTCAAACTCGGGCGGCTCGATCAATAGGGTGATAAAAAGGGGCTGCGTTAAATCAATTAGCATCACTAAAGCTCGAATTTCCTTCGTAAGGCACATTTTTATTGTTCCTGTCAGTCAGGCTGAAGTCAAGCAGTGCTGGTTTATCACAGACTCTCGGCCGCAGCCATCCGAAATAAAAGAAAAAGTGTTTATTTTAAAAAGTCCACAATAGAGATGATGTTCGAAACCGGTTCTCCCGGTTGTTCGATAAGAAAAGAACCGATTCCATGGACTCAAATCCCTTTTTGAGAACCGGTTCCCGTTATTGAAGCCTCTATAGCAGGGGTGCTCATTACGTCGATCGCGAGCTACCGGTCGATCTCGGAGGGTGTGTCAGTCGATCACCAGCCAGGCATTAAAAAAATAGTCCTAAAAATGAGCGATCATAAATCTTCACTATGACGTCACTTTCGTCACTTGATTGACATTCACGGCACCCGAGGGTCTTCTGAGATGACGCTGGCTGCTGCCAGCTCATTAAAATGACCGACAGGAAGGCGAGAAACACTTTATTTCAACAGACTCTGGCGCCGTACCTGTCGTCAAAACTCCAAAGACCGACTGCACAGTTGCGCTAACAAAATAAGAGTCTCAGAAAGCTGGCGTGCACATGCTAGCAAGCTACGGAGTTTGCCGACAATGTATTTCGTGTAAAGTGTATACAAAGGAGTACGGAAGCTGGACAAATAAGATGCCAAAAACCAACCACTTTCATGTGGTATTGGACAGAAAGGAGGACTTTTTTTCTCCTCCATTCGAAAATGCGGACGTTATCAGCACCACTGTCTGATTCCAATCAATGCAAGTAATCAGAATCAGGTAATACACCAACTTATATTCTTGTCTTCATGAAAGAAAGAAATCTATATGTGTTAAACATGCTTGTATTATCTTTAAACACCTTTAACTTATTAACAATATTAACTATATGTGTTAAACATGCTTGCATTATCTTTAAACACCTTTAACTTGTTAACAATATTAACTATATGTGTTAAACATGCTTGCATTATCTTTAAACACCTTTAACTTATTAACAATATTAACTATATGTGTTAAACATGCTTGTATGATCATTAAACACCTTTAACTTGTTAACAATATTAACTATATGTGCTAAACATGCTTGTATTATCTTTAAACACCTTTAACTTATTAATAATATTAACTATATGTATTAAACATGCTTGTATTATCATTAAGCACCTTTAACTTGTTAACAATATTAACTATATGTATTAAACATGCTTGTATTATCATTAAGCACCTTTAATTTATTAACAATATTAACTATATGTATTAAACATTCTTGTATTATCATTAAACACCTTTAATTTATTAACAATATTAACTATATGTGTTAAACATGCTTGCATTATCATTAAACACCTTTAACTTATTAACAAAAACATATATTTCCATCCATCCATCCATCCATATATTTCATAAATAAGTAAATATAAATTATATATATGAATGAGGTAGATCCCCACGACTTGATCAATTGAAAAGTAGCTTGCCTGCAGAAAAAGTGTGAGCACCCCTGCTCTATAGTAAAGAAAAAGAGTTGGTTCTTTATTCGAATCCCTGGGAACGAATCCCTGTGGGACGGCAATGTTATGCCCATTTGATTGTAGACTCTTACTGACACCTTGTGGCGATATGAAGATACAACGCGTCATTAGTTTGGGCACTTCCGGGTTGGCGACGTCAGTTAAGTTCATGAGACAATTGAGAAGTAGACAAGTTGTGTTAGCTCTTACAAGCCTTGGAATAGATAAGTCTGTAAGTAAACTGTTTAACTTGTTTATGTAACTCAATATTAAGGTGGAAAGCGGTTAAATTTGATACTAAGATGTTTATTGAAAAACAATTTTTGTGCACTGTTTCAATGGATGTTTTGAGGACTTAAAATGCCAGTCGTGTATTTCCACCATCGAAATAATTTTTTGGAAGAATTGTTGTTTGATGACTGTGGTGTTCTTAGTGTCATAGTGTTTGTAGTTAGTATGTTCCAATAGCAGCAGAAGTGCACTTATTGGAGAGCTGTATTATTTTCAGTTTTGTGCCCAAGGGACTGATTTTATTTAACACTATTATTATTTATACACCTATAGCAGGGGTCGGCAACCCGCGGCTCCGGAGCCGCATGCGGCTCTTTGATCACTCTGATGCGGCTCAGCAGCTTACTTGCTGAACCCCCCAATTTTCCCGTGAGACTTCCGGATTTCAGTGCCTCTCGCAGGAAATTCCCGGGATTAATTTTCACCGATTTTCACCCTTAAAGCTATAATAAGGGCGTGCCATGATGGTACAACAGTTGGCGCCCTCTACAATCTGCATTGACAGCGTGCCAGCCCAGCACTTGTTATACAATATATATCTTCTGCTTGCACACGTACGTGATAGCAAGGCATACTTGGTCAACAGCCACACAGGTTACACTGATGATGATCATATAAAACAACTTTAACACTCTTACTAATAATGCGCCACACTTTGAACCAAAAACCAAACAAGAATGACAAACACATTTCGGGAGAACATCGGCACCTTAACACTACATAAACACAACAGAACAAACACCCAGAATCCCATGCAGCCCTGACTCTTCCGGGCTACATTATACACCCCTGCTACCAGCAAACCCCGCCCCCCCCCTCCTCTGTGCGTCGGTTGAGGTGGGCGGGGTTTGGTGGCAGGGGTGTATAATGTATCCCGGAAGAGTTAGGGCTGCATGGGATTCTGGGTATTTGTCCTGTTGTGTTTATGTTGTGTTACGGTGCAGATGTTCTCCCGAAATGTGTTTGTCATTCTTGTTTGGTGTGGGTTCACAGTGTGGCGCATTATTGGTAAGAGTGTTAAAGTTTTTTTTTATACCGCCACCGTCAGTGTAACCTGTGTGGTTGTTGAGCAAGTTGTGGTTGGAGTTAAAAATTCCATATAAAGATGTGGGCAGCGTGTCTGAGACCCCTGGTTTATACATAGCACAAAGCAAAAAAAATGTTTTATATGCAGTGTTATGTCATTTAAATTTTCAAAAATGTTTGCGGCTCCCATTGTTTTCTATAATTTGTGAAACTGGTCAAAAATGGCTCTTTGACTGGTAAAGGTTGCCGACCCCTGACCTATAGTGATCACAGAGACAGGTTGTTTTTGTGTTACTGTATACATTTGTTTTTCTGAAAAATCCCGCTTAATATACTTTGGGTAACAACAGTCAATATTTATTTTTTTAATTTTTTTTAGGGGGGTAACAGTCAACATTTATTTATTTAATTTTATTTTTTTCTTATAAAATACAAGTGAGCTTTTGTTAAACCAAATATTGTGTTGTTTTTTTTCCATATACAACAACCTATCTGGATTCGATAAGAGAATCGATAAGAGGATTCGATAATGGGCTCGAACTCGATGATTTCTTATCAAACATCATCCCTAGTCCACAAGGACATGGGGGAAACAATGTAAAAAAAAATTTTTTTTAAAAAGCAAACAACACGCAGCTTCTTTCAAGGGAACCTAAACAAATGCGAGAAGGACTTGAATCCCTGGTGAAGACTGTACAGCCCTGGGCAGCACTGCTTTGTAGTCCATGAGGATTCCCCCAATGGACAGCTTATATGCACAGAGAACTTCACTATCAGCCTTGACTTAAAAAAAGAAATAAAGGAAACACGTAATCATTAGAGTGTAACAAGACAGAAAATAGGTGAAAAGTAGAAGCAATTGGCAAGACAAACCCTATTTAAGAACGGTTTTGCAGGGGCATGCCCAGATATTGTAGGGAGTGCATACAGGCACACTGTGAATTTGGGCATTGTTACTTTCCCAGATGTTTTACTTGGATTTTGAATACAAAACCCCACACCAGTGAAGTTGTCACGTTGTGTAAATGGTAAATAAAAACAGAATACAATGATTTGCAAATCCTTTTCAACTTATATTCAACTGAATAGACTGCAAAGACAAGATACTTAACATTCGAACTGGTAAACTTTGTTATTGTTTGCAAATATTAGCTCATTTGGAATTTGACGCCTGCAACATGTTTCAAAAAAGCTGGCACTAGTGGCAAAAAAGACTGAGAAAGTTGAGGAATGATCATCAAACACTTATTTGGAACATCCCACAGGTGAACAGGCTAATTGGGAACAGGTGGGTGCTATGATTGGGTATCAAAGTAGATTCCATGAAATGCTCAGTCATTCACAAACAAGGATGGGGCGAGGGTCACCACTTTGTCCACAAATGCGTGAGCAAATTGTTTAAGAACAACATTTCTCAACCAGCTATTGCAAGGAACTTAGGGATTTCACCATCTACGGTCCGTAATATCATCAAAGGGTTCAGAGAATCTGGAGAAATCACTGCACGTAAGCGGCAATGCCTGTGACCTTCAATCCCTCAGGCGGTACTGCATCAAAAAGCAACATCAGTGTGTAAAGGATATCACCACATGGGCTCAGGAACAGTTCAGAAAACCACTGTCAGTAACTACAGTTCGTCGCTACATCTGTAAGTGCAAGTTAAAACTCTACTATGCAAAGCGAAAGCCATTTATCAACAACACCCAGAAACGCAGCCGGTTTCGCTGGGCCTGAGCTCATCTAAGATGGACTGATGCAAAGTGGAAAAGTGTTCTGTGGTCTGACGAGTCCACATTTCAAATTGTTTTTGGAAACTGTGGACGTTGTGTCCTCCGGACCAAAGAGGAAAGGAACCATCGGGATTGTTATAGGCACAAAGTTGAAAAGCCAGCATGTGTGATGGTATGGGGGTGTATTAGTGCCCAAGACATGGGTAACTTACACATCTGTGAAGGCGCCATTAATGCTGAAAGGTACATACAGGTTTTGGAGCAACATATGTTGCCATCCAAGCAACGTCTTTTTCATGGACGCCCCTGCTTATTTCAGCAAGACAATGCCAAGCCACATTCTGCACGTGTTACAACAGCGTGGCTGCGTAGTAAAAGAATGCGGGTACAAGATTGGCCTGCCTGTAGTCCAGACCTGTCCCCGATTGAAAATGTGTGGCGCATTATGAAGCGCTAAATACGATAACAGATACCCTGGACTGTTGAACTTAAAGGGGAACATTATCACCAGACCTATGTAAGCGTCAATATATACCTTGATGTTGCAGAAAAAAGACCATATATTTTTTTAACCGATTTCCGAACTCTAAATGGGTGAATTTTGGCGAATTAAACGCCTTTTTATTATTCTCTCTCGGAGCGATGACGTCACAACGGGAAGCAATACGCCATTTTCTCAAACACCGAGTCAAATCAGCTCTGTTATTTTCCGTTTTTTCGACTGTTTTCCGTACCTTGGAGACATCATGCCTCGTCGGTGTGTTGTCGGAGGGTGTAACAACACCAACAGGGACGGATTCAAGTTGCACCAGTGGTCCAAAGATGCGAAAGTGGCAAGAAATTGGACGTTTGTTCCGCACACTTTACCGACGAAAGCTATGCTACGACAGAGATGGCAAGAATGTGTGGATATCCTGCGACACTCAAAGCAGATGCATTTCCAACTGGACTGGACAGATCAGCTTTCAGGAAAAAAGAGCGGATGAGGGTATGTCTACAGAATATATTAATTGATGAAAATTGGGCTGTCTGCACTCTCAAAGTGCATGTTGTTGCCAAATGTATTTCATATGCTGTAAACCTAGTTCATAGTTGTTAGTTTCCTTTAATGCCAAACAAACACATACCAATCGTTGGTTAGAAGGCGATCGCCGAATTCGTCCTCGCTTTCTCCCGTGTCGCTGGCTGTCGTGTCGTTTTCGTCGGTTTTGCTTGCATACGGTTCAAACCGATATGGCTCAATAGCTTCAGTTTCTTCTTCAATTTGGTTTTCGCTACCTGCCTCCACACTACAACCATCCGTTTCAATACATGCGTACCGTATTTTCCGCACTATAAGGCGCACCTAAAAACCACAAATTTTCTCAAAAGCTGACAGTGCGCCTTATAACCCGGTGCGCTTTATATATGGATAAATATTAAGATTCATTTTCATAAAGTTTCGGTCTCGCAACTTCGGTAAACAGCCGCCATCTTTTTTCCCGGTAGAACAGGAAGCGCTTCTTCTTTTACGCAAGCAACCGCCAAGGTAAGCACCCGCCCCCATAGAACAGGAAGCGCTTCTTCTTCTACTGTAAGCAACCACCCGCCCGCGTAGAAGAAGAAAAAGCGCGCGGATATTACCGTACGTTTCATTTCCTTTGTGTGTTTACATCTGTAAAGACCACAAAATGGCTCCTACTAAGCGACAGGGATCCGGTTCATGAAAAGACGCAATCTCTCCATCCGCACACGGATTACTATTTCACAGCAACTGATATTCCTGTGAACCGCACTGTGGATACAACGGGAGCACGTACGGTGAATATTCGCACCACAGGGAATGAGAAGTCATCCTTCACTGTGGTTCTAGCTTGCCATGCTAATGGCCAGAAACTTCCACCCATGGTGATATTCAAAAGGAAGACCTTGCCAAAAGAGACCTTTCCAGCCGGCGTCATCATAAAAGCTAACTCGAAGGGATGGATGAAGAAAAGATGAGCGAGTGGTTAAGGTAAGTTTAAGTTTACGCGAAGAGGCCGGGTGGCTTTTTTCACGCAGCTCCGTCCATGTTGATATACGACTCCATGCGCGCCCACATCACGCTGGTTTTAATATATTATTAAAGTTTGACTGACCTATCTGACTGTTTTTTTGACATTCCTTTAGCGCAGTTAGATGCGGCTTACAACACGGGGCGGCTTATAGGTGGACAAAGTTTTGAAATATGCCGTTCATTGAAGGCGCGGCTTATAACCCAGGGCGCCTTATGGTGCGGAAAATACGGTAATCTGTTGAATTGCTTAAGCCGCTGAAATCCGAGCTAATGTCGCTATAGCTTGCTGTTCTATGCGCCATGTTTGTTTGTATTGGCATCACTATGTGACGTCACAGGAAAATGGACGGGTGTTTATAACGATGGTTAAAATCAGGCACTTTGAAGCTTTTTTTTTAGGGATATTGCGTGATGGGTAAAATTTTGAAAAAAACTTCGAAAAATGAGAACTGATTTTTAATGGTTTTTTCCCTTCTGAAATTGTGATAATGTTCCCCTTTAAACTGTACATCAAGCAAGAATGGGAAATAATTCCACCTGGAAAGCTTAAAAAATGTGTCTCCTCAGTTCCCAAACATTTACTGAGTGTTGTTAAAAGGAAAGGCCTTGTAACACAGTCAGGTGGGGGTGGTATGGTATTTTTTTTTTTTTTTTTTTTTTTCATACAAAAATACAATCATGTGTGCTTACGGACTGTATCCCTGCAGACTGTATTGATATATATTGATATATAATGTAGGAACCAGAATATTAATAACAGAAAGAAACAACCCTTTTGTGCGAATGAGTGTGAATGAGTGTAAATTGGGGAAGGAGGTTTTTTGGGTTGGTGCACTAATTGTAAGTGTATCTTGTGTTTTTTTATGTTGATTTAATAAAAAAATAAAAAATAACGTCTTCAGTAATGCGGACGCTGTATCGATCCGTTGTGGTGAAGAAGGAGCTGAGCCGGAAGGCAAAGCTCTCGATTTACCGGTCGATCTACGTTCCCATCCTCACCTATGGTCATGAGCTTTGGGTCATGACCGAAAGGACAAGATCACGGGTACAAGCGGCCGAAATGAGTTTCCTCCGCCGAGTGGCGGGGCTCTCCCTTAGAGATAGGGTGAGAAGCTCTGTCATTCGGGGGGAGCTCAAAGTAAAGCCGCTGCTCCTCCACATGGAGAGGAGCCAGATGAGGTGGTTCGGGCATCTGGTCAGGATGCCACCCGAACGCCTCCCTAGGAAGGTGTTTCGGGCACGTCCGACCGGTAGGAGGCCACGGGGAAGACCCAGGACACGCTGGGAAGACTATCTCTCCCGGCTGGCCTGGGAACGCCTCGGGATCCCCCGGGAGGAGCTGGACGAAGTGGCTGGGGAGAGGGAAGTCTGGGCATCCCTGCTTAAGCTGCTGCCCCCGCGACCCGACCTCGGATAAGCAGAAGAAGATGGATGGATGGATGGATACAAAAATAACGTTATTTTTATTTTTTGTGCGGCCCGGTACCAATCGATCCACGGACCAGTGGTTGGGGACCACTGTTCTACAGTGTAACACCCCAAAAGGGACAAGCGGTAGAAAATAGATGGGTGCCCAAACATTACACGGAGTGCATACAGGCACATGGAGGCCATTCGGTCTAATCTACAACGTAGAGCTCCTCAATTAACTAACAATGTGTGATGAAACACCTTGAATTGTGGCAAGGAGTTTGTCAAATAACTTGGACCTTAACATTTGAGGTGAGTTATGTGGGCTTCATTAAAGGCAAATAAAGGACAAAGTGAGAGGCTGCTGCTCCCTTGTGCTGCATGTATGCTTTGTCCTGGGAAGTTTGTTACTTTGAATTAGCCAGCTCTTTTGTCTTCCTGGCATGTCACATCCAATCAGAAGGAAGCTGCAGAAAAGGACAGGAGGGGCTGCCGGCTGCACATAACCATGTTGGGAGTAATTTAGCCCAGCAGCCTGGGAGTTGTCACCTTGATAAGAAGACGTGGTGGCTCCCTAGTCACCCGCCGCAAGAGGAGGAGGTCCTGGCAAAGGCGGCATACATTAATGTCCCCTTGCATGTCTGTTCATGGGCGATGGCACAAAAGCTTGCTTCCTTTCATGTGCTACCTTTCGTTAGAGATCATCCTGCAAGCCCTCGGCTCTTTGATCAGGTCACAGAGGTTCAGGAGAGAACGTTGTAGTCGCTCAAAACTTATTTTGCCGCTTGGACTTAAATCGCTGCTGACATATTGTTCAGTCTGACAGTTCAGACGACGAAAATGTATCCATCAATCCATCCATCCATCTTCTTCCGCTTATCCGAAGTCGGGTCACGGGGGCAGCAGCCTAAGCAGGGAAGCCCAGACTTCCCTCTCCCCAGCCACTTCGTCCAGCTCCTCCCGGGGGATCCCGAGGCGTTCCCAGGCCAGCCGGGAGACATAGTCTTCCCAACGTGTCCTGGGTCTTCCCCGTGGCCTCCTACCGGTCGGACGTGCCCTAAACACCTCCCTAGGGAGGCGTTCGGGTGGCATCCTGACCAGATGCCCGAACCACCTCATCTGGCTCCTCTCGATGTGGAGGAGCAGCGGCTTTACTTTGAGCTCCCCCCGGATGACAGAGCTTCTCACCCTATCTCTAAGGGAGAGCCAAACTCATTTGGGCCGCTTGTACCCGTGATCTTGTCCTTTCGGTCATAACCCAAAGCTCATGACCATAGGTGAGGATGGGAACGTAGATGGACGGGTAAATTGAGAGCTTTGCCTTCCGGCTCAGCTCCTTCTTCACCACAACGGATCGATACAGCGTCCGCATTACTGAAGATGCCGCACCGATCCGCTTGTCGATCTCACGATCCACTCTTCCCTCATTCGTGAACAAGACTCCAAGGTACTTAAACTCCTCCACTTGGGGTAAGATCTCCTCCCCAACCTGGAGATGGCACTCCACCCTTTTCCGGGCGAGAACCATGGACTCGGACTTGAAGGTGCTGATTCTCATCCTAGTCGCTTCACACTCGGCTGCGAACCGATCCAGCGAGAGCTGAAGATCCTGGCCAGATGAAGCCATCAGGACCACATCATCCGCAAAAAGCAGAGACCTAATCCTGCAGCCACCAAACCGGATCCCCTCAACACCTTGACTGCGCCTAGAAATTCTGTCCATAAAAGTTATGAACAGAATGGGTGACAAAGGGCAGCCTTGGCGGAGTCCAACCCTCACTGGAAACGTGTCCGACTTACCGCCGGCAATGCGGACCAAGCTCTGACACTGATCATACAGGGAGCGGACGACGAAAATGTAGTAATATAAAATGTTTTTATACTATCAAAGGGGCAAAACATCTGCTCTGGGTGGAACTGTCATCACACAAGTGAGCATTGAAAAGACGAGGAGGCTTTTTGACACAGAAATCCTATTGGTCATTTTTCTGCCACACATAACCAGCGAGGGTGAAACACTGTGCATCAGTGACGTGCGGTGAGGTTGATGGCTGGTGAGGCACTGACTTCATCACAGTCAGATTTACAAACATATGAACCCTAAAGAGTATCTTATTCACCATTTGATTGGCAGCAGTTAACGGGTTATGTTTAAAAGCTCATACCAGCATTCTTCCCTGCTTGGCACGCAGCATCAAGGGTTGGAATTGGGGGTTAAATCACCAAAGATTATTCCCGGGCGCGGCGCCGCTGCTGCCCACTGCTCCCCTCACCTCCCAGGGGGTGATCATGGGGATGGGTCAAATGCAGAGGACAAATTTCATTACACCTAGTGTGTGTGTGACAATCATTGCTACTTTAACTTAACTTTAACTTTACACATACAAACTGTAGCACACAAAAAAGCACATTTAATTAAAAAAAACGTTATTATGGTCTTACCTTTACTTATAAATAAAGTCCATTCGCCGCTGTTGTGCTGGATTAATGAACCCCCTGACGGGAGTGTTATATCAACTAAAGCCCTCACTTCAATTTTCCACGTGCAAGATTGAATCTATTTAAAAAAGTGTAACCGAGGGTTTATAAATGTCGCCTATACTGTATGAAACTACAAAATAACAAACACGGAGGCTCCAGTTTACACGAGGACCACTTTATTTACCTTCTTTCAAAAACCTCCGCTCCACTACAACATGTCATCACTTCCGCTCTTGGCGCCTTCAAAATAAGAGCTCAAGGTATATACTGTATAACAGCGCATAACAGGAACTTAACATCACAAAGAGGAAAGCCCATGAAAATAGGTTACAAAAGTTATTTAATAAGAAGCCAAAAAGTGCAAAAACAATAATGTTCGTGTTGGAGGAGTTGTGAATTAGATACACCTGCAGTCTGCAGGTGTACCTAATTGTGGCCCTGCAGTCATTCACAACTCCTCCAACACGAACATTATTGTGTTTGCACTTTTTGGCTTCTTATGAAATAACTTTTTTAAATAGATTCAATCTTGCACGTGGAAAGTTTAAGTGTGGGCTTTAGTTGATATAACAATTCTACGGCGGGGGTGCAGGAGGCGGGATTACTGGAGCCTCAGCCAGTGCGTCTTTTGCAGCCGTTTTATGATCGCTCAGCACAAGAAATACGTTACACACATACAGTTGTTGACAAAATACACTGTACATTATATACCTCAGCTAACTAAACTATGGAAATGTATAATATAGTTCATATAGCAATACGGTCTCACTGCACAGCAGGCCAGCAGTTAGCCGAGTCCGCAAACCATGTTGAGGCACTGAGTGACGTGCCTCAACTGGCTGCTGTTCACCGCACCGTCTCTTCTCAGTATTTGAACGGCAAATGTGAAAATTCAGCGATTTTGAATAAAAATAATCTAAAACTGGTGAAGTTAAATGGAAAATAACTTTATAGTATAATCACTGCATACATAGCCATCCATCCATCCATTTTCTACCGCTTATTCCCTTTGGGGTCGCGGGGGGCGCTGGAGCCTATCTCAGCTACAATCGGGCGGAGGGCGGGGTACACCCTGGACAAGTCGCCACCTCATCGCAGGGCCAACACAGATAGACAGACAACATTCACACTCACATCCACACACTAGGGCCAATTTAGTGTTGCCAATCAACCTATCCCCAGGTGCATGTCTTTGGAGGTGGGAGGAAGCCGGAGTACCCGGAGGGAACCCACGCAGTCACGGGTAGGGCATACAAACTCCACACAGAAAGATCCCGAGCCCGGGATTGAACCCAAGACTACTCAGGACCTTCGTATTGTGAGGCAGATGCACTAACCCCTCTTCCACCGTGCTGCCCACTGCATACATATAATAATTTAATTAATTTTTTTTCTTTTTACATTTTTTTCTTTCCATGATGGCAGGTGAGGCCCCGCCTCACCTGCCTCTAGTGACTGCACGTCACTGGTGTGCACCGTCACAGTGCAACAACACGGCATCCCGCAATCAGATAATCCCATGTGCGACAACCAGGATGTCTAAAAACTTGTTGGAAAATCGCTTTTAACTCAACAGGGTGGGAAAAGCGTGGTTCAAAATCATGGTTACCTACTCAGTGGCCTAGTGGTTAGAGTGTCCAAAGACTATAAAAATGGGAGTCATTACCTCCCTGCTTGGCACTCAGCATCAAGGGTTGGAATTGGGGGTTAAATCACCAAAAATGATTCCCGGGCGCGGTGCCGCTGCTGCCCACTGCTCCCCTCACCTCCCAGGGGGTGATCAAGGGGATGGGTCAAATGCAGAGGACACATTACACCACACCTAGTGTGTGTGTGTGTGTGTGTGTGTGTGAGGCAATCATTGGTACTTTAACTTAACTTTAACTTCCCATCCCAAATGCGGCCTTCGGGACGGTATAGCTCGGTTGGTGGAGCGGCTGAGGGTTCCAAGTTCGATCCCCGCTCCCGCCGTCCTAGTTACTGCCGTTGTGAACTTGGGCAAGACACTTTACACACCTGCTCCCAGTGCCACCCACACTGGTTTAAATGTGACTTAGATATTGGGTTTCACTATGTAAAGCGCTTTGAGTCACTAGAGAAAAGCGCTATATAAATATAATTCACTTCACTTTCATCATGGAGGTGTGTTTGCGGTTGTTATCAGGTTGTAAAACTGCCATGCAGCCCAGGTCGGGATCGTCCGAAGTAATGGTTGAAATTTAGGTTTTCCCTTCACTAAACCGCAGCTCACCCAATACCGGCAGCACTCGTGTAACTCCGGACCATGCACCTGATTGTGGAGAAGTGTGATTATCTCATACTTGCCAACCTAGAGACCTCCGAATTCGGGACCACCCACACTGGTTAAAAGATGTAACTTAGATATTGGGTTTCACTATGTAATGCGCTTTGGGTCACTAGAGAAAAGCGCTATATAAATATAATTCACTTCACTTCTTTAGTTGTATTGTTGCAACCTGCAATAATGCAATTTCATCATTCCTTCAAATTATGCGTGAACATATCGTGATTCGAGACAAATATGCTACCAACACTCTATGACACAACGTTTGTGTTTCGATATATAAAACAGTGATGGAAAGAGGACACCTCAGTGAGTGTATGGCTCACTTGCTACATGTATTGACACTGCATAGGGGTGTAACGGTACGTGTATTTGTATTGAACCGTTTCAGTACGGGGGTTCCGGTTCGGTTCGGAGGTGTACCGAACGAGTTTCCACACGGACATATTAAGTAGCGTAACGCACGTTGTGTAAACAATGCACACTGAGGCACAACACACGGCATGCTAGCAGCTAACGGGCTAGGATAGACTGACCATACGTCCTCTTTTCACCGGACATGTCCTCTTTTGCAGAGCTGTCAGGGCGGAGTTTCTTAAATGCCTCAAATGTCTGGCATTTTGAGTTAGGGTTGCGTGTATTTTCAATGTACTGTAGCGTCCAGAAGAAGTGCACACCAAGTCTGACGCTCTTTTTAAACTTTTATTGAGCTAACACAGCTCAACTTATCTCGTTCCTTCCACACGCACGTCTATCCTCACTCCTTATTTCCTCCTTTTTCGCCATTCACCTTACAGGCGTGCTAGGTTCACAACAACGGGAATTCTGAATATCACTCACTCAAGAACACAACATCAACTTCAGCAGGTCGTTACAGTACGTTCAGGGTTAAGAAGGGGTTAAAAACCAAACAAATTGTGCGTGCAGCAGCATTGGTGAGGGAGGGGCAGAGACAGAGAGAGAGAGAGAGAGTTATGATAAACGCGCATGCGTCGCCAGGCTCTGCTTTTTATCCATAGATTTATCAGACTTAATTTTTTATTATCTATAGCAGGGGTGTCAAAAGTGTGCCCCGGAGGCCATTTGCGGCCCACAGCTAATGTTTTAAAGGCCCACGGCACATTTTAAAAATACTATTAAAATAAACAAAAACATAACAAAAGTGATATAAAAAAGCTTAAAGGTTAAATGTAATTTAGAAAAAGTTGCAATGTTGACTAATAAAACAAAGCTGTTTTTTTTTTGTTTGTTTTCAAACGGTCATTTCTCAAAACATAATATTGAATCAAAATCAATGTTATTATGAATTATTGACCTATCCAAGGTTCCCATTACTTCACATCAAATATTCCACTAAGAAAAATATTTTTGGTGGAAGATTTTGCAAAGTTGGTAAATAAATAACCCAAAATGATTAATGATAAATGGGTTATACTTGTATAGCGCTAGTAGGTTGCTTCTCTTTCTCCTCCTCCATTTTTCTGCATTCTTTCGTATCTCAAGTTATCATTACGTATATGTATTGTTGCATTTGAACAACTGTATTATTGATAATAAAGGTAAAGTATTGGTAGTGTTCTTTATCAATAGCGCTATTTCTATTGGTATTTGTATTGATCCATTTGTAGTGTAATAATGCTCTTTGTCATTTCTGTATTATTTTTCGCTAACTGCTTATTTGCTATTACTTTTACCAATCTATTTGTACATGTCGTATTTGCTGATGTTGCTCTATTGTTGTTGTTTGCTGTTGTTGTTTTTGTCTCTCTGTCTAATCCCCCTCTTGTCCCCACAATTCCCCCCTCTGTCTTCTTTTTTTTTCTCTTTCTATCCCCTCCTGCTCCGGCCCGGCTGCACTAAATGATAATATAAATACATTTAATAAAGTCAAATACAAATAAGGCAACAAGAGAAGTATCCTACACTTCTCTTTTGTAAAGTAAATCTGAACAGCCGACATGGGCATCTACATCAACTATATGATTTGCCTGAGAAGCTGGACAGGACACAAAAAAAAAAAAAATACTTGTATAGCGCTTTTCTACCTTCAAGGTACTCAAAGCGCTTTGACAGTATTTCCACATTCACCCATTCACACACACATTCACACACACTGATGGCAGGAGCTGCCATGCAAGGCGCTAACCAGCACCCATCAGGAGCAAGGGGTGAAGTGTCTTGCCCAAGGACACAACGGACGTGACTAGGATGGTAGAAGGTGGGGATTGAACCCCAGTAACCAGCAACCCTCCGATTGCTGGCACGGCCACTCTACCAACTTCGCCACGCCGTCCCCAAAAAATGTATATTTTGTTGTTTTCTTACTGTACTGAAAATGAACCGAACCGTGACCGCTAAACCGAGGTACGTACCGAACCGAAATTTTTGTGTAACGTTACACCCCTACTAATTATGCAATATAAAATTGCCTACAGTCTTCTGTAGGTGACGTCAACAGGCTGATGCAGGCCACGCCCACATTTTGGTGTTGAAACTTGTCCAAAAAACAAGCATTCAAATCACTACCGTGTCTATTATGGGGGGAATTTTACCTTTAGAAATATATATTAGACCCTGAACAATGAAATAAGTTTTAATGTTGTCAGCTAGGGATGTCCCGATCCGATATTTGGATCGGATCAGCTGCCGATATTTGCCAAAAATTGCGTATCGGCAAGGCATGGGAAAATGCCGATCCAGATCCAGTTTTAAAAAAAAAACTCCGGTCCGTGTTTTCCAACGCACCGATTTAAATAATACATTCCACTTTTCTACTGCTCCGTAATTTCCGTTCCGCATTTTCCAGCACACCTTCAACACATCCACAGGTCTGTGGATTCTCACGCAGTTGCTTTTAGCTGCTGGCATTACACGACAGGCTCTTCTCACTCTTTCCTGTGTCTCCCTCTCACAGACAGCGAGCGCACCTTCTTACACACGTCACATACTGTCACGTCATACGTCACATACTGTCACGTCATACGTCACATACGTATACGTCCTCTCGCAGCAGAGAGGTAGCAGCATGGCTAACGTTAGCTGTGATGCTAGCGCAGCCGTGTGACCAACGCTCCCTCTAAGGTGCTCGCCTGTGCAATTGCGCACTGTTTAAGCGTCCTCTGCGCATAGCAAATCTATGCCACGCACAAAATCAAATAAAAAAAATAAGCGCATAACAATTTTCGACACACGGACACGACAGAGAAAACAGTTTTCGTCATCATTGTTCAAATATTGTGACGTCTGTCGAGACGCTTATCTCCATTCGGTGCCACACGTCCACACCATCAAAATGCTGAGGCAAAAATTTCCACGTCAACACCGCATGAAAAAATTAGTGATTTTTTTAGTTGTGATTTCCTTCTCTGCATGAAAGTTTAAAAGTAGCATATATTAATGCAGTATGAAGAAGAATGTTTTAATGTAGACATGCAAGCCTTGAAAGAAAATTTTGAAAATCAAGACTACATTTCCTGCAAATGGGTGCATTTCTACCCTATATTTTAACTTTAGATTTATTCTCATATCAAACTCTTTTGGCTGTCTTTTTGACACTTACATCCGCCCCCCCCCAATGTGATTATCTTGTGTGATGACTGTATTATGATGATAGTATATACCTGTATCATGAATCAATTTAAGTGGACCCCGACTTAAACAAGTTGAAAAACTTTTCGGGTGTTACCATTTAGTGGTCAATTGTACGGAATATGTACTTCACTGTGCAACCTACTAATAAAAGTCTCAATCAATCAATCAAAACACATAGAATCATCATACTGCTGTGATTATATGCATCAAGTGTTCATTCAAGGCTAAGGCATAAAATATTGAGATATATATCGTGTATCGCAATATGGCCTTAAAATATCGCAATATTAAAAAAAGGCCATATCGCCCAGCCCTAGTTTCAATGATGCCATTTCTGTTTGTCATGTATAATTTTGTCTATTTTGTGTTTATCCTTGAATAAACAGGTCAGTTTCTTGTTACCAACCATTGTGTATTATTCAAACTCCCCTAATTCAGCTGGCTAGTTGTTATCAAGAGTACTAAAACCCTTTTCAACATGATTCTGACAACTAAGTAGGCTAAATAACTTTAAACTTTAATACATGCTCGGATAGGCCAGTATCGGTCAGTATCGGTATCGGTCAGTATCGGTATCGGATCGGAAATGCAAAAACAATATCGGTATCGGATCGGAAGTGCAAAAACCTGGACCGGACATCCCTATCGTCAGCATTAGTGGGGCCCTTTAAGTTGTATCATAACTATTAGACACCAAACAAAGTTAACATTAATCGTATGATTGAAGTCTCTGATTGTGTATCATGTGACACAAAAAAGGCAATCAACACCACGTCTCCACTGAGTAATTGTCAGATGCTCAATTCTTACAATTCCTATTTAGACTGCCAATTGAAAGGGACTCTAGGTTTTAATTAGTGCCGTCCTTTAAATCAGGTTATGGCACTTCTTCCAACATTGGTGGTGAGGAAGATTAAAGTGATTGAGGACAGATGTGGTATTGAGCTGCTTAATTAAAGCCACAGTGGTTGTGGTGGTCACCGTCTGACAAAAAGGATGCAGACTGAATTAAAAGTGATGTGCTTTTTAACATAGGGATTGGTATTGACACTGACAAGACGAACATTGCTTGATCTACTAATCAATTAGCAGAGGGAGAGGTTGTGATCAAGTCCTAATTGAGTTATCCAATTAAGGGTTGCCTTGTTAATCCTGCTCACAAATTGGCACAGATAAGAGTCAAAAGTGCGGTCCTGTCATGTCCAGTTAGCAGTCCGTCTCTGTGCTGGTTATTACACTACAGTACATGTTAAGCCACACATTTATCAAATGGAAATGCAGAATGATTCACCCTGGTGTTCTTCAGTGAGACGCAGGTGGAATTCCTTCACAGTGGCCCGGTCCATTGCAGACTGGACCCGCAGCATGTCCAGCTCCTCGTCTAGGTCGGCCCTGCAAATACACGCAGTTGCCAAAAATGATGATAAACTATTAGACAGTGTTCCCTCAATTATTGAGAAGTTAAGTTCCAGTTGCCCATTGTCCCATGAATTTCAGCCAAGTTGGGACACTTTTTTAATGCTTTTTATGTATACAAGATACAGTGTTTCCCACAGGACAGGCATCTATTTTTTTTGGGGGGGGGGGGGGGTTGACGGCCGCAGCGGCGATGACCAAGAAGAACACGGAGTTGGAATATAAGTACAACACTTTATGTACATATTTAGCTCATTAAAGACTCTGGCGCCGTACCTGTCGTCAAAACTCCAAAGACCGACTGCACAGTTGCGCTACCAAAATAAGAGTCTCAGAAAGCTGGCGTGCACAAGCTAGCAAGCTACGGAGTTTGCCGACAATGTATTTCTTGTAAAGTGTATACAAAGGAGTACGGAAGCTGGACAAATAAGATGCCAAAAACCAACCACTTTCATGTGGTATTGGACAGAAAGGAGGACTTTTTTTCTCCTCCATTCGAAAATGCGGACGTTATCAGCACCACTGTCTGATTCCAATCAATGCAAGTCATCAGAATCAGGTAATACACCAACTTATATTCTTGTCTTCATGAAAGAAAGGAATCTATATGTTAAACATGCTTGTATTATCTTTAACCACCTTTAACTTGTTAACAATATTAACTATATGTGTTAAACATGCTTGTATTATCTTTAACCACCTTTAAGTTGTTAACAATATTAACTATATGTGTTAAACATGCTTGTTTTATCTTTAACCACCTTTAAGTTGTTAACAATATTAACTATATGTGTTAAACATGCTTATATTATCTTTAACCATCTTTAACTTGTTAACAATATTAACTATATGTGTTAAACATGCTTGTTTTATCTTTAACCACCTTTAACTTGTTAACAATATTAACTATATGTGTTAAACATGCTTGTATTATCTTTAACCACCTTTAAGTTGTTAACAATATTAACTATATGTGTTAAACATGCTTGTTTTATATTTAACCACCTTTAAGTTGTTAACAATATTAACTATTTGTGTTAAACATGCTTGTATTATTTTTAACCACCTTTAACTTGTTAACAATATTAACTATATGTGTTAAACATGCTTGTATTATCTTTAACCACCTTTAAGTTGTTAACAATATTAACTATATGTGTTAAACATGCTTGCATTATCTTTAAACACCTTTAACTTGTTAACAATATTAACTATATGTATTAAACATACTTGTATTATCATTAAACACCTTTAATGTATTAATATTAACTATATGTGTTAAACATGCTTGCATTATCATTAAACACCTTTAACTTGTTAACAAAAACATATATTTCATAAATAAGTAAATATAAATTATATATATGAATGAGGTAGATCCCCACGACTTGATCAATTGAAAAGTAGCTCGCCTGCAGAAAAAGTGTGAGCACCCCTGGTATACAAGATACATTTAAATTCAGTGGTGGGCCATCAGGGCCAGCAAGGCCTTCTCTGCTGGCCTAACATAACCAGAAATCATGATCATAATTAAAGCTAAAAGTATTTATTTATTTATTTTCAAATGTCTTGTTCTTTTTCTTACTTACAGCACTCAATGACATGGAACAGCACGGATTGATTCACACCGTATTTGTGCTGGTAAACTGCATAATGCATACTTGCCAACCCTCCCGGATTTTCCGGGAGACTCCCGAAATTCAGCGCCTCTCCCGAAAACCTCCCAGGACAAATTTTCTCCCGAAAAAATCTCCCGAAATTCAGGCACACAATATAAACAGCGTACCTGCCCAATAATGTTATAACTGTAGAATGATGGAGGGCGAGTTCTTGGTTTCTTATGTGGGTTTATTGTTAGGCAGTTTCATTAACGTCCTCCCAGCGCGGCAACAATACACAACAACAGTCACGTTTTCGTCTACCGTAAAGCAGTTCGTCTGCCGTAAACAGCAATGTTGTGACACTCTTAAACAGGACAATACTGCCATCTAGTGCATTTGATGAAAGCACTTTTTGCGTGCCACACAGCAATGCATCATCAGAGAGGGCGTTCAGCATGGTTAGAAAAATAGTGACAAATAGAACAAGGATGGACAATTCAACCCTTAACTCAACAATGAGTAGATGAGTGTTATGTGTGTGTATATGTGTAAATAAATGAACACTGAAATTCAAGTATTTATTTTATATATATATATTAGAGATGCGCGGTTTGCGGGCACAACCTCGGAGTCCGCAGATTATCCGCGGATCGGGCGGATGAAATAAAAAAAAATTAGATTTTATCCGCGGGTCGGGTCGGGTCGGGTGATTGAAATAAAAAAAAAAAAAGATTTTAAATAGATTGAGGCGGGTGGCAGTTAAACCAATTCGGAAATATATATACATAGTTAAATGTTGTTACCCACATACGAAAAACGAGCAGGCACCTGCAGCATATGCCACAACAGAAGAAAAAAAAAAAGAGATGGACACTTTTACGGAGCGGAGAAGGGATGCCTCGCCGGGGTCCGGGACCGAGGCCCGGGACCGAGGCCCGGGACCGAGGCCCGGGACCGAGGCCCGGGACCGAGGCCCCTTCCCCCGAGAGGGCCCCACCGGGAGCCGTAGCTGAGGCGATCCGCGAGAAGGGCCCGACGCACGTCCAGGGTCACCACCGCGCCCACCGCACCGACACCCCGCCTCTTCCGCCTTCGCCGCGGCCGGCGTCACGCGCAGCAGTTAAGCAGCTTACCTGCCCGCCACCCCCGTGGCCGGGGGCTCGTAACAGGGGTCACTCCGCGCGCTCCGCCCACGCAGCTTACCTGCCCGCCACCCCTGTTGCCGGGGGCGCGTAACAGGGGTCACTCCGCGCGCAGTGCGCTCACGAAAGGGATGGGGCTCACCCTGGTTGATATAGACAGCAGCTAGGACGGTGGCCATGGAAGTTGGAACCCGCTAAGGAGTGTGTAACAACCCACCTGCCGAATCAACTAGCCCTGAAAATGGATGGCGCTGGAGCGTCGGGCCCATATACCCGGCCGTCGCCGGCAGCGAGACGCGCTTGGAGGTGCGCTCAGCGCGGCTCCCATATGATTGTGCACTGGTGTGCGTCTGGGTCGTGACAGCGTGGCACGCGAATGTCTGTGCTGCATTGGATCAGTCTCCTTTCTTTAACAGGCAAAAGCTTTATAACCTCACTAATGCCTTGCATCGTCTATATTAGATATATAACAACGGGCGGGTGCGGGCGGATGGCGGGCGGATGCGGTTCTGATCAAATGTTAGATCGGGTGGATTGTGGATGGTTGACGACTTTCTGATGCGGTTGCGGATTAAATAATTGCCTATCCGCGCATCTCTAATATATATATATATATATATATATATATATATGAAATACTTGACTTAGTATTTCTTATATATATATATATATATGAAATACTTGACTTGGTGAATCCTAGCTGTAAATATACTCCTCCCCTCTTAACCACGCCCCCGCCCCGCCCCCCACCTCCCGAAATCGGAGGTCTCAAGGTTGGCAAGTATGGCATAATGTGATATAAATACACGCACCCTCAAAATGTCAATTTCACTCATTTATTATCAAAACGGTTCCACGTTAATATAAGGATAATAAATTAAAGGAAAATATTTTGTTTGTTTCACAACACCTTAGTCACCTTTCATTAAGCATATCTAGCCTTATAACTGTGGCTATGATAACAAATCGATTGTTAGTTGAGGGAAGTTCTTAACATTATAATTTATCATTGACAAACGCTGGCTTTGTTCCTTTCATAGCTTGTAATAACGGTCCGTACTTTACATGTAATCTAGCGCTGATCTCACAGTTTAGGTCTAGCATGTACCAAAAGGTTAGAAAACAAAACTTTAGTTAACGTTAGCTAACTTGTAGGGCTAGTAATCTCTGTGGCTTACCTCGAGAGAGCCGGCTCTCCCATTGCGAAAAGCTGGATTTCCTTTTTGCATACTTTGCAACAGGCTACACCTGGATTTGGTCCACGTATTTGTCATTTTCCATCCAATGTTCATTAAAACGACAACCTCCCGGCATGATGGACCGATGCACCACTGTCCTCTTGGGGGCGACACAGAGCCGCATATACGGCTCAGACATGACAACAACCTAATGTAAGGGCTCGTGCAAAGCAAACAGATCAAGCGTTTAGCTTTAATTTTTAAGGAAACTTATTTTAGTTTTTTCCATTTTATAATTAGCCTATTGGGTCAGACTGCCGAGAAATACTGTTAGAATGCTTAAGGGCCGTTGATATAAATTATTGTCAATTGTGCTGAAGTGGTATTTTTGTATCTATGCAAGCTGGCAATCCAAAAGATAGCCAGTTGTCTTTATCAGTGTTGTCTCCAGACTCGGCCTGCTGACGGCCAAGGCTGAACACCGCCGGGAAGCAGACAGAGCAGAGACAAGGCCGAACACCGCCGTGACGCAGACAGAGCAGAGGCAAGGCCGAACACCGCCGTGACGCAGACAGAGCAGAGGCAAGGCCGAACACCGCCGTGACGCAGACAGAGCAGAGACAAGGCCGAACACCGCCGTGACGCAGACAGAGCAGAGACAAGGCTGAACACGGCCGTGACGCAGACAGAGCAGAGGCAAGGCCGAACACCGCCGTGACGCAGACAGAGCAGAGACAAGGCCGAACACCGCCGTGACGCAGACAGAGCAGAGGCAAGGCCGAACACCGCCGTGACGCAGACAGAGCAGAGACAAGGCCGAACACCGCCGTGACGCAGACAGAGCAGAGACAAGGCGATATGATCTGCGTCATCTAATTTTAATTTATTCTATAATGATGTATTGTGTCTAACTGGAGTTGTCGAGATTACCCCCTTCCCTCAGCGACAGCTTCAGTGATGTAATAGGGCCCTTCCAAATAAATAGAGGCGGCGCGCGGGCTTGACTTTTAGAACGTAGTTTGGATCTGTAACTAGAATACAGCCCAAAACACGTGTCTCCTCGAGCTAAATTGAACTCTGTCTCTGCTTGATTCCTTGCTTCTTGTCTGATTATTGGATGTCATAAGTGTTTGGACCTGACAAATACGTTGAACATTTCCAAGCATTAACAAGCATTTCACCCAAAATTCAAGCATTTTTCAAACCTTGAAAACACAACATTAAAATCCAAACATTGTCAAGGTTTTTAAGTACCTGTACGAACCCTGATTATTGCTGTGTACACTACACACACACATGTCTTTTTTGTCTTTATTTTTTACTTTATTTCATTTAAGTTGTAGTGTGTAAAAATGCTCTTTATTCCTGTATCCTAGTTACTGTTTGGAAATAGGAACAATGTGGAAGTTTGCGGATTGTGGTTGACTTTTAAGGTTGCACTGTATTGGCTAGGGGTGTAACGGTACACAAAAATTTCGGTTCGGTACGTACCTCGGTTTAGAGGTCACGGTTCGGTTCATTTTCGGTACAGTAAGAAAACAACAAAATATACATTTTTTGGTTATTTATTTACAAAATTTGTAAACAATGGCTTTATCCTTTTAACTATAATTAACTATAAACTATAATAATTCTGCCCACGTTAATCAACATTGAACTGCCTCAGATTAAATAAAACGACAAAACTTTTCTTCTACATATAAAAAGTGCAACATTAAACAGTTTCACGTCAACTCATCATGCTTAATTTTTTACAGCATTTGGGAAGCCTGTAGTTCAGGGGTCCTCAAGTACAAATCTTGAAGGTCCACAAATGTTTTTTGGAAACAGGCTGGGTCCGTTTATTATCGGTCAAGCTTATATAATAGCAGGAGGTAGGTAGTTTAACATTTTCTTAAAATTAACAAAAATAAAATAAATATCCAATAAAATACATGAAATATTTTCTTTGAAACAAAAATAAATAAGAACTTTGAAAAAATGTGTCCTCTGCATTTGACCCATCCCTTGATCACCCCCTGGGAGGTGAGGGGAGCAGTGGGCAGCAGCGGCGCTGCGCCCGGGAATCATTTTTGGTGATTTAACCCCCAATTCCAAGCCTTGATGCTGAGTGCCAAGCAGGGAAGAATGCTGGTATGAGCTTTTAAACATAACCCGTTAACTGCTGCCAATCAAATGGTGAATAAGATACTCTTTAGGGTTCATATGTTTGTAAATCTGACTGTGATGAAGTCAGTGCCTCACCAGCCATCAACCTCACCGCACGTCACTGCTCTGTTGCTATTTGTTGTTGTGTCATAGATTTAACAAAAATCTTGCTTGATGTTTCATATGGCTTTTTCAGCCTCGTGATTTCTTTTTTTCTTAGCTCTGAATCATGAGGAAATGTCTCTTCAAATTCGCGGTGCTCTTTCAGATAGTGACGTTTCAGATTTTCACTTTTCACCAGAGCAACAGTAGTGTTGCATAGTAGACACATTGGTCTGGTACTTGCAGTAGGTAGGATGAAAACATATTGCTCTGTCCATTCTTCCTTGAAACGTCGGTTTTCCCTGTCCACCTTTCTTTTACCAGCCTGAGCCAACTTGGAGCATGCCCTTGTGATTTGATTCACATTCAGTGACTGACAAGTGAACAGTTAGCGAAGTAGCGATACGAGACAACTGTGTGCCTGCAGCGAAAGGTTCCATGCACTGTGCACATGACCCAGGTGGTAACAGCCTATCAGCGCGTCGTTGTGAAAGAGATGACAACCCATACCCCGGAATTAGCCAATCAGAGTGGCGTTCTCTCGCTCTCACTCCGTTTCTCTCTCTTTCTCTCTCTGAGAGAGAGAGAGAGAGAGAGAGAGAGAGAGAGAGAGAGAGAGAGAGAGAGAGAGAGAGAGAGAGAGAGAGAGAGTGAGTGAGACACGAGAAGTGTAAACGAAACGTGGAGATATTTGACTAAAAACAACAAAGAACGTTGACTTGCGCTAGCGATAACTCACAGATAAATACAATTATTATATTTTTTTATAATAATTATAATTATAATAATAAAAAAAACATTTTTTTATTTTTATTTATTTTTATTATTTTTTTTTACTATAATTCGTGCTGGGTCCGGACGGACACGTCGCTGGGTCCGGACATGGACCGCGGTCCGCCTGTTGAGGATCACTGCTGTAGTTGATTTATTATGTAAATGTTATATTTTCATCAACATGTGATAGCAGGGACCCTGCCATTCAAAACTAGGCTGCTACATTACTAATGACTAATGTAACTATAGCTGAAAAAATGGTACAATAGCAATAGGAGAGACTATTCATCCCTGAACACCATGGAGTTCATGTAGGCTTAATGATGCACTTACATTATTATATCAACTATCAGAGACAGAAACTCTTCATTTAACATAATGTCCTTTTTTGCTGCTTCAACACAGCTCAAGCAACACAGAAAAAGGTCAAGTGAAATAACAGACAGACAGGGCTTTGCTGTCCGTAACACACACACACACTGCAAAATGAGCTAACGTTACGCGAAAAGCGAATTAGCCTTCACCTCAAGCCAGGACTGCGAGCGAGCTGAGCTGCCTTTTATATTTCTAGAAGGTCAACGGGCTCATAGTGATGTTACTAGTAGTTGACTGGGAGGTGTTTATTATCATTTGGGGAGAGTCCGCTGCCTGATGCTTACCTGCTAAACGCTAAGCACTGACTACATGCGCTCTGAATACGCACTGCTGATTGGCTGTTACCGCTCTGTGTGTAACCAATCAGATGGTTGTGTGGGTGGGACAATGCTGGGTGCTGTGTAGAGGACTGACAGAGACAGAGGCAGAAGGAAGCGGAGGCGGCTACTTAATATGTTCATGTGGAAACTCGTTCGGTACACCTCCGAACCGAACCGAAACCCCCGTACCGAAACGGTTCAATACAAATACACGTACCGTTACACCCCTACTTTGTATTCTATTACTCCCCACAGCCCCAACACACACACGCAAGCGCACCCGCAAGGCACGCACACACACAAACACACACGATATAATGAGAGTTCCAAATTCCCACAAATACCTCACTGAGGAATCCATTATTGTAGTAACACGTTTCTCTCTGAATCCCATGCTCTGAGTGCACCTCCCAACAGAAGAGATGACATGATGAAGAAACGAAGTAAAGTGGATTATTTTTGTATTCAAAAGGAAATCAAAGTGACAAGTGAGATGAAACGCCGAGGTGGGAGGCAGCGGTGGTGGGTGTGCGCATGGTAACAGACAATCCGACAGAGAAAGTGTGCCCAATTACCACTCTGCAATTAGCTTGATACCTGCTAAAGGCTGATTATGTGCAGCCATTCTGGAGACTTTGCACTTTCAAGTTATTATTAGGACTCAAAAGTCTAGCGAGGATTGCGCACGCAAGCCCGGTGAGACGGGAACACCTGAAAAACACACGCCTCATTTCCCTCCCCTCGTCTCCAAAGTCGGGAGCGAAACGGAAGAAACAAGCTCCTGACGGTGTCGTGGCGTTCTCTCAGCCTCCTTTACACAAACATGCATGCTATAGCACCGTGGACTAGTGATGGGTCCGGCAACACCGATGCATCGGCGCATGCGTCGAGCTCATAGAGCAAAACCCTGTGTCGGTGCGCGTACCGCTTTTAGAAAGTCACGTGACCGATCATGAGCTGTTTTGATCACGTGACCGATACGCGAACTGTGTCGCACTGACGCCTCCTCTGTGCTCTGTGAGCGGGTCTTTTCTACAGCCGGAGAAATAATAATTAAGAAGAGAAACCATCTAAAATGTAATACGTCAGAAAAACTTTTTTTTAATTTTTTTTTTAATAAAAATGTGTAAAAAAATAATATTAAAACAATTCCCAGTCCACAATCATCCACAACACGTTCTCTTAGATTTCCATGTTATGATACATGTTCACATTATTTATTGACTGTATCTAAAAAAGATAAAAATATATCTTTATTTAAATGAAGATATTAAATAATCCTAAATGAAATATAATGACTTGGTTTATATTATTGTATATACTAGGGCAGGGGTCATCAACGCGGTGCCCGCGGTCACCAGGTAGCCCGTAAGGACCGGATCAGTCGCCCGCTGGCCTGTTCTAAAAATAGCTCAAAGAGCAGCACTTACCAGTGAGCTGCCTCTATTTTTTTAAATTTTATTTATTTACTAGCAAGCTGGTCTCGCTTTGCTCGACATTTTTAATTCTAAAAGAGACAAAACTCAAATAGAATTTGAAAATCCAAGAAAATATTTTAAAGACTTGGTCTTCACTTGGAATAAGCGGTAGAAAATGGATGGATGGATGGGTCTTCACTTGTTTAAATAAATTCATTTATTTTTTAATTTGCTTCTTATTACTTTTAGAAATACAATTTTAGAGAAAAAATACAACCTTAAAAATGATTTTAGGATTTTTAAACAAATATACCTTTTTACCTTTTAAATTTCTTCCTCTTCTTTCCTGACAATTTAAATCAATGTTCAAGTAAATGTATTTATTTTTTATTGTAAAGAATAATAAATATTTTAGCTTCTGTTTTTTCGACGAAGAATATTTGTGAAATATTTCTTCAAACTTACTATGATTAAAATTCAAAAAAATTATTCTGGCAAATCTAGAAAATCTGTAGAATCAAATTTAAATCTTATTTCAAAGTATTTTGAATTTCTTTTAAAATTTTTGCTCTGGAAAATCTAGAAGAAATACTGATTTGTCTTTGTTAGAAATATAGCTTGGTCCAATTTGTTAAATATTCGAACAAAGTACAGATTGGATTTTAACCAATTTAAAACATGTCATCAAAATTCTAAAATTTATCTTAATCAGGAAAAATTACTAATGATGTTCCATAAATTCTTTTTTTTAATTTTTTCAAAAAGATTCAAATTAGCTAGTTTTTCTCTTCTTTTTGTCGGTTGAATTTTGAATTATAAAGAGTCGAAATTGAAGATAAACTATGTTTCTAAATTTTATTTTACATTTTTTCTTGTTTTCTCCTCTTTTAAACCGTTCAATTAAGTGTTTTTTTCATCATTTATTCTCTACAAAAAACCTTCCGTAAAAGGAAAAAAAAAATGTTCGACAGAATGACAGACAGAAATACCCATTTTTTTATATATATAAATTTATTTATTTAGTTATTCTTGTTTAAATCACACTTACGTGTAACTTACAAATGACAATATATTTATTTATTTACGTGTGTATCAAACTGGTAGCCCTTCGCATTAATCAGTACCCAAGAAGCCCCTGTACTAGGGCATACAATCAGTGTCAGTTGAGTCGGTCCATAGGTTGCCTGTAGGGATTTTTAATGTCCAGCAGATGTCAGTATTTAGTGACACAGTATCGACACAGTATCAATACAGTTTTGCAATGTGTCGAAACGCTTCATGACGCCTCATCAACCCATCACTACCGTGGACGTAGCGCACCATGGACGTCACAATGGCAATTAACTATTTCGCTTTACAGCAGAGGTTTTGCCTGTCAAATGTCAGGAAAAACAATCTGGGGAAAAGTTATGGCCATTGCACAGGGAAGGGAAATAATTAGCTTTTTTAGCCCTCACAGTCCAGTAAACGCCTGGCCTAATGGCTGACCGCAGCTTAAATAAGTACACAAAATGACTATCCCTGAGGGGGAGGGGCAGATGGATATGTGTCGCTCCTTTATGGATTTTCCTCCATAAATGAACTCAAGTCGATGAGGCACCAGCGCTGCCTCCTGTGTCCCGCCTGTTAATGGAACAAATGAGCTGAAATATGCAGTAAGTGGAAGGTGCCCGATCCATCTCATGTTCCTCTTGGAGATGCTACTGTTATTGATGCAAAAGGCCGGAAGAGAAAAAATATATATAATCACAAGCAAAACATTCAATTTTGTTTTCATAATGAAAAAGGGGATTATATTGCAGATATTGGCCAAGAGAAGTTTGCAACTTTGTGCATTCTCCATCAGGAACACTTGATGTGTCACTAATACATACCTGCCAACTTTTGAAATCAGAAAAACCTAGTAGCCAGGGTCCAGGGGCCGCAGGCCCCGGTAGGGCCAGGACAAAGTCCTGGTGGGGGGTTCAGGGGGGCCCGACGCAAAATGATTATTAGCATTCAGACAGGTTAAAATGTTGCTAAAACCATCACTTTTCTATCAGTCACAGTGACTTTTCAAAACAAAAATATTACAGCAAAAATCATATGGGTTGATTGACATGTTTATTCTCTAAGCTAACTTCAATAGTTTGAAATTATTTTGACAGTTAATGCCAGTTATCCTGTCAACCTTTCACAAGACTTCAATTTGTTAATTGAAAGTATAAACAGTATAAACACTTTTTACAGTAAACAAATGGTAAAACAGTACTAAACAGTTCCATAAAAAAAAAAATTGGTGTCATTATTAACTTTCTGTCCAAGCTTGTATAATCTACTGCCTTGTTCAATTGTAAAAAATATTCTGTGCCTAAAATTCACATTTCTATCACAATTATCATATTGTAAACATGGTAAGCTAACTTCATTAAAATTAATAGTCCTGTCAATAGCATGGAATTACAATTCAAATGTAGTTTTTTTGTAAGCCTTTCAAAAGAATTCAAAATATGAAAAATTAATGAAAATTAATTTAAGCCATCAGACACTTGAAAAGTGGCACATCACATCTCTAATGTAATCATTTTAACTTTTCAACAGAAATAGCACTGCAAAAATATTAAGGACATACTTCTGTATTTTGGTAGTTATGCTGTCGACATTTAACAAGATTTCTTCAACTTGGGCTTGAAAGCATAAATAGTATAAACACTTTTAACAGTATAACAGTACTAAACAATTCCAATAGATAACATTGGTGTCATTACCTTTTTGTGGCTAAAATCCATCCAAAGAATCTGTTTGGGCGACGAAAAACGTTGAAAGTTTTCCACTTGTATCGCTAGCAACGGCATTAGACTTGTGTTTTTTTGTCCCAACGTGGTCTTTTACATCGCTAATTCCTCCGTGTCCGATCGAAAAATCTTGTCTGCACAAGGTGCAATTCGCGTAGTTTTCACCCTTTTTGGAACGGATGATTATTCCCGGATAGGCTTTTGAATATTCTTCACGGAATGACTGCAGTTTTCTTTTTGGTTTAAGACTCGTTTGCGATTTTTCTCCGGCTGATTCCATGATCGTTCGCTCGTTTGGAAACAATGGCAACAGGTGCCTCGTGCTTGGCAGCGGTGCTATAAATAGCCTCGCGCATGGCATTCGGAATGGCTCGATAGGAAGTTACGAGAAGCAGTGTCGATTGTCATTGTTGTTACGCGATTTCGTGAATAAAACTTAAAAAAATAATTTTTTTTAATTAATGAAAGTTATACATGTAAACAAACTACGGTGAGTTCAAGGACCGCCAAAATTAGTAGGACAAAACTGCGCTCGCCAAATACTTGAGTCAGTGAAGCATGTTTAATATAAACGGTGTGCTTTATAACAATTAGGGAGGTTTGTGTCATGTTTGTCCTCCTACAGAAACCATATTAAAACAAAAAATATATTTTTTCCCCCTCATCTTTTTCCATTTGTCATACATTTTTGAAAAAGCTACAGAGAGCCACTAGGGCGGCGCTAAAGAGCCGCATGCGGCTCTAGAGCCGCGGGTTGCCGACCCCTGGTCTATACTCTTACGTGAATGAGATAAATAATATTATTTGATATTTTACGCTAATGTAAGTCGCTCCTGAGTATAAGTCGCACCCCCGGCCAAACTATGAAAAAAACTGAGACTTATAGTCCGAAAAATACGGTACATGATTTCAATTACCAGTGACTTAAAAAATGCAATTCAACAAAAAAAGACCCCAATACGTCATCCCAGGCAAATGAGCAAAAATACATTGTGTGATTAATCTGCGTATATGCATGATTATTGCAATCTATTTTGTGATTAATCACATTATTTTTGACAGCCCTAGTTAGTAGTTGACACTAATTTTCTTTGTCACCTACACAACAAAACTAATGTGGATGTTTTGTTCAGATAATTAGTGTCTAAATTTTTGCAACTGCAACCGTAACCCGGAATAGGTTGATGAAAACCGTACTAATTACGGGAAAACCGGAGTAGTTGGCAGGTATGCTAATACAAACTCCAAAACCAGTGAAGTTGGCACGTAAATGTTAGGGGTGTAACGGTACGTGTATTTGTATTGAACCGTTTCGGTACGGGGGTTCGGTTCGGAGGTGTAACGAACGAGTTTCCACACAGACATATTAAGTAGCGTAACGCACGTTGTGTAAACAATGCACACCGAGGCACAACACACGGCATGCTAGCAGCGACCGGGCTAGGACAACATGTAAAAGCCAGAGCTGGAAGACCCTCCTGCCTCATTAAGATCTACCGTTTGGGAACACTTTGGCTGCGCGGTGCGATACAACAATGGAGGACGGAGGTTTCCCGACATTGTTCAGCAGCGGTAAGGCATGCTTCTACCAACACATCAAACATGCTAACCACCCCCAAGTGAACATCGCTTCAACAAAGATAAAGACAAGCAAACAGCTCCCACCGCATTCAAGCAGCCTCTCCTCGGCGAGTCAGACAGGGCTAAAGCAATAACAAATGTTTTTATAGCAGCAGATTTAAGTCCATATTGCATTAGAAACTAGATTTTGACCCACTTCTATAGTGGAAGAACAATGAGCCCATATATCCTCTTACTGCCAAGTTAGCCAGGCTGGGGGGGAAAGAAAAGTTAATCTGAGGCTGAGTTGAATTGAAACTGTTTAATGTTGCACTTTTTATATGTAGAAGAAAAGTTTTGTCATTTTATTTAATCTGAGCAACAACTTGAGGCAGTTTAATGTTGATTAATGTGGACCCCGACTTATTGGGGGTGGTCAATTGTACGGAATATGTACTGTGTTGTGCAATCTACTAATAAAAGTCTCAATCAATCCATCAAAAAATGCACTTTATATGTAGAAAGGTTTTGTTAAGAAACCATTCTGAGCCTTATCTTATTTAGTTTTTATTTTATATATGTTGACCACATTAACCCTGGCAATGGACCCTGTGTGTATATGTATGTTATGCCATTGTTTACACATTTGGTAAATAAATACCGTATATTACCAAATAACCGCCCATGTCCTAATAGCCGCCCGGGGTCTGACCCCATTTTGTGAATTAACCGCCTCTTCCTAATAACCGCCTATGTCCAAATAGCCGCCCATGGGCTGTTATTTGCATAATTTAGATTAAAATGCTACTGGGGTTGCGTTTGCTGCAGTATTATTGTTTTGATGGTTTTATAGAGTACTTGGTACCATCATTTTATTTTTCCTGTATGCTGCTTTATTTAAAACTTGGGAGTACTGTAGCCTTTATTTTATTTAAGTGACAGTATTATTGATGGTGGGTTTTATACTTGAGTACTTGGTACCATCATTTTATTTTTCCCGGTAGGCTGCTTTATTTAAAAATGTTCTTTATTTTTAGTATTGGTATTCTATTTGACAATTGTTGCACTGCTGCCATGTTGAGGCCTTGTTGATCTCTTGTCTTTTGATAGCCTACCTCTTGTTGATCTCTTGTTTTTTTGTTTGTATGTTTACACCTTTCTTTGCACTTCTATATTTTTATATATTTACACATTGTTTTCTTGCATGCACACATCGCACTGTATGGAATGGCCTCAATCTTGTTACCCTGCGTAACGACAATAAAGCTGATTCTGATTCTGAATAGCTTTTACATTTAAAGTTTTTTGTACGAAAAAAAAATACTGGACTGTAACCATTGAAACCAAATAATGGCCTGGTGCAGGCTGGTGTAAAAATAAATAAAAGCCGTGTGCAAATAACCGCCTGCTTCTTTTAAACGCCTGTCTCCAAAATCGATTTTGTGAAATAAACGCCCGGGCTACTATTTGGTAATATACGGTAACCAAAAAAATTTATATTTAGTTGTTTTCTTACTGTACCGAAAATGAACCGAACCGTGAGCTCTAAACCGAGGTACGTACCAAACCGAAATGTTTGTGTACCGTTACACCCCTAGTAAATGTTAAATAAAAACAGAATACAATGATTTGCAAATTCTTTTCAACTTAAATTCAATTGAAAAGACTGCAAAGACAAGATACTTAACGTTCGAACTGGTAAACTTTGTTATTTTTTGCAAATATTAGCTCATTTGGAATTTGAAATTTAGGGTTAGGATTAAATAAGTTCTGCTTCTTCTTATTACTTTTTGGACATGTTGAGGTATATAACTGATAAAAGGGTTGTACGGTATACCGGTACTAGTATAGTACCGTGATACTAATGAATCATATTTGGCACTATACCGCTTCTAAAAAGTACCGGTCACGTTGTGACATTGCTGGTTTTACGAGCAGAGAGCATGTTCGGCAGCGCACACACACGGAGTACTTACAAGCAGACACAGTGTGTAGACAGAAAAGAGAGAATGGATGCATTTTTAGAATTTGAGAGCACCCAGCATGGACGAATAGAACAGACAAGTCATTGTTTTGTCTGCTCGTGGAAAACAAACATCCTAATCAACGATTTGACTCCCTCGAATGGCCTTGACGCTGTGAAAACAGGACCAGGCTGTTCTGAAAAACACCCCCGAGGAAACCTCAATGATGGACGCTTTTGACCTCCCTCTTTCCTCAACAACACCTGGAGTCGAACTTTTGCAGATCGGCCTCAGTCTATAAAAAACATTACATCATCACACCCAAGACAATTGAGCACACACACACGCACCCCCCCCAGTCTAGATTGTATTTTTTTAACTCATCTTTTTCCCCAGCGTTTTACCTTTTTCCCATCTTTTACGGGGCGCCTTGTGGCGACCCATCAGCGTTCCTGTTCTGTAACCCTGTACACTGTTTGTTTGTCTATTCTTGAACGGGTTTGTGCTGAAAACAAAGTTTCGTTGTACTTGTGCAATGACAATAAAGACCTATCTGATTTTGGCCTAAACACTAACGATAAAGGTGAAGTTATAACACTAAAAAGCCGTCAGAAGGAGGTGCTTTAAGACATGGCTAGCCGGCAGTGTTTTAGTTACTTCTAAATCACTAATCCTCGACTCCATGGCGACAAATAAAGTAAGTTTCTGACAAGTATCATCCCTGCAGGACGAGGAATAGCTAAACATGCTTCACTACACACCGTAGCTCACCGGCGTCACAATGTAAACAAAAGCCATGGGTGGATCTACACCTGACATCCACTGTAATGATACCAAGTACAGGAGTGTATCTAGTCAATACTAGTATGATTACATCAATATTTTTTATCGTCACAAAATCTGTATTCCTTCTTAAAATTCCTATTATGTTTATGAACTCAGGAAATATGTCCCTGGACACATGAGGACTTTGAATATGACCATTGTATGATCCTGTAACTATTTGGTATCGGATCGACATCCAAATTTGTGGTATCATCCAAAACTAATGTAAAGTATCAAAGAAGAGAAGAATAAGTGATTATTACATTTTAAAGTGTAGATAGAACATGTTAAAACAGAAAATAAGCAGATATTAACAGTAGAGATGTCGATAAATGCGTTAAAATGTAATATCGTAAATTATCGGTATTGTCTTTTTTATTATCGGTATCGTTTTTTTTTTTTTGTTTGTTTGTTTTTATTAAATCAACATAAAAAACACAAGATACACTTACAATTAGTGCACCAACCCAAAAAACCTCCCTCCACCACACTCATTCACACAAAAGGGTTGTTTCTTTCTGTTATTAATATTCTGGTTCCTACATTATATATCAATATATATCAATACAGTCTGCAAGGGATACAGTCCGTAAGCACACATGATTGTGCGTGCTGCTGGTCCACTAATAGTACTAACCTTTAACAGTTAATTTTACTAATTTTCATTAATTACTAGTTTCTATGTATCGTATTTTTCGGACTATAAGTCGCAGTTTTTTTTCATAGTTTGGCCGGGCTCCAGTGCGACTTATATATGTTTTTTTCCTTTTTTATTATGCATTTTCGGCAGGTGTGACTTATACTCCGGTGCGACTTATACTCCGAAAAATACGGTAACTGTTTTTATATTGTTTTACTTTCTTTTTTTATTCAAGAAAATGTTTTTAATTTATTTATCTTATTTTATTATTATTTTTTAAAAAAAGGACCTTATCTTCACCATACCTGGTTGTCCAAATTAGGCATAATAATGTGTTAATTCCACGACTGTATATATCGGTTGATATCAGTATCGGTTGATATCGGTATCGGTAATTAAAGAGTTGGACAATATCGGAATATCGGATATCGGCAAAAAAGCCATTATCAGTAAACGAACAAGTGGAATAATAATCAATTTTTACAGCTTGTTCCTCATATTGTTGACAAAATAATAGAATGATAAATGACAATATGTTCCTGCATATGTCAGCAGACTAATTATGAGTCTTTGTTTGTTTACTTACGACTAAAAGACAAGTTGTCTAGTATGTTCACTGTTTTAGTTAAGGACAAAATTGTTAATTGATTGCAATAAGAAACATGTTTAATGTGCCGTTTTTGTGGTCTCCTTTATTTAGAAAAGTATCGAAAAGTATCGAAACACATTTTGGTACCGGTACCACAATATGGGTATCGGGACAACCCTAACTGATAACTGTCTCCACTCCAACGTAAAGTGGTATAAACGTGCAAAAAAATGGCATCGCCACATCTATTCGTGGCTTACCAAATGCATTCCCGGCAGGGGGCCACAAACAAATAAATGCATGGGACAGACACTGACTGGCCATTGGGTGGGAATAGCTTTTGTACTCTTGCACATTTCCATGGCAACAGTACCATTTCAACCCCTGAAGTAAGTAATGGTGCCAACTATAAACTTCTACAAGACGTCTTTTTCGGGCTTAAAAATGACTGTCTTGTATCGGGGTCAACACGGTACCTCTAACCGATTGAGTAAACCAGCAAACATTTTTGGAAAATTTAAGGCTGAAAGACATTTTAAGCAAATACAGGTTGTTGTTTTTTTTATTATAGAAAACAGATGAGTTAGAAAAAGAAAAAAAGAAAGAAAAGAAAACAGACAGGTGTTTGCTGATGCGTTTTGCAATGCTAGTCTGGTGTTTCAAGCTGCTCTTGTTGGCCACATTTTGGAAAACAATTTTCTCCCATGGCGAGCGCTCCAACTTTCGCCCACAGCTATTCTCTCTTCATATCATTTGATCTCTACTCTACCTAAGTTCAGTTCAGCTTTGGAGCACAAAACCGCCAAGTTTGCTCCGTGCACAAGGGAGCAAAACAACACAGCAAATGTGGCCATTGTGTTTGCACTATAGGAAGACCACTACTTGTTTGGAACATACAAATACCGTATTTTCCGCACTATTAGCCGCACCTAAAAACCACAAATTTACTCAAAAGCTGACAGTGCGGCTTATAACCCGGTGCGCTTTATATATGGATTAATGTTAAGATTCATTTTCATAAAGTTTAGGTCTCGCAACTACGGTAAACAGCCGCCATCTTTTTTCCCCGTAGAAGAGGAAGCGCTTCTTCTTCTACGGCAAGCAACCGCCAAGGTAAGCACCCGCCCCCATAGAAGAGGAAGCGCTTCTTCTTCTACTGTAAGCAACCACCCGCCCCCGTAGAAGAAGAAGAAGCGCGCGGATATTACGTTTCATTTCCTTTGTGTGTTTACATCTGTAAAGACCACAAAATGGCTCCTACTAAGCGACAGGTTTCCGGTTCATGAAAAGACGCAATCTCTCCATCCGCACACGGACTACTATTTCACAGCAACTGCCTAAAGACTTTCAAAAAAAGCTGGCTACTTTCCGTGCATATTGTAAAAACAAGATAGCTGAAAAAAAGATCCGGCCAGAGAACATTATCAACATGGACGAGGTTCCACTGACTTTTGATATTCCTGTGAACCGCACTGTGGATACAACGGGAGCATGTACGGTGAATATTCGCACCCAAGGAATGAGAAGTCATCCTTCACTGTGGTTCTAGCTTGCCATGCTAATGGCCAGAAACCTCCACCCACGGTGATATTCAAAAGGAAGACCTTGCCAAAAGAGACCTTTCCAGCCGGCGTCATCATAAAAGCTAACTCGAAGGGATGGATGGATGAAGAAAAGATGAGCGAGTGGTTAAGGGAAGTTTACGCGAAGAGGCCGGGTGGCTTTTTTCACGCAGCTCCGTCCATGTTGATATACGACTCCATGCGCGCCCACATCACGCTGGTTTTTAATATATTATTAAAGTTTGACTGACCTATCTGACTGTTTTTTTGACATTCCCTTTAGCGCAGTTAGATGCGGCTTATAACACGGGGCGGCTTATAGGTGGACAAAGTTTTGAAATATGCCGTTCATTGAAGGCGCGGCTTATAACCCAGGGCGGCTTATGGTGCGGAAAATACGGTAGATAGATAGATAGATAGATAGATAGATAGATAGATAGATAGATAGATAGATAGATAGATAGATAGATAGATGGATAGATGGATAGATGGATAGATAGTAGGGGTGTAACTGTATGTGTATTTGTGTTGAACCGTTTCGGTACGGGGGTTTCGGTTCGGTTCGGAGGTGTACCGAACGAGTTTCCACACGAACATATTAAGTAGCTTCCTTCTGCCTCTGCCTCTGTCAGTCCTCTACACAGCACCCAGCATTGTCCCACCCACACAACCATCTGATTGGTTACAAACAGAGCGGTAACAGCCAATCAGCAGTGCGTATTCAGAGCGCATGTAGTCAGTGCTTAGCGTTGAGCAGGTAAGCATCAGGCAGCGGACTCTCCCCAAATGATAATAAACACCTCCCAGTCAACTACTAGTAACATCACTATGAGCCCGTTGACCTTCTAGAAATATAAAAGGCAGCTCAGCTCGCTCGCAGTCCTGGCTTGAGGTGAAGGCTAATTCGCTTTTAGCGTAACGTTAGCTCATTTTGCGGTGTGTGTGTGTTACGGACAGCCAAGCCCTGTCTGTCTGTTATTTCACTTTACCTTTTTCTGTGTTGATTGAGCTGTGTTGAAGCAGCAAAAAAATGACATTATGTTAAATGAAGAGTTTCTGTCTCTGATAGTTGATATAATAACATACCTGCCAACTTTTGAAATCAGAAAAACCTAGCAGCCAGGGTCCAGGGGCCGCAGGCCCCGGTAGGTCCAGGGCAAAGTCCTGGTGGGGGGTTCAGGGGGGCGAAGCCACCCGACGCAAAATGATTATTAGCATTCAGACAGGTTAAAATGTTGCTAAAACCATCACTTTTCCATACCTGCCAACTTTTGAAATCAGAAAAACCTAGTAGCCAGGGTCCAGGGCCCGCAGGCCCCGGTAGGTCCAGGACAAAGTCCTGGTGGGGGGTTCAGTTTCGCCCCCCGACGCAAAATGATTGATTGCATTCAGACAGGTTAAAATGTTGCTAAAACCATCGCTTGTCTATCAGTCACAGTGACTTTTCAAAACAAAAATATTACAGCAAAAATCATATGGGTTGATTGACATGTTTATTCTGTAAGCTAACTTCAATAGTTTGAAATTATTTTGACAGTTAATGCCAGTTATCCTGTCAACCTTTCACAAGACTTCAATTTGTTAATTGAAAGTATAAACAGTATAAACACTTTTTACAGTAAACAAATGGTAAAACAGTACTAAACAATTCCATTAAAAATAAAATTGTTGTCATTATTAACTTTCTGTCCAAGCTTGTATAATCTACTGCCTTGTTCAATTGTAAAAAATATTCTGTGCCTAAAATTCACATTTCTATCACAATTATTATACTGTAAACATGGTAAGCTAACTTCATTAAAATTAATAGTCCTGTCAATAGCATGGAATTACAATTCAAATATAGTTTTTTTGTAAGCCTTTCAAAAGAATTCAAAATATGAAAAATTAATGAAAATTAATTTAAGCCATCAGACACTTGAAAAGTGGCACATCACATCTCTAATGTAATCATTTTAACTTTTCAACAGAAATAGCACTGCAAAAATATTAAGGACATACTTCTGTATTTTGGTAGTTATGCTGTCAACATTTAACAAGATTTCTTCAACTTGGACTTGAAAGCATAAATAGTATAAACACTTTTAACAGTATAACAGTACTAAACAATTCCAATAGATAACATTGGTGTCATTACCTTTTTGTGGCTAAAATCCAAATTTAGCAACGGCATTAGACTTGTGTTTTTTTGTCCCAACGTGGTCTTTTACATCGCTAATTCCTCCGTGTCCGATCGAAAAATCTTGTCTGCACAAGGTGCAATTCGCGTAGTTTTCACCCTTTTTGGAACGAATAATTATTCCCGGATAGGCTTTTGAATATTCTTCACGGAATGACTGCAGTTTTCTTTTCGGTTTAAGACTCGTTTGCGATTTTTCTCCGGCTGATTCCATGATCGTTCGCTCGTTTGGAAACAATGGCAAGAGGTGCCTCGTGCTTGGCAGCGGTCCTATAAATAGCCTCGGGCATGGCATTCGGAATGGCTCGATAGGAAGTTACGGGAAGCAGTGTCGATTGTCATTGTTGTTACGCGATTTCGTGAATAAAACTTAAAAAAAAAAAAAAAATTTAATTAATGAAAAACCGTATTTTTTATCACTGCAACCGTAACCCGGAATAGGTTGATGAAAACCGTACTAATTACGGGAAAACCGGAGTAGTTGGCAGGTATGCTTTTCTATCAGTCTATCATATATGTTGAAACTTTCAACAACTTGAAAGAATAAGATTTTTGAGAGTATTTGGTTCAAATTACACAATATAAATAAGACTTGTCATTATTGATATTGCAGACATTATTGTAACAAGAAACTTCAGGTCGAAATTTTGGTTTATGAAAGAAATATAAATAAATATAAATATAAAACTTCATGATGACATTTTTCAAATTAATAAAGAGTAATAGAATAGTATGGTAGTTATATGTTACTTGTTTTGAACATGTTATCGTTATCACAAATAAAAAGATATACTGTACACAGAAATTATTTTTGATTTGATTTATTGTTTATGTAATAAAAGATTTACTTAAAACTTTATGTTTTGTGAGTTTTTTTATGCTACGAACTGTACTTACCGGCGATGTAAACCGAAGGAGACATTTCCGTAATGAAAGCTGCAACACCCTTTTTAGATCCCATCATCACTGCAGCATTATCGGCAGCAAAGCAAACCAAATTCTGCCCAAGGAATTTCGTTTGAGTCTATTTCTTCCGCGAGTATTTTGTAAATGTTTTCGCCTGTGGAAGCCGTATTGCATTCCCTCGCTAATTCCTCCGTGTCCGATCGAAAAATCTTGTCTGCACAAGGTGCAATTCGCGTAGTTTTCACCCTTTTTGGAACGGATAATTATTCCCGGATAGGCTTTTGAATATTCTTCACGGAATGACTGCAGTTTTCTTTTCGGTTTAAGACTCGTTTGCAATTTTTCTCCGGCTGATTCCATGATCGTTCGCTTGTTTGGAAACAATGGCAACTGGTGCCTCGTGCTTGGCAGCGGTGCTATAAATAGCCTCGCGCATGGCATTCGGAATGGCTCGATAGGAAGTTACGGGAAGCAGTGTCGATTGTCATTGTTGTTACGCGATTTGGTGAATAAAACTTAAAAAAAAATATTTTTTTTTAAATGAATGAAAAACCGTATTTTTTATCACTGCAACCGTAACCCGGAATAGGTTGATGAAAACCGTACTGATTACGGGAAAACCGGAGTAGTTGGCAGGTATGTAATAATGTAAGTGCATCATTAAGCCTACATGAACTCCATGGTGTTCAGGGATGAATAGTCTCTCCTATTGCTATTGTAACATTTTTTCAGTTACAGTTACATTAATCATTAGTAATGCAGCAGCCTAGTTTTGAATGGCAGGGTCCCTGCTATCACATGTTGATAAAAATATAACATTTACATAATAAATCAACTACAGGCTTCCCAAATGCTGTAATAAATTAAGCATGATGAGTTGACTTGAAACTGTTTAATGTTGCACTTTTTATATGTAGAAGAAAAGTTTTGTCATTTTATTTATTTATTGGGCGGCATGGCGTAGTGGGTAGATCAACCGTGCCAGAAACTTGAGGGTTGCAGGTTCGCTCCCCGCCTCTTACCATCCAAAAATCGCTGCCGTTGTGTCCTTGGGTGGGACACTTCACCCTTTGCCCCCGGTGCTACTCACACCGGTGAATTGAATGATGAATGATAGGTGATGGTCGGAGGGGCCATTGGCACAAATTGCAGCCACGCTTCCGTCAGTCCACCCCAGGGCAGCTGTGGCTATGAAAGTAGCTTACCACCACCAGGTGTGAATGATTGATGGGTTCTACATGTAAAGTGACTTTGGGTACTTAGAAAAGCGCTATATAAATCCCAGGTATTATTATTATTATTATTATTATTAAGCCTACATGAACTCCATGGTGTTCAGGGATGAACACCATGGATAATATTGCTATTGTAACATTTTTTCAGCTATAGTTACATTAATCATTAGTAATGCAGCAGCCTGGTTGTGAATGGCAGGGTCCCTGCTATCACATGTTGATAAAAATATAACATTTACATAATAAATCAACTACAGGCTTCCCAAATGCTGTAATAAATTAAGCATGATGAGTTGACTTGAAACTGTTTAATGTTGCACTTTTTATATGTAGAAGAAAAGCTTTGTCATTTTATTTAATCTGAGCAACAACTTGAGGCAGTTTAATGTAAAATTATTATTGTGTTCCCAATGTTAAAAGGATACAGCCATTGTTTACAAATTTGGTAAATAAATAACCAAAAAATTTATATTTTGTTGTTTTCTTACTGTACCGAAAATGAACCGAACCGTGACCTCTAAACCGAGGTACGTACCGAACCGAAATGTTTGTGTACCGTTACACCCCTAATATATACATTTATAAAATGTTTAAAGTGCATTACGTATGTCCTAATTTCATGTTGCTTTGAGAGACTCTAAGACCGCATGGCAACACTGAAGCGTGCATAATTATTATTACAAAGTGCAAAACAAAAATTATTACATTCTCAAATAATTAATGAAGGGGGAACATTTAAAAAAAAAACATGCATAAAACATTCTGTTTGGTGAGCAAATGTGTCCCTCCTCCACTCATTACACGTATTACCTTTTAGCCAATCAAGATGAAAGGAAAAGAAAGATGAGCAACACGGTGGTAAACTTTATTAAGCTTAATTAGAGTCAACGTCGCACTTTTCGGGGGGGTTGGTGTCCGTGATGGTCACTCTGTTTGGGAGCTTACACTTCTGCAAATGATCTCAAAGCTTTATTCATCCCCCCCACCCACCAGTAAACGCTGGCTAATTTATGCTTTGATGTTGTCTGAGTGCAGCATCTTAAGTCTGAGGGCGCGCGGCATGTGTTTACTCTACTTACCAGGCCTAACCAATCACTGCCTCTTTTTTTTTACCAACAAACCTTTTACAACAATTAACAAGCGTGGACACCGAGTGGAGAAAGATAATGAGGCAGATAAAAAAAGGGAACCCACTGTGGGTTTTCTGGCCCACCCTGCATAGCATGTAGCCTTCTTTTACCAATCCACCACTGCGGGCAGGAGCACAACTCAATCACAACACAGAAAGTCCTCCCAAAAAATGGATACTGTGTCCCATTTTAATAAAATGAAAACGCACCGTGTGAGACCACCTGACATGACGACATGTAATGGAATGCAGAGGTGGGTAGAGTAGCCAGAAATTGTACTCAAGTAAGAGTACTGTTACTTTAGAGATGTATTACTCAAGTAAAAGTAAGGAGTAGTCACCCAAATATTTACTTGAGTAAAAGTAAAAAGTATGTTGTGAAAAAACTACTCAAGTACTGAGTAACTGATGAGTAACATACACACATATATCATGTGTATATATATATATATATATATATATATATATATATATATGTCTTAATAAGGTTATCCAAAAAATATAGTGCTCGATACCGTAGTAGAGCGCAATATATGTATGTGTGGGGAAAAAATCACAAGACTATTTCATCTCTACAGGCCTGTTTCATGAGGGGGGGTACCCTCAATCGTCAGGAGATTTTAATGGGAGCATTCGCATACCATGGTTTATATAGGGCACAGAGTGGGTGGGTACAGGCTGGCCTAGGGGCGTGGTGATTGGCTCATGTGTTACCTAGGAGGTGTTTCCGTCTATGGCGGCATGCTGATACAATTTCGCTGCGCTTGTTGAGGGATGACAGGTCTGGACGGTAAATAATAAACAGTTTCTCTTTCAAGCATAGGTTGCATCTTTTATTACCACTATTGTAAGGTGTGCTGGATGCAAGAATTTGCCATGTTATTGAATATTCAACATTATTGTCTTTGAGGTCCCAAATGTGTTTGCTGAGTTCTGTGGTATTTCGCAGGTTTTTGTTCCTGAAAGAAGCCTTGTGATTGTTCCATCTGGTTTTGAATTCTCCCTCGGTTAATCCTACATATGTGTCGGATGTGTTAATGTCCTTGCGTATTACCTTAGATTGGTAGACAACTGATGTTTGTAAGCACCCCCCGTTGAGAGGGCAATCAGGTTTCTTTCGACAATTACATCCTTTGTTGGTTTTGGAGTCGCTCTGTCTGAGGGCCGACGGCTCATTTGCAATTGTTTTGTTGTGGTTTGAGATGATTTGTCGTATATTGTTCATGCAGCTGTAGCTCAATTTAATGTTGTTCTTGTTGAATACTTTTCTTAGGATGTTGTCTTTGGGAAAGTGTTTGTCAATCAGATTGAGGAATTTGTGTCCAATGTTCGTTGAGACGTTTTTGCTGTATTGGGGGTTGTACCAGATGATGTCGTTCCGTTTTCTGTTCTTTTTTGGCTGGTTTCCTGGCGTGGGTTCATAGGTGAGGGTGAAATTGTATCCGCTTTCATCAAGGGCTTTTTGGTACGGGGGGGTTGCTTGGTCAAATTCAGCTTTGCTAGATGACAGCATCGATAGCCTTTTATTGATTCCGGTAGGTATTCTTTTCGTGGTGGTGGGTGGGTGGTTGCTGTCATGGTGCACGTATTGGAGTGTTGTGTTGGGTTTCGTGAATGGTTGGTAGCTGTTATTTCTCAGGTTGAAAGTGACGTCAAGGAAGTTGAAAACGGAACGACATCATCTGGTACAACCCCCCATACAGCAAAAACGTCTCAACGAACATTGGACACAAATTCCTCAATCTGATTGACAAACACTTTCCCAAAGACAACATCCTAAGAACGCACGCACTCACGCACTCACACACACACACACACACACACACACACACACACACACACACACACACACACACACACACACACACACACACACACACACACACACACACACACACACACACACACACACACACACACACACACATATATATATATACATTGATATATACAGTATATAATTTATATTTATAGTTAATAGTGTTTTAATGAATATACATGCATGTTTAACACATATAGTTTCCTTTTTTTTCATGAAGACAAGAATATAAGTTGGTGTATTACCTGATTCTGATGACTTGCATTGATTGTAATCAGACAGTAGTGCTGATTACGTACACGTTTTCAAATGGAGGAGAAAAAAGTTCCTCATTTCTGTCTAATACCACATGAAAGTGGTTGGTTTTTGGCATCTAATTTGTCCAGCTTCCATATTCGTTTTTATACACTTTACAAGAAATACATTGGCGGCAAACTCCGTAGCTTGCTAGCTTGTTTGCGCTGGCTTTCTGAGACTCTTATTTTGAAAGCGCATGCGCAATGGAGCGGCACTTTTATTGTGAAGACAGGAACTGTGCAGTCAGTCTTTAGGCTTTTGACGGGATGTACGGTTGAAATAAAAAAGGGTCTTTTTTCCTTCACACTTTTGATTGATTGGAGCTTTTATTAGTACCGTATTTTCCGCACCATTAGCCGCACCTAAAAACCACAAATTTACTCAAAAGCTGACAGTGCGGCTTTTAACCCGGTGCGCTTTATATATGGATAAATATTAAGATTTATTTTCATAAAGTTTCGTTCTCGCAACTTCGGTAAACAGCCGCCATCTTTTTTCCCGGTAGAGCAGGAAGCGCTTCTTCTTCTACGCAAGCAACCGCCAAGGTAAGCACCCGCCCCCATAGAACAGGAAGCGCTTCTTCTTGTACTGTAAGCAACCACCCGCCCCCGGAAGAAGAAGAAGCGCGCGGTGCATGCTGGGATATGTGACGTTTCATTTCCATTTGTGTGTTTATGTAAAGACCCCAAAATGGCTCCTATTAAGTGTGTTGTCTGTCTAATTATAAATAATGCAGACGAGGCGTGTTAACTGAGTTCTCAACGTTTACTCACAGCGTGCTCATAACCACATTCTAACTCCCAGCATACAACGCTTCTCAGGGCTACCGCGCATGCTCGTAACTATCGTTGCATGCTGGGTAGTGTAGTTGTTATATTTGCTAGCTCATAACATCACATTAAGAGACACGCTTACGCGCTTAATTCAATACTCGCCGTCATTCCGGGTGGATTGACAAAAGACCTCCAGCCGCTAGATATTGGTGTCAACAGGGCATTCGAAGCTAGACTGCTAACTGCGTGGGAACAGTGGATGACGAAGAAGCGCGCGGTGCATGCTGGGATATGTGACGTTTCATTTCCATTTGTGTGTTTATGTAAAGACCCCAAAATGGCTCCTATTAAGTGTGTTGTCTGTCTAATTATAAATAATGCAGACGAGGCGTGTTAACTGAGTTCTCAACGTTTACTCACAGCGTGCTCATAACCACATTCTAACTCCCAGCATACAACAACGCTTCTCAGGGCTACCGCGCATGCTCGTCACTATCGTTGCATGCTGGGTAGTGTAGTTGTTATATTTGCTAGCTCATAACATCACATTAAGAGACACGCTTACGCGCTTAATTCAATACTCGCCGTCATTCCGGGTGGATTGACAAAAGACCTCCAGCCGCTAGATATTGGTGTCAACAGGGCATTCGAAGCTAGACTGCTAACTGCGTGGGAACAATGGATGACAGAAGGCGAACACACCTTCACTAAGACAGGGAGGCAGCGCCAGACGACGCCAACATCTGCCAGTGGATCGTAAATGCCTGGGCAGATATTTCGGTCACAACTGTGGTCCGAGCTTTCCGGAAGGCAGGGTTCACAGAACTGCTGGATAACAGTGACACTGACTCCGATGACTTCGACGAGACGGAACCGGCCATTTTGGATCTCACATTTGCCCAACTTTTCACTTCGGACACCGAAGACGAAGGATTTACGAATGAAGAATAACTTCATAAAGTGAGCGCTATGTTTATTTTGTGTGTTGTGACATTAACGTTCGAGCAACATTATGTTGCTATTGCTCTGCACTATTTTGAATTTTACTATGTTTGTGATTGCACATTTGCGTACATTTTGGGAGTGAACAGAGTTGTTAGAACGCTGGTTTTTAATATATTATTAAAGTTTGACTGACCTATCTGACTGTTTTTTTGACATTCCCTTTAGCGCAGCGTAGGCGCGGCTTATAGTCCGGGGCAGCTTATTGGTGGACAAAGTTATGAAATATGCCATTCATTGAAGGTGCGGCTAATAATCCGGTGCGCCTTATAGTGCGGAAAATACGGTAGATTGCACAGTACAGTACATATTCTGTACAATTGACCACTAAATGGTAACACCCCAATAAGTTTTTCAACTTGTTTAAGTCAGGTCATTTGACCCTCTGTTTGATTGGTCCAACGTCACCAGTGACTGCATCTGATTGGTGAAACGCAGGTACTATGAAGGTCTGTCTGACAGACCAAAACAAACAAAGCGTGCATTAACAGATCGATAAAAATTAGTAGCGAGTAGCAAGCTGAATGTAGATAAAAGTAGCGGAGTAAAAGTAGCGTTTCTTCTCTATAAATATACTCAAGTAAAAGTAAAAGTATGTTGCATTAAAACTACTCTGAGAAGTACAATTTATCCCAAAAGTTACTCAAGTAGATGTAACGGAGTAAATGTAGCGCGTTACTACCCACCTCTGATGGAATGCCACCTAATGGTCTTTTTAGGGTAATGCTGGAATTAACGAGTGCGTATAAGAACGCGGTTTGCACTTTGTTGTCATAATTCAGACTGTATTGCTCGTACTGGACTGAGCAGTCATTGTTGGTGCTCTGTGGCGGCATAGACCAAATAATACAGTTGTTTAAAGCACTGCAGCTTGAGAAGAATAAAGAAAAAACATTTTCCTGACCAGACCAAAACATTGGTTGTAGCATTATCTTATAGCTAGACATCTACATAACCTTATTTTCCAGCCATGGGAACAAAGACATTGAGTGTGACGGACAGTGCTAGGAAGAAGAAGATTATATCTATTGTGTTAAAGGGGCCCTTTTATGCAAAACCAACTCGTCTTACCTATTGGTACATGTTGTGTATTTGGAATCTGTCAAGTCCCGATATTTGAAATCAAACAATGGAAGCATGGCGGAGATATTCATAAAACAATCTTGCCTTCCTTTCTTCTTCCTCCAAACGAGTAATAATTTAATGTCAAGTCATCATTAAATGGCCATGATATGTCAAAAGGCATTAATAAATCATGTTCTTTTCGAATACCTTTATAACTGATAACAGTAGTTCAGCCGGGATATGCTTATTTCAAAAGTAGATTTACAGCCCCGAAATCTTATTATAAAAAATAATAAGATTCAGGGCTGTAAATCTAATTTAATCTAATTTATTATTGTTTTCATTTCGATGTCCCGCCCTCTACTGTTTGCACTGCAAAAACTGAAATCTAAGTAAGATTAAATATCTCAATTAAGGGAGATATTTGCTTATTTTCTGTCTGATAAGATAATTCTTCTCACTAAGCAGATTTTATGTTAGAGTGTTTTACTTGTTTTAAGTGTTTTGGTCCTAAATGATCTCAGTAAGATATTAC